>NC_136272.1:53889801-54107301 GCF_964187855.1 Myxine glutinosa
TCAACACTAACACAAGTGCGAAAAGTGGTTTTTCCAAACTAATACAAGTGCAAAAGTGGTTTCCTGCACCAACACAAGTTCGAAAAGTGGTTTTTTCAACACTAACACAAGTGCGAAAAGTGGTTTTTCAACACTATTACAAGTGCAAAAAGTGTTTTTTCCACACTAATACAAGTGCAAAAGTGGTTCCTGCACCAACACAAGTGCGAAAAGTGGTTTATCAACACTAACACAAGTGCGAAAACACAAGTGCGAAAAGTGGTTTATCAACACTAACACAAGTGCGAAAAGTGGTTTTTCAACACTAACACAAGTGCGAAAAGTGGTTTTTCCACACTAATACAAGTGCAAAAGTGGTTTCCTGCACCAACACAAGTGCGAAAAGTGGTTTTTCAACACTAACACAAGTGCGAAAAGTGGTTTTTCAACACTAACACAAGTGCGAAAAGTGGTTTTTCAACACTAACACAAGTGCGAAAAGTGGTTTTTCAACACTAACACAAGTGCGAAAAGTGTTTTTTCCACACTAATACAAGTGCAAAAGTGGTTTCCTGCACCAACACAAGTGCGAAAAGTGGTTTTTCAACACTAACACAAGTGCGAAAAGTGGTTTTTCAACACTATCACAAGTGCAAAAAGTGTTTTTTCCACACTAATACAAGTGCAAAAGTGGTTTCCTGCACCAACACAAGTGCGGAAAGTGGTTTTTCAACACTAACACAAGTGCAAAAAGTGGTTTTTCAACACTAACACAAGTGCGAAAAGTGGTTTTTCAACACTAACACAAGTGCGAAGAGAGGTTTTTCCACACTAACACAAGTGCGAAAAGTGGTTTTTCCACACTAATACAAGTGCAAAAGTGGTTTCCTGCACCAACACAAGTTCGAAAAGTGGTTTTTTCAACACTAACACAAGTGCGAAAAGTGGTTTTTCAACACTATCACAAGTGCAAAAAGTGTTTTTTCCACACTAATACAAGTGCAAAATTGGTTTCCTGCACCAACACAAGTGCGAAAAGTGGTTTATCAACACTAACACAAGTGCGAAAAGTGGTTTTTCAACACTAACACAAGTGCGAAAAGTGGTTTTTCCACACTAATACAAGTGCAAAAGTGGTTTCCTGCACCAACACAAGTGCGAAAAGTGGTTTTTCAACACTAACACAAGTGCGAAAAGTGGTTTTTCAACACTAACACAAGTGCGAAAAGTGGTTTTTCAACACTAACACAAGTGCAAAAAGTGTTTTTTCCACACTAATACAAGTGCAAAAGTGGTTTCCTGCACCAACACAAGTTCGAAAAGTGGTTTTTTCAACACTAACACAAGTGCGAAAAGTGGTTTTTCAACACTATCACAAGTGCAAAAAGTGTTTTTTCCACACTAATACAAGTGCAAAAGTGGTTTCCTGCACCAACACAAGTGCGAAAAGTGGTTTTTCAACACTAACACAAGTGCGAAAAGTCGTTTTTCAACACTAACACAAGTGCGAAAAGTGGTTTTTCAACACTAACACAAGTGCGAAAAGTGGTTTTTCCACACTAATACAAGTGCAAAAGTGGTTTCCTGCACCAACACAAGTGCGAAAAGTGGTTTTTCAACACTAACACAAGTGCGAAAAGTGGTTTTTCAACACTAACACAAGTGCGAAAAGTGGTTTTTCCACACTAATACAAGTGCAAAAGTGGTTTCCTGCACCAACACAAGTGCGAAAAGTGGTTTTTCAACACTAACACAAGTGCGAAAAGTGGTTTTTCAACACTATCACAAGTGCAAAAAGTGTTTTTTCCACACTAATACAAGTGCAAAAGTGGTTTCCTGCACCAACACAAGTGCGAAAAGTGGTTTTTCAACACTAACACAAGTGCGAAAAGTGGTTTTTCAACACTAACACAAGTGCGAAAAGTGGTTTTTCAACACTAACACAAGTGCGAAAAGTGGTTTTTCCACACTAATACAAGTGCAAAAGTGGTTTCCTGCACCAACACAAGTGCGAAAAGTGGTTTTTCAACACTAACACAAGTGCGAAAAGTGGTTTTTCAACACTAACACAAGTGCGAAAAGTGTTTTTTCCACACTAATACAAGTGCAAAAGTGGTTTCCTGCACCAACACAAGTGCGAAAAGTGGTTTTTCAACACTAACACAAGTGCGAAAAGTGGTTTTTCAACACTATCACAAGTGCAAAAAGTGTTTTTTCCACACTAATACAAGTGCAAAAGTGGTTTCCTGCACCAACACAAGTGCGGAAAGTGGTTTTTCAACACTAACACAAGTGCAAAAAGTGGTTTTTCAACACTAACACATGTGCGAAAAGTGGTTTATCAACACTAACACAAGTGCGAAAAGTGGTTTTTCAACACTAACACAAGTGCGAAAAGTGGTTTTTCCACACTAATACAAGTGCAAAAGTGGTTTCCTGCACCAACACAAGTGCAAAAGTGGTTTCCTGCACCAACACAAGTTCGAAAAGTGGTTTTTTCAACACTAACACAATTGCGAAAAGTGTTTTTTCAACCTTATCACAAGTGCAAAAAGTGTTTTTTCCACACTAGTACAAGTGCAAAAGTGGTTTCCTGCACCAACACAAGTGCGAAAAGTGGTTTTTCAACACTAACACAAGTGCGAAAAGTGGTTTTTCAACACTAACACAAGTGCGAAAAGTGGTTTTTCAACACTAACACAAGTGCGAAAAGTGGTTTTTCCACACTAATACAAGTGCAAAAGTGGTTTCCTGCACAAACACAAGTGCGAAAAGTGGTTTTTCAACACTAACACAAGTGCGAAAAGTGGTTTTTCAACACTAACACAAGTGCGAAAAGTGGTTTTTCCACACTAATACAAGTGCAAAAGTGGTTTCCTGCACCAACACAAGTGCGAAAAGTGGTTTTTCAACACTAACACAAGTGCAAAAAGTGGTTTTTCAACACTAACACAAGTGCGAAAAGTGGTTTTTCCACACTAATTGAAGTGCAAAAGTGGTTTCCTGCACAAGCACATGTGCGAAAAGTGGTTTTTCAACACTAACACAAGTGCGAAAAGTGGTTTTTCAACACTAACACAAGTGCGAAAAGTGGTTTTTCAACACTAATACAAGTGCGAAAAGTGGTTTTTCCACACTAATACAAGTGCAAAAGTGGTTTCCTGCACCAACACAAGTTCGAAAAGTGGTTTTTTCAACACTAACACAAGTGCGAAAAGTGGTTTTTCAACACTATCACAAGTGCAAAAAGTGTTTTTTCCACACTAATACAAGTGCAAAAGTGGTTTCCTTCACCAACACAAGTGCGAAAAGTGGTTTATCAACACTAACACAAGTGCGAAAAGTGGTTTTTCAACACTAACACAAGTGCGAAAAGTGGTTTTTCCACACTAATACAAGTGCAAAAGTGGTTTCCTGCACCAACACAAGTGCGAAAAGTGGTTTTTCACCACTAACACAAGTGCGAAAAGTGGTTTTTCAACACTAACACAAGTGCGAAAAGTGGTTTTTCAACACTAACACAAGTGCAAAAAGTGTTTTTTCCACACTAATACAAGTGCAAAAGTGGTTTCCTGCACCAACACAAGTTCGAAAAGTGGTTTTTTCAACACTAACACAAGTGCGAAAAGTGGTTTTTCAACACTATCACAAGTGCAAAAAGTGTTTTTTCCACACTAATACAAGTGCAAAAGTGGTTTCCTGCACCAACACAAGTGCGAAAAGTGGTTTTTCAACACTAACACAAGTGCAAAAAGTGGTTTTTCAACACTAACACAAGTGCGAAAAGTGGTTTTTCCACACTAATACAAGTGCAAAAGTGGTTTCCTGCACCAACACAAGTGCGAAAAGTGGTTTTTCAACACTAACACAAGTGCGAAAAGTGGTTTTTCAACACTATCACAAGTGCAAAAAGTGTTTTTTCCACACTAATACAAGTGCAAAAGTGGTTTCCTGCACCAACACAAGTGCGAAAAGTGGTTTTTCAACACTAACACAAGTGCGAAAAGTGGTTTTTCAACACTAACACAAGTGCGAAAAGTGGTTTTTCCACACTAATACAAGTGCAAAAGTGGTTTCCTGCACCAACACAAGTGCGAAAAGTGGTTTTTCAACACTAACACAAGTGCGAAAAGTGGTTTTTCAACACTAACACAAGTGCGAAAATTGTTTTTCCACACTAATACAAGTGCAAAAGTGGTTTCCTGCACCAACACAAGTGCGAAAAGTGGTTTTTCAACACTAACACAAGTGTGAAAAGTGGTTTTTCAACACTATCACAAGTGCAAAAAGTGTTTTTTCCACACTAATACAAGTGCAAAAGTGGTTTCCTGCACCAACACAAGTGCGAAAAGTGGTTTTTCAACACTAACACAAGTGCGAAAAGTGGTTTTTCCACACTAATACAAGTGCAAAAGTGGTTTCCTGCACCAACACAAGTGCGAAAAGTGGTTTTTCAACACTAACACAAGTGCGAAAAGTGGTTTTTCAACACTATCACAAGTGCAAAAAGTGTTTTTTCCACACTAATACAAGTGCAAAAGTGGTTTCCTGCACCAACACAAGTGCGAAAAGTGGTTTTTCAACACTAACACAAGTGCGAAAAGTGGTTTTTCAACACTATCACAAGTGCAAAAAGTGTTTTTTCCACACTAATACAAGTGCAAAAGTGGTTTCCTGCACCAACACAAGTGCGAAAAGTGGTTTTTCAACACTAACACAAGTGCGAAAAGTGGTTTTTCAACACTTATACAAGTGCGAAAAGTGGTTTTTCCACACTAATACAAGTGCAAAAGTGGTTTCCTGCACCAACACAAGTGCGAAAAGTGGTTTTTCAACACTAACACAAGTGCGAAAAGTGGTTTTTCAACACTAACACAAGTGCGAAAAGTGTTTTTTCCACACTAATACAAGTGCAAAAGTGGTTTCCTGCACCAACACAAGTGCGGAAAGTGGTTTTTCAACACTAACACAAGTGCAAAAAGTGGTTTTTCAACACTAACACATGTGCGAAAAGTGGTTTATCAACACTAACACAAGTGCGAAAAGTGGTTTTTCAACACTAACACAAGTGCGAAAAGTGGTTTTTCAACACTTATACAAGTGCGAAAAGTGGTTTTTCCACACTAATACAAGTGCAAAAGTGGTTTCCTGCACCAACACAAGTGCGAAAAGTGGTTTTTCAACACTAACACAAGTGCGAAAAGTGGTTTTTCAACACTATCACAAGTGCAAAAAGTGTTTTTTCCACACTAATACAAGTGCAAAAGTGGTTTCCTGCACCAACACAAGTGCGGAAAGTGGTTTTTCAACACTAACACAAGTGCAAAAAGTGGTTTTTCAACACTAACACATGTGCGAAAAGTGGTTTATCAACACTAACACAAGTGCGAAAAGTGGTTTTTCAACACTAACACAAGTGCGAAAAGTGGTTTTTCCACACTAATACAAGTGCAAAAGTGGTTTCCTGCACCAACACAAGTGCAAAAGTGGTTTCCTGCACCAACACAAGTTCGAAAAGTGGTTTTTTCAACACTAACACAATTGCGAAAAGTGTTTTTTCAACCTTATCACAAGTGCAAAAAGTGTTTTTTCCACACTAGTACAAGTGCAAAAGTGGTTTCCTGCACCAACACAAGTGCGAAAAGTGGTTTTTCAACACTAACACAAGTGCGAAAAGTGGTTTTTCAACACTAACACAAGTGCGAAAAGTGGTTTTTCAACACTAACACAAGTGCGAAAAGTGGTTTTTCCACACTAATACAAGTGCAAAAGTGGTTTCCTGCACAAACACAAGTGCGAAAAGTGGTTTTTCAACACTAACACAAGTGCGAAAAGTGGTTTTTCAACACTAACACAAGTGCGAAAAGTGGTTTTTCCACACTAATACAAGTGCAAAAGTGGTTTCCTGCACCAACACAAGTGCGAAAAGTGGTTTTTCAACACTAACACAAGTGCAAAAAGTGGTTTTTCAACACTAACACAAGTGCGAAAAGTGGTTTTTCCACACTAATTGAAGTGCAAAAGTGGTTTCCTGCACAAGCACATGTGCGAAAAGTGGTTTTTCAACACTAACACAAGTGCGAAAAGTGGTTTTTCAACACTAACACAAGTGCGAAAAGTGGTTTTTCAACACTAATACAAGTGCGAAAAGTGGTTTTTCCACACTAATACAAGTGCAAAAGTGGTTTCCTGCACCAACACAAGTTCGAAAAGTGGTTTTTTCAACACTAACACAAGTGCGAAAAGTGGTTTTTCAACACTATCACAAGTGCAAAAAGTGTTTTTTCCACACTAATACAAGTGCAAAAGTGGTTTCCTTCACCAACACAAGTGCGAAAAGTGGTTTATCAACACTAACACAAGTGCGAAAAGTGGTTTTTCAACACTAACACAAGTGCGAAAAGTGGTTTTTCCACACTAATACAAGTGCAAAAGTGGTTTCCTGCACCAACACAAGTGCGAAAAGTGGTTTTTCACCACTAACACAAGTGCGAAAAGTGGTTTTTCAACACTAACACAAGTGCGAAAAGTGGTTTTTCAACACTAACACAAGTGCAAAAAGTGTTTTTTCCACACTAATACAAGTGCAAAAGTGGTTTCCTGCACCAACACAAGTTCGAAAAGTGGTTTTTTCAACACTAACACAAGTGCGAAAAGTGGTTTTTCAACACTATCACAAGTGCAAAAAGTGTTTTTTCCACACTAATACAAGTGCAAAAGTGGTTTCCTGCACCAACACAAGTGCGAAAAGTGGTTTTTCAACACTAACACAAGTGCAAAAAGTGGTTTTTCAACACTAACACAAGTGCGAAAAGTGGTTTTTCCACACTAATACAAGTGCAAAAGTGGTTTCCTGCACCAACACAAGTGCGAAAAGTGGTTTTTCAACACTAACACAAGTGCGAAAAGTGGTTTTTCAACACTATCACAAGTGCAAAAAGTGTTTTTTCCACACTAATACAAGTGCAAAAGTGGTTTCCTGCACCAACACAAGTGCGAAAAGTGGTTTTTCAACACTAACACAAGTGCGAAAAGTGGTTTTTCAACACTAACACAAGTGCGAAAAGTGGTTTTTCCACACTAATACAAGTGCAAAAGTGGTTTCCTGCACCAACACAAGTGCGAAAAGTGGTTTTTCAACACTAACACAAGTGCGAAAAGTGGTTTTTCAACACTAACACAAGTGCGAAAATTGTTTTTCCACACTAATACAAGTGCAAAAGTGGTTTCCTGCACCAACACAAGTGCGAAAAGTGGTTTTTCAACACTAACACAAGTGTGAAAAGTGGTTTTTCAACACTATCACAAGTGCAAAAAGTGTTTTTTCCACACTAATACAAGTGCAAAAGTGGTTTCCTGCACCAACACAAGTGCGAAAAGTGGTTTTTCAACACTAACACAAGTGCGAAAAGTGGTTTTTCCACACTAATACAAGTGCAAAAGTGGTTTCCTGCACCAACACAAGTGCGAAAAGTGGTTTTTCAACACTAACACAAGTGCGAAAAGTGGTTTTTCAACACTATCACAAGTGCAAAAAGTGTTTTTTCCACACTAATACAAGTGCAAAAGTGGTTTCCTGCACCAACACAAGTGCGAAAAGTGGTTTTTCAACACTAACACAAGTGCGAAAAGTGGTTTTTCAACACTATCACAAGTGCAAAAAGTGTTTTTTCCACACTAATACAAGTGCAAAAGTGGTTTCCTGCACCAACACAAGTGCGAAAAGTGGTTTTTCAACACTAACACAAGTGCGAAAAGTGGTTTTTCAACACTTATACAAGTGCGAAAAGTGGTTTTTCCACACTAATACAAGTGCAAAAGTGGTTTCCTGCACCAACACAAGTGCGAAAAGTGGTTTTTCAACACTAACACAAGTGCGAAAAGTGGTTTTTCAACACTAACACAAGTGCGAAAAGTGTTTTTTCCACACTAATACAAGTGCAAAAGTGGTTTCCTGCACCAACACAAGTGCGAAAAGTGGTTTTTCAACACTAACACAAGTGCGAAAAGTGGTTTTTCAACACTATCACAAGTGCAAAAAGTGTTTTTTCCACACTAATACAAGTGCAAAAGTGGTTTCCTGCACCAACACAAGTGCGGAAAGTGGTTTTTCAACACTAACACAAGTGCAAAAAGTGGATTTTCAACACTAACACAAGTGCGAAAAGTGGTTTTTCCACACTAATTCAAGTGCAAAAGTGGTTTCCTGCACAAACACAAGTGCGAAAAGTGGTTTTTCAACACTAACACAAGTGCGAAAAGTGGTTTTTCAACACTAACACAAGTGCGAAAAGTGGTTTTTCAACACTAACACAAGTGCGAAAAGTGGTTTTTCAACACTAACACAAGTGCGAAAAGTGGTTTTTCCAAACTAATACAAGTGCAAAAGTGGTTTCCTGCACCAACACAAGTTCGAAAAGTGGTTTTTTCAACACTAACACAAGTGCGAAAAGTGGTTTTTCAACACTATCACAAGTGCAAAAAGTGTTTTTTCCACACTAATACAAGTGCAAAAGTGGTTCCTGCACCAACACAAGTGCGAAAAGTGGTTTATCAACACTAACACAAGTGCGAAAACACAAGTGCGAAAAGTGGTTTATCAACACTAACACAAGTGCGAAAAGTGGTTTTTCAACACTAACACAAGTGCGAAAAGTGGTTTTTCCACACTAATACAAGTGCAAAAGTGGTTTCCTGCACCAACACAAGTGCGAAAAGTGGTTTTTCAACACTAACACAAGTGCGAAAAGTGGTTTTTCAACACTAACACAAGTGCGAAAAGTGGTTTTTCAACACTAACACAAGTGCGAAAAGTGGTTTTTCAACACTAACACAAGTGCGAAAAGTGTTTTTTCCACACTAATACAAGTGCAAAAGTGGTTTCCTGCACCAACACAAGTGCGAAAAGTGGTTTTTCAACACTAACACAAGTGCGAAAAGTGGTTTTTCAACACTATCACAAGTGCAAAAAGTGTTTTTTCCACACTAATACAAGTGCAAAAGTGGTTTCCTGCACCAACACAAGTGCGGAAAGTGGTTTTTCAACACTAACACAAGTGCAAAAAGTGGTTTTTCAACACTAACACAAGTGCGAAAAGTGGTTTTTCAACACTAACACAAGTGCGAAAAGAGGTTTTTCCACACTAACACAAGTGCGAAAAGTGGTTTTTCCACACTAATACAAGTGCAAAAGTGGTTTCCTGCACCAACCCAAGTTCGAAAAGTGGTTTTTTCAACACTAACACAAGTGCGAAAAGTGGTTTTTCAACACTATCACAAGTGCAAAAAGTGTTTTTTCCACACTAATACAAGTGCAAAATTGGTTTCCTGCACCAACACAAGTGCGAAAAGTGGTTTATCAACACTAACACAAGTGCGAAAAGTGGTTTTTCAACACTAACACAAGTGCGAAAAGTGGTTTTTCCACACTAATACAAGTGCAAAAGTGGTTTCCTGCACCAACACAAGTGCGAAAAGTGGTTTTTCAACACTAACACAAGTGCGAAAAGTGGTTTTTCAACACTAACACAAGTGCGAAAAGTGGTTTTTCAACACTAACACAAGTGCAAAAAGTGTTTTTTCCACACTAATACAAGTGCAAAAGTGGTTTCCTGCACCAACACAAGTTCGAAAAGTGGTTTTTTCAACACTAACACAAGTGCGAAAAGTGGTTTTTCAACACTATCACAAGTGCAAAAAGTGTTTTTTCCACACTAATACAAGTGCAAAAGTGGTTTCCTGCACCAACACAAGTGCGAAAAGTGGTTTTTCAACACTAACACAAGTGCGAAAAGTGGTTTTTCAACACTAACACAAGTGCGAAAAGTGGTTTTTCAACACTAACACAAGTGCGAAAAGTGGTTTTTCCACACTAATACAAGTGCAAAAGTGGTTTCCTGCACCAACACAAGTGCGAAAAGTGGTTTTTCAACACTAACACAAGTGCGAAAAGTGGTTTTTCAACACTAACACAAGTGCGAAAAGTGGTTTTTCCACACTAATACAAGTGCAAAAGTGGTTTCCTGCACCAACACAAGTGCGAAAAGTGGTTTTTCAACACTAACACAAGTGCGAAAAGTGGTTTTTCAACACTATCACAAGTGCAAAAAGTGTTTTTTCCACACTAATACAAGTGCAAAAGTGGTTTCCTGCACCAACACAAGTGCGAAAAGTGGTTTTTCAACACTAACACAAGTGCGAAAAGTGGTTTTTCAACACTATCACAAGTGCAAAAAGTGTTTTTTCCACACTAATACAAGTGCAAAAGTGGTTTCCTGCACCAACACAAGTGCGAAAAGTGGTTTTTCAACACTAACACAAGTGCGGAAAGTGGTTTTTCAACACTAACACAAGTGCAAAAAGTGGTTTTTCAACACTAACACATGTGCGAAAAGTGGTTTATCAACACTAACACAAGTGCGAAAAGTGGTTTTTCAACACTAACACAAGTGCGAAAAGTGGTTTTTCCACACTAATACAAGTGCAAAAGTGGTTTCCTGCACCAACACAAGTGCAAAAGTGGTTTCCTGCACCAACACAAGTTCGAAAAGTGGTTTTTTCAACACTAACACAAGTGCGAAAAGTGTTTTTTCAACCTTATCACAAGTGCAAAAAGTGTTTTTTCCACACTAGTACAAGTGCAAAAGTGGTTTCCTGCACCAACACAAGTGCGAAAAGTGGTTTTTCAACACTAACACAAGTGCGAAAAGTGGTTTTTCAACACTAACACAAGTGCGAAAAGTGGTTTTTCAACACTAACACAAGTGCGAAAAGTGGTTTTTCCACACTAATACAAGTGCAAAAGTGGTTTCCTGCACAAACACAAGTGCGAAAAGTGGTTTTTCAACACTAACACAAGTGCGAAAAGTGGTTTTTCAACACTAACACAAGTGCGAAAAGTGGTTTTTCCACACTAATACAAGTGCAAAAGTGGTTTCCTGCACCAACACAAGTGCGAAAAGTGGTTTTTCAACACTAACACAAGTGCGAAAAGTGGTTTTTCAACACTATCACAAGTGCAAAAAGTGTTTTTTCCACACTAATACAAGTGCAAAAGTGGTTTCCTGCACCAACACAAGTGCGAAAAGTGGTTTTTCAACACTAACACAAGTGCGAAAAGTGGTTTTTCAACACTATCACAAGTGCAAAAAGTATTTTTTCCACACTAATACAAGTGCAAAAGTGGTTTCCTGCACCAACACAAGTGCGAAAAGTGGTTTTTCAACACTAACACAAGTGCGAAAAGTGGTTTTTCAACAATAACACAAGTGCGAAAAGTGGTTTTTCCACACTAATACAAGTGCAAAAGTGGTTTCCTGCACCAACACAAGTGCGAAAAGTGGTTTTTCAACACTAACACAAGTGCGAAAAGTGGTTTTTCAACACTAACACAAGTGCGAAAAGTGTTTTTTCCACACTAATACAAGTGCAAAAGTGGTTTCCTGCACCAACACAAGTGCGAAAAGTGGTTTTTCAACACTAACACAAGTGCGAAAAGTGGTTTTTCAACACTATCACAAGTGCAAAAAGTGTTTTTAACACACTAATACAAGTGCAAAAGTGGTTTCCTGCACCAACACAAGTGCGGAAAGTGGTTTTTCAACACCAACACAAGTGCAAAAAGTGGTTTTTCAACACTAACACAAGTGCGAAAAGTGGTTTTTCCACACTAATTCAAGTGCAAAAGTGGTTTCCTGCACAAACACAAGTGCGAAAAGTGGTTTTTCAACACTAACTCAAGTGCGAAAAGTGGTTTTTCAACACTAACACAAGTGCGAAAAGTGGTTTTTCAACACTAACACAAGTGCGAAAAGTGGTTTTTCCACACTAATACAAGTGCAAAAGTGGTTTCCTGCACCAACACAAGTTCGAAAAGTGGTTTTTTCAACACTAACACAAGTGCGAAAAGTGGTTTTTCAACACTATCACAAGTGCAAAAAGTGTTTTTTCCACACTAATACAAGTGCAAAAGTGGTTTCCTGCACCAACACAAGTGCGAAAAGTGGTTTATCAACACTAACACAAGTGCAAAAAGTGGTTTTTCAACACTAACACAAGTGCGAAAAGTGGTTTTTCCACACTAATACAAGTGCAAAAGTGGTTTCCTGCACCAACACAAGTGCGAAAAGTGGTTTTTCAACACTAACACAAGTGCGAAAAGTGGTTTTTCAACACTAACACAAGTGCGAAAAGTGGTTTTTCAACACTAACACAAGTGCAAAAAGTGTTTTTTCCACACTAATACAAGTGCAAAAGTGGTTTCCTGCACCAACACAAGTTCGAAAAGTGGTTTTTTCAACACTAACACAAGTGCGAAAAGTGGTTTTTCAACACTATCACAAGTGCAAAAAGTGTTTTTTCCACACTAATACAAGTGCAAAAGTGGTTTCCTGCACCAACACAAGTGCGAAAAGTGGTTTTTCAACACTAACACAAGTGCGAAAAGTGGTTTATCAACACTAACACAAGTGTGAAAAGTGGTTTTTCAACACTAACACAAGTGCGAAAAGTGGTTTTTCCACACTAATACAAGTGCAAAAGTGGTTTCCTGCACCAACACAAGTGCGAAAAGTGGTTTTTCAACACTAACACAAGTGCGAAAAGTGGTTTTTCAACACTAACACAAGTGCGAAAAGTGGTTTTTCAACACTAACACAAGTGCGAAAAGTGGTTTTTCCACACTAATACAAGTGCAAAAGTGGTTTCCTGCACCAACACAAGTGCGAAAAGTGGTTTTTCAACACTAACACAAGTGCGAAAAGTGGTTTTTCAACACTATCACAAGTGCAAAAAGTGTTTTTTCCACACTAATACAAGTGCAAAAGTGGTTTCCTGCACCAACACAAGTGCGAAAAGTGGTTTTTCAACACTAACACAAGTGCGAAAAGTGGTTTTTCAACACTATCACAAGTGCAAAAAGTATTTTTTCCACACTAATACAAGTGCAAAAGTGGTTTCCTGCACCAACACAAGTGCGAAAAGTGGTTTTTCAACACTAACACAAGTGCGAAAAGTGGTTTTTCAACACTAACACAAGTGCGAAAAGTGGTTTTTCCACACTAATACAAGTGCAAAAGTGGTTTCCTGCACCAACACAAGTGCGAAAAGTGGTTTTTCAACACTAACACAAGTGCGAAAAGTGGTTTTTCAACACTAACACAAGTGCGAAAAGTGTTTTTTCCACACTAATACAAGTGCAAAAGTGGTTTCCTGCACCAACACAAGTGCGAAAAGTGGTTTTTCAACACTAACACAAGTGCGAAAAGTGGTTTTTCAACACTATCACAAGTGCAAAAAGTGTTTTTAACACACTAATACAAGTGCAAAAGTGGTTTCCTGCACCAACACAAGTGCGGAAAGTGGTTTTTCAACACCAACACAAGTGCAAAAAGTGGTTTTTCAACACTAACACAAGTGCGAAAAGTGGTTTTTCCACACTAATTCAAGTGCAAAAGTGGTTTCCTGCACAAACACAAGTGCGAAAAGTGGTTTTTCAACACTAACACAAGTGCGAAAAGTGGTTTTTCAACACTAACACAAGTGCGAAAAGTGGTTTTTCAACACTAACACAAGTGCGAAAAGTGGTTTTTCCACACTAATACAAGTGCAAAAGTGGTTTCCTGCACCAACACAAGTTCGAAAAGTGGTTTTTTCAACACTAACACAAGTGCGAAAAGTGGTTTTTCAACACTATCACAAGTGCAAAAAGTGTTTTTTCCACACTAATACAAGTGCAAAAGTGGTTTCCTGCACCAACACAAGTGCGAAAAGTGGTTTATCAACACTAACACAAGTGCAAAAAGTGGTTTTTCAACACTAACACAAGTGCGAAAAGTGGTTTTTCCACACTAATACAAGTGCAAAAGTGGTTTCCTGCACCAACACAAGTGCGAAAAGTGGTTTTTCAACACTAACACAAGTGCGAAAAGTGGTTTTTCAACACTAACACAAGTGCGAAAAGTGGTTTTTCAACACTAACACAAGTGCAAAAAGTGTTTTTTCCACACTAATACAAGTGCAAAAGTGGTTTCCTGCACCAACACAAGTTCGAAAAGTGGTTTTTTCAACACTAACACAAGTGCGAAAAGTGGTTTTTCAACACTATCACAAGTGCAAAAAGTGTTTTTTCCACACTAATACAAGTGCAAAAGTGGTTTCCTGCACCAACACAAGTGCGAAAAGTGGTTTTTCAACACTAACACAAGTGCGAAAAGTGGTTTTTCAACACTAACACAAGTGCGAAAAGTGGTTTTTCAACACTAACACAAGTGCGAAAAGTGGTTTTTCCACACTAATACAAGTGCAAAAGTGGTTTCCTGCACCAACACAAGTGCGAAAAGTGGTTTTTCAACACTAACACAAGTGCGAAAAGTGGTTTTTCAACACTATCACAAGTGCAAAAAGTGTTTTTTCCACACTAATACAAGTGCAAAAGTGGTTTCCTGCACCAACACAAGTGCGAAAAGTGGTTTTTCAACACTAACACAAGTGCGAAAAGTGGTTTTTCAACACTAACACAAGTGCGAAAAGTGGTTTTTCAACACTAACACAAGTGCGAAAAGTGGTTTTTTCCACACTAATACAAGTGCAAAAGTGGTTTCCTGCACCAACACAAGTGCGAAAAGTGGTTTTTCAACACTAACACAAGTGCGAAAAGTGGTTTTTCAACACTAACACAAGTGCGAAAAGTGTTTTTTCCACACTAATACAAGTGCAAAAGTGGTTTCCTGCACCAACACAAGTGCGAAAAGTGGTTTTTCAACACTAACACAAGTGCGAAAAGTGGTTTTTCAACACTAACACAAGTGCGAAAAGTGGTTTTTCAACACTAACACAAGTGCGAAAAGTGTTTTTTCCACACTAATACAAGTGCAAAAGTGGTTTCCTGCACCAACACAAGTGCGAAAAGTGTTTTTTCAACACTAACACAAGTGCGAAAAGTGGTTTTTCAACACTAACACAAGTGCAAAAAGTTGTTTTTCCACACTAATACAAGTGCGAAAAGTGGTTTTTCAACACTAACACATGTGCGAAAAGTGGTTTTTCAACACTAACACAAGTGCGAAAAGTGGTTTTTCAACACTAACACAAGTGCAAAAAGTTGTTTTTCCACACTAATACAAGTGCAAAAGTGGTTGCCTGCACCAACACAAGTGCGAAAAGTGGTTTTTCAACACTAACACAAGTGCGAAAAGTGGTTTTTCAACACTAACACAAGTGCGAAAAGTGGTTTTTCAACACTAACACAAGTGCGAAAAGTGGTTTTTTCACACTAATACAAGTGCAAAAGTGGTTTCCTGCACCAACACAAGTGCGAAAAGTGGTTTTTCAACACTAACACAAGTGCGAAAAGTGGTTTTTCAACAATAACACAAGTGCGAAAAGTGGATTTTCAACACTATCACAAGTGCAAAAAGTGTTTTTTCCACACTAATACAAGTGCAAAAGTGGTTTCCTGCACCAACACAAGTGCGAAAAGTGGTTTTTCAACACTAACACAAGTGCGAAAAGTGGTTTTTCAACACTAACACAAGTGCGAAAAGTGGTTTTTCCACACTAATACAAGTGCAAAAGTGGTTTCCTGCACCAACACAAGTGCGAAAAGTGGTTTTTCAACACTAACACAAGTGCGAAAAGTGGTTTTTCAACAATATCACAAGTGAAAAAAGTGTTTTTTCCACACTAATACAAGTGCAAAAGTGGTTTCCAGCACCAACACAAGTGCGAAAAGTGGTTTTTCAACATTAACACAAGTGCGAAAAGTGGTTTTTCAACACTAACACAAGTGCGAAAAGTGGTTTTTCGACACTAATACAAGTGCAAAAGTGGTTTCCTGCACCAACACAAGTGCGAAAAGTGGTTTTTCAACACTAAAACAAGTGCGAAAAGTGGTTTTTCAACACTAACACAAGTGCAAAAAGTGTTTTTTCCACACTAATACAAGTGCAAAAGTGGTTTCCAGCACCAACACAAGTGCGAAAAGTGGTTTTTCAACACTAACACAAGTGCGAAAAGTGGTTTTTCAACACTAACACAAGTGTGAAAAGTGTTTTTTCCACACTAATACAAGTGCAAAAGTGGTTTCCTGCACCAACACAAGTGCGAAAAGTGGTTTTTCAACACTAACACAAGTGCGAAAAGTGGTTTTTCAACACTAACACAAGTGTGAAGAGTGGTTTTTCAACACTAACACAAGTGCGAAAAGTGGTTTTTCCACACTAATACAAGTGCAAAAGTGGTTTCCTGCACCAACACAAGTGCGAAAAGTGGTGTTTCAACACTAACACAAGTGCGAAAAGTGGTTTTTTCCACACTAATACAAGTGCAAAAGTGGTTTCCTGCACCAACACATGTGCGAAAAGTGGTTTTTCAACACTAACACAAGTGCGAAAAGTGGTTTTTCAACACTATCACAAGTGCAAAAAGTGTTTTTCCCACACTAATACAAGTGCAAAAGTGGTTTCCTGCACCAACACAAGTGCGAAAAGTGGTTTTTCAACACTAACACAAGTGCGAAAAGTGGTTTATCAACACTAACACAAGTGTGAAAAGTGGTTTTTCAACACTAACACAAGTGCGAAAAGTGGTTTTTCCACACTAATACAAGTGCAAAAGTGGTTTCCTGCACCAACACAAGTGCGAAAAGTGGTTTTTCAACACTAACACAAGTGCGAAAAGTGGTTTTTCAACACTAACACAAGTGCGAAAAGTGGTTTTTCAACACTAACACAAGTGCGAAAAGTGGTTTTTCCACACTAATACAAGTGCAAAAGTGGTTTCCTGCACCAACACAAGTGCGAAAAGTGGTTTTTCAACACTAACACAAGTGCGAAAAGTGGTTTTTCAACACTATCACAAGTGCAAAAAGTGTTTTTTCCACACTAATACAAGTGCAAAAGTGGTTTCCTGCACCAACACAAGTGCGAAAAGTGGTTTTTCAACACTAACACAAGTGCGAAAAGTGGTTTTTCAACACTATCACAAGTGCAAAAAGTATTTTTTCCACACTAATACAAGTGCAAAAGTGGTTTCCTGCACCAACACAAGTGCGAAAAGTGGTTTTTCAACACTAACACAAGTGCGAAAAGTGGTTTTTCAACACTAACACAAGTGCGAAAAGTGGTTTTTCCACACTAATACAAGTGCAAAAGTGGTTTCCTGCACCAACACAAGTGCGAAAAGTGGTTTTTCAACACTAACACAAGTGCGAAAAGTGGTTTTTCAACACTAACACAAGTGCGAAAAGTGTTTTTTCCACACTAATACAAGTGCAAAAGTGGTTTCCTGCACCAACACAAGTGCGAAAAGTGGTTTTTCAACACTAACACAAGTGCGAAAAGTGGTTTTTCAACACTATCACAAGTGCAAAAAGTGTTTTTAACACACTAATACAAGTGCAAAAGTGGTTTCCTGCACCAACACAAGTGCGGAAAGTGGTTTTTCAACACCAACACAAGTGCAAAAAGTGGTTTTTCAACACTAACACAAGTGCGAAAAGTGGTTTTTCCACACTAATTCAAGTGCAAAAGTGGTTTCCTGCACAAACACAAGTGCGAAAAGTGGTTTTTCAACACTAACACAAGTGCGAAAAGTGGTTTTTCAACACTAACACAAGTGCGAAAAGTGGTTTTTCAACACTAACACAAGTGCGAAAAGTGGTTTTTCCACACTAATACAAGTGCAAAAGTGGTTTCCTGCACCAACACAAGTTCGAAAAGTGGTTTTTTCAACACTAACACAAGTGCGAAAAGTGGTTTTTCAACACTATCACAAGTGCAAAAAGTGTTTTTTCCACACTAATACAAGTGCAAAAGTGGTTTCCTGCACCAACACAAGTGCGAAAAGTGGTTTATCAACACTAACACAAGTGCAAAAAGTGGTTTTTCAACACTAACACAAGTGCGAAAAGTGGTTTTTCCACACTAATTACAAGTGCAAAAGTGGTTTCCTGCACCAACACAAGTGCGAAAAGTGGTTTTTCAACACTAACACAAGTGCGAAAAGTGGTTTTTCAACACTAACACAAGTGCGAAAAGTGGTTTTTCAACACTAACACAAGTGCAAAAAGTGTTTTTTCCACACTAATACAAGTGCAAAAGTGGTTTCCTGCACCAACACAAGTTCGAAAAGTGGTTTTTTCAACACTAACACAAGTGCGAAAAGTGGTTTTTCAACACTATCACAAGTGCAAAAAGTGTTTTTTCCACACTAATACAAGTGCAAAAGTGGTTTCCTGCACCAACACAAGTGCGAAAAGTGGTTTTTCAACACTAACACAAGTGCGAAAAGTGGTTTTTCAACACTAACACAAGTGCGAAAAGTGGTTTTTCAACACTAACACAAGTGCGAAAAGTGGTTTTTCCACACTAATACAAGTGCAAAAGTGGTTTCCTGCACCAACACAAGTGCGAAAAGTGGTTTTTCAACACTAACACAAGTGCGAAAAGTGGTTTTTCAACACTATCACAAGTGCAAAAAGTGTTTTTTCCACACTAATACAAGTGCAAAAGTGGTTTCCTGCACCAACACAAGTGCGAAAAGTGGTTTTTCAACACTAACACAAGTGCGAAAAGTGGTTTTTCAACACTAACACAAGTGTGAAAAGTGGTTTTTCCACACTAATACAAGTGCAAAAGTGGTTTCCTGCACCAACACAAGTGCGAAAAGTGGTTTTTCAACACTAACACAAGTGCGAAAAGTGGTTTTTCAACACTAACACAAGTGCGAAAAGTGTTTTTCCACACTAATACAAGTGCAAAAGTGGTTTCCTGCACCAACACAAGTGCGAAAAGTGGTTTTTCAACACTAACACAAGTGCGAAAAGTGGTTTTTCAACACTATCACAAGTGCAAAAAGTGTTTTTTCCACACTAATACAAGTGCAAAAGTGGTTTCCTGCACCAACACAAGTGCGAAAAGTGGTTTTTCAACACTAACACAAGTGCAAAAAGTGGTTTTTCAACACTAACACAAGTGCGAAAAGTGGTTTTTCTACACTAATACAAGTGCAAAAGTGGTTTCCTGCACAAACACAAGTGCGAAAAGTGGTTTTTCAACACTAACACAAGTGCGAAAAGTGGTTTTTCAACACTAACACAAGTGCGAAAAGTGGTTTTTCCACACTAATACAAGTGCAAAAGTGGTTTCCTGCACCAACACAAGTGCGAAAAGTGGTTTTTCAACACTAACACAAGTGTGAAAAGTGGTTTTTCAAAACTAACACAAGTGCGAAAAGTGGTTTTTCAACACTAACACAAGTGCGAAAAGTGGTTTTTCAACACTAACACAAGTGCGAAAAGTGGTTTTTCCACACTAATACAAGTGCAAAAGTGGTTTCCTGCACCAACACAAGTGCGAAAAGTGGTTTATCAACACTAACACAAGTGCGAAAAGTGGTTTTTCAACACTAATACAAGTGCGAAAAGTGGTTTTTCCACACTAATACAAGTGCAAAAGTGGTTTCCTGCACCAACACAAGTGCGAAAAGTGGTTTTTCAACACTAACACAAGTGCTGAAAAGTGGTTTTTCAACATTAACACAAGTGCGAAAAGTGGTTTTTCAACACTAACACAAGTGCGAAGAGTGGTTTTTCAACACTAACACAAGTGCGAAAAGTGGTTTTTCCACACTATTACAAGTGCAAAAGTGGTTTCCTGCACCAACACAAGTTCGAAAAGTGGTTTTTTCAACACTAACACAAGTGCGAAAAGTGGTTTTTCAACACTATCACAAGTGCAAAAAGTGTTTTTTCCACACTAATACAAGTGCAAAAGTGGTTTCCTGCACCAACACAAGTGCGAAAAGTGTTTTTTCAACACTAACACAAGTGCGAAAAGTGGTTTTTCAACACTAACACAAGTGCGAAAAGTGGTTTTTCAACACTAACACAAGTGCGAAAAGTGGTTTTTCCACACTAATACAAGTGGAAAAGTGGTTTCCTGCACCAACACAAGTGCGAAAAGTGGTTTTTCAACACTAACACAAGTGCGAAAAGTGGTTTTTTCAACACTATCACAAGTGCAAAAAGTGTTTTTTCCACACTAATACAAGTGTAAAAGTGGTTTCCTGCACCAACACAAGTGCGAAAAGTGGTTTTTCACCACTAACACAAGTGCGAAAAGTGGTTTTTCAACACTATCACAAGTGCAAAAAGTGTTTTTTCCACACTAATACAAGTGCAAAAGTGGTTTCCTGCACCAACACAAGTGCGAAAAGTGGTTTTTAAACACTAACACAAGTGTGCAAAGTGGTTTTTCAACACTAACACAAGTGCGAAAAGTGGTTTTTCCACACTAATACAAGTGCAAAAGTGGTTTCCTGCCCCAACACAAGTGCGAAAAGTGGTTTTTCAACACTAACACAAGTGCGAAAAGTGGTTTTTCAACACTAACACAAGTGCGAAAAGTGTTTTTTCCACACTAATACAAGTGCAAAAGTGGTTTCCTGCACCAACACAAGTGCGAAAAGTGGTTTTTCAACACTAACACAAGTGCGAAAAGTGGTTTTTCAACACTATCACAAGTGCAAAAAGTGTTTTTTCCACACTAATACAAGTGCAAAAGTGGTTTCCTGCACCAACACGAGTGCGGAAAGTGGTTTTTCAACACTAACACAAGTGCAAAAAGTGGTTTTTCAACACTAACACAAGTGCGAAAAGTGGTTTTTCCACACTAATTCAAGTGCAAAAGTGGTTTCCTGCACAAACACATGTGCGAAAAGTGGTTTTTCAACACTAACACAAGTGCGAAAAGTGGTTTTTCAACACTAACACAAGTGCGAAAAGTGGTTTTTCAACACTAACACAAGTGCGAAAAGTGGTTTTTCCACACTAATACAAGTGCAAAAGTGGTTTCCTGCACCAACACAAGTTCGAAAAGTGGTTTTTTCAACACTAACACAAGTGCAAAAAGTGGTTTTTCAACACTATCACAAGTGCAAAAAGTGTTTTTTCCACACTAATACAAGTGCAAAAGTGGTTTCCTGCACCAACACAAATGCGAAAAGTGGTTTATCAACACTAACACAAGTGCGAAAAGTGGTTTTTCAACACTAACACAAGTGCGAAAAGTGGTTTTTCCACACTAATACAAGTGCAAAAGTGGTTTCCTGCACCAACACAAGTGCGAAAAGTGGTTTTTCAACACTAACACAAGTGCGAAAAGTGGTTTTTCAACACTAACACAAGTGCGAAAAGTGGTTTTTCAACACTAACACAAGTGCAAAAAGTGTTTTTTCCACACTAATACAAGTGCAAAAGTGGTTTCCTGCACCAACACAAGTTCGAAAAGTGGTTTTTTCAACACTAACACAAGTGCGAAAAGTGGTTTTTCAACACTATCACAAGTGCAAAAAGTGTTTTTTCCACACTAATACAAGTGCAAAAGTGGTTTCCTGCACCAACACAAGTGCGAAAAGTGGTTTTTCAACACTAACACAAGTGCGAAAAGTGGTTTTTCAACACTAACACAAGGGCGAAAAGTGGTTTTCCACACTAATACAAGTGCAAAAGTGGTTTCCTGCACCAACACAAGTGCGAAAAGTGTTTTTTCAACACTAACACAAGTGCGAAAAGTGGTTTTTCAACACTATCACAAGTGCAAAAAGTGTTTTTTCCACACTAATACAAGTGCAAAAGTGGTTTCCTGCACCAACACAAGTGCGAAAAGTGGTTTTTCAACACTAACACAAGTGCGAAAAGTGGTTTTTCAACACTAACACAAGTGCGAAAAGTGGTTTTTCCACACTAATACAAGTGCAAAAGTGGTTTCCTGCACCAACACAAGTGCGAAAAGTGGTTTTTCAACACTAACACAAGTGCGAAAAGTGGTTTTTCAACACTAACACAAGTGCGAAAATTGGTTTTTCCACACTAATACAAGTGCAAAAGTGGTTTCCTGCACCAACACAAGTGCGAAAAGTGGTTTTTCAACACTAACACAAGTGCGAAAAGTGGTTTTTCAACACTATCACAAGTGCAAAAAGTGTTTTTTCCACACTAATACAAGTGCAAAAGTGGTTTCCTGCACCAACACAAGTGCGAAAAGTGGTTTTTCAACACTAACACAAGTGCAAAAAGTGGTTTTTCAACACTAACACAAGTGCGAAAAGTGGTTTTCCCACACTAATACAAGTGCAAAAGTGGTTTCCTGCACAAACACAAGTGCGAAAAGTGGTTTTTCAACACTAACACAAGTGCGAAAAGTGGTTTTTCAACACCAACACAAGTGCGAAAAGTGGTTTTTCCACACTAATACAAGTGCAAAAGTGGTTTCCTGCACCAACACAAGTGCGAAAAGTGGTTTTTCAACACTAACACAAGTGTGAAAAGTGGTTTTTCAACACTAACACAAGTGCGAAAAGTGGTTTTTCAACACTAACACAAGTGCGAAAAGTGGTTTTTCAACACTAACACAAGTGCGAAAAGTGGTTTTTCCACACTAATACAAGTGCAAAAGTGGTTTCCTGCACCAACACAAGTGCGAAAAGTGGTTTTTCAACACTAACACAAGTGCGAAAAGTGGTTTTTCAACACTAACACAAGTGCAAAAAGTGGTTTTTCAACACTATCACAAGTGCAAAAAGTGTTTTTTCCACACTAATACAAGTGTAAAAGTGGTTTCCTGCACCAACACAAGTGCGAAAAGTGGTTTTTCAACACTAACACAAGTGCGAAAAGTGGTTTTTCAACACTATCACAAGTGCAAAAAGTGTTTTTTCCACACTAATACAAGTGCAAAAGTGGTTTCCTGCACCAACACAAGTGCGAAAAGTGGTTTTTAAACACTAACACAAGTGTGCAAAGTGGTTTTTCAACACTAACACAAGTGCGAAAAGTGGTTTTTCCACACTAATACAAGTGCAAAAGTGGTTTCCTGCACCAACACAAGTGCGAAAAGTGGTTTTTCAACACTAACACAAGTGCGAAAAGTGGTTTTTCAACACTAACACAAGTGCGAAAAGTGTTTTTTCCACACTAATACAAGTGCAAAAGTGGTTTCCTGCACCAACACAAGTGCGAAAAGTGGTTTTTCAACACTAACACAAGTGCGAAAAGTGGTTTTTCAACACTATCACAAGTGCAAAAAGTGTTTTTTCCACACTAATACAAGTGCAAAAGTGGTTTCCTGCACCAACACGAGTGCGGAAAGTGGTTTTTCAACACTAACACAAGTGCAAAAAGTGGTTTTTCAACACTAACACAAGTGCGAAAAGTGGTTTTTCCACACTAATTCAAGTGCAAAAGTGGTTTCCTGCACAAACACATGTGCGAAAAGTGTTTTTCAACACTAACACAAGTGCGAAAAGTGGTTTTTCAACACTAACACAAGTGCGAAAAGTGGTTTTTCAACACTAACACAAGTGCGAAAAGTGGTTTTTCCACACTAATACAAGTGCAAAAGTGGTTTCCTGCACCAACACAAGTTCGAAAAGTGGTTTTTCAACACTAACACAAGTGCGAAAAGTGGTTTTTCAACACTATCACAAGTGCAAAAAGTGTTTTTTCCACACTAATACAAGTGCAAAAGTGGTTTCCTGCACCAACACAAGTGCGAAAAGTGGTTTTATCAACACTAACACAAGTGCGAAAAGTGGTTTTTCAACACTAACACAAGTGCGAAAAGTGGTTTTTCCACACTAATACAAGTGCAAAAGTGGATTCCTGCACCAACACAAGTGCGAAAAGTGGTTTTTCAACACTAACACAAGTGCGAAAAGTGGTTTTTCAACACTAACACAAGTGCGAAAAGTGGTTTTTCAACACTAACACAAGTGCAAAAAGTGTTTTTTCCACACTAATACAAGTGCAAAAGTGGTTTCCTGCACCAACACAAGTTCGAAAAGTGGTTTTTTCAACACTAACACAAGTGCGAAAAGTGGTTTTCAACACTATCACAAGTGCAAAAAGTGTTTTTTCCACACTAATACAAGTGCAAAAGTGGTTTCCTGCACCAACACAAGTGCGAAAAGTGGTTTTTCAACACTAACACAAGTGCGAAAAGTGGTTTTTCAACACTAACACAAGGCGAAAAGTGGTTTTTCCACACTAATACAAGTGCAAAAGTGGTTTCCTGCACCAACACAAGTGCGAAAAGTGTTTTTTCAACACTAACACAAGTGCGAAAAGTGGTTTTTCAACACTATCACAAGTGCAAAAGTGTTTTTTCCACACTAATACAAGTGCAAAAGTGGTTTCCTGCACCAACACAAGTGCGAAAAGTGGTTTTTCAACACTAACACAAGTGCGAAAAGTGGTTTTTCAACACTAACACAAGTGCGAAAAGTGGTTTTTCCACACTAATACAAGTGCAAAAGTGGTTTCCTGCACCAACACAAGTGCGAAAAGTGGTTTTTCAACACTAACACAAGTGCGAAAAGTGGTTTTTCAACACTAACACAAGTGCGAAAATTGTTTTTCCACACTAATACAAGTGCAAAAGTGGTTTCCTGCACCAACACAAGTGCGAAAAGTGGTTTTTCAACACTAACACAAGTGCGAAAAGTGGTTTTTCAACACTATCACAAGTGCAAAAAGTGTTTTTTCCACACTAATACAAGTGCAAAAGTGGTTTCCTGCACCAACACAAGTGCGAAAAGTGGTTTTTCAACACTAACACAAGTGCAAAAAGTGGTTTTTCAACACTAACACAAGTGCGAAAAGTGGTTTTCCCACACTAATACAAGTGCAAAAGTGGTTTCCTGCACAAACACAAGTGCGAAAAGTGGTTTTTCAACACTAACACAAGTGCGAAAAGTGGTTTTTCAACACTAACACAAGTGCGAAAAGTGGTTTTTCCACACTAATACAAGTGCAAAAGTGGTTTCCTGCACCAACACAAGTGCGAAAAGTGGTTTTTCAACACTAACACAAGTGTGAAAAGTGGTTTTTCAACACTAACACAAGTGCGAAAAGTGGTTTTTCAACACTAACTCAAGTGCGAAAAGTGGTTTTTCAACACTAACACAAGTGCGAAAAGTGGTTTTTCCACACTAATACAAGTGCAAAAGTGGTTTCCTGCACCAACACAAGTGCGAAAAGTGGTTTTTCAACACTAACACAAGTGCGAAAAGTGGTTTTTCAACACTAACACAAGTGCGAAAAGTGGTTTTTCCACACTAATACAAGTGCAAAAGTGGTTTCCTGCACCAACACAAGTGCGAAAAGTGGTTTTTCAACACTAACACAAGTGCGAAAAGTGGTTTTTCAACACTAACACAAGTGCGAAAAGTGTTTTTCCACACTAATACAAGTGCAAAAGTGGTTTCCTGCACCAACACAAGTGCGAAAAGTGGTTTTTCAACACTAACACAAGTGCGAAAAGTGGTTTTTCAACACTATCACAAGTGCAAAAAGTGTTTTTTCCACACTAATACAAGTGCAAAAGTGGTTTCCTGCACCAACACAAGTGTGAAAAGTGGTTTTTCAACACTAACACAAGTGCAAAAAGTGGTTTTTCAACACTAACACAAGTGCGAAAAGTGGTTTTTCCACACTAATACAAGTGCAAAAGTGGTTTCCTGCACAAACACAAGTGCGAAAAGTGGTTTTTCAACACTAACACAAGTGCGAAAAGTGGTTTTTCAACACTAACACAAGTGCGAAAAGTGGTTTTTCCACACTAATACAAGTGCAAAAGTGGTTTCCTGCACCAACACAAGTGCGAAAAGTGGTTTTTCAACACTAACACAAGTGTGAAAAGTGGTTTTTCAAAACTAACACAAGTGCGAAAAGTGGTTTTTCAACACTAACACAAGTGCGAAAAGTGGTTTTTCAACACTAACACAAGTGCGAAAAGTGGTTTTTCCACACTAATACAAGTGCAAAAGTGGTTTCCTGCACCAACACAAGTGCGAAAAGTGGTTTATCAACACTAACACAAGTGCGAAAAGTGGTTTTTCAACACTAATACAAGTGCGAAAAGTGGTTTTTCCACACTAATACAAGTGCAAAAGTGGTTTCCTGCACCAACACAAGTGCGAAAAGTGGTTTTTCAACACTAACACAAGTGCGAAGAGTGGTTTTTCAACACTAACACAAGTGCGAAAAGTGGTTTTTCCACACTATTACAAGTGCAAAAGTGGTTTCCTGCACCAACACAAGTTCGAAAAGTGGTTTTTTGAACACTAACACAAGTGTGAAAAGTGGTTTTTCAACACTATCACAAGTGCAAAAAGTGTTTTTTCCACACTAATACAAGTGCAAAAGTGGTTTCCTGCACCAACACAAGTGCGAAAAGTGGTTTTTCAACACTAACACAAGTGCGAAAAGTGGTTTTTCAACACTAACACAAGTGCGAAAAGTTGTTTTTCAACACTAACACAAGTGCGAAAAGTGGTTTTTCCACACTAATACAAGTGCAAAAGTGGTTTCCTGCACCAACACAAGTGCGAAAAGTGGTTTTTCAACACTAACACAAGTGCGAAAAGTGATTTTTCAACACTATCACAAGTGCAAAAAGTTTTTTTTCCACACTAATACAAGTGTAAAAGTGGTTTCCTGCACCAACACAAGTGCGAAAAGTGGTTTTTCAACACTAACACAAGTGCGAAAAGTGGTTTTTCAACACTATCACAAGTGCAAAAAGTGTTTTTTCCACACTAATACAAGTGCAAAAGTGGTTTCCTGCACCAACACAAGTGCGAAAAGTGGTTTTTCAACACTAACACAAGTGCGAAAAGTGGTTTTTCAACACTAACACAAGTGCGAAAAGTGGTTTTTCCACACTAATACAAGTGCAAAAGTGGTTTCCTGCACCAACACAAGTGCGAAAAGTGGTTTTTCAACACTAACACAAGTGCGAAAAGTGGTTTTTCAACACTAACACAAGTGCGAAAAGTGTTTTTTCCACACTAATACAAGTGCAAAAGTGGTTTCCTGCACCAACACAAGTGCGAAAAGTGGTTTTTCAACACTAACACAAGTGCGAAAAGTGGTTTTTCAACACTATCACAAGTGCAAAAAGTGTTTTTTCCACACTAATACAAGTGCAAAAGTGGTTTCCTGCACCAACACGAGTGCGGAAAGTGGTTTTTCAACACTAACACAAGTGCAAAAAGTGGTTTTTCAACACTAACACAAGTGCGAAAAGTGGTTTTTCCACACTAATTCAAGTGCAAAAGTGGTTTCCTGCACAAACACATGTGCGAAAAGTGGTTTTTCAACACTAACACAAGTGCGAAAAGTGGTTTTTCAACACTAACACAAGTGCGAAAAGTGGTTTTTCAACACTAACACAAGTGCGAAAAGTGGTTTTTCCACACTAATACAAGTGCAAAAGTGGTTTCCTGCACCAACACAAGTGCGAAAAGTGGTTTTTCAACACTAACACAAGTGTGAAAAGTGGTTTTTCAACACTAACACAAGTGCAAAAAGTGGTTTTTCAACACTAACACAAGTGCGAAAAGTGGTCTTTCAACACTAACACAAGTGCGAAAAGTGGTTTTTCCACACTAATACAAGTGCAAAAGTGGTTTCCTGCACCAACACAAGTGCGAAAAGTGGTTTTTCAACACTAACACAAGTGCGAAAAGTGGTTTTTCAACACTATCACAAGTGCAAAAAGTGTTTTTTCCACACTAATACAAGTGCAAAAGTGGTTTCCTGCACCAACACGGGTGCGGAAAGTGGTTTTTCAACACTAACACAAGTGCAAAAAGTGGTTTTTCAACACTAACACAAGTGCGAAAAGTGGTTTTTCCACACTAATTCAAGTGCAAAAGTGGTTTCCTGCACAAACACATGTGCGAAAAGTGGTTTTTCAACACTAACACAAGTGCGAAAAGTGGTTTTTCAACACTAACACAAGTGCGAAAAGTGGTTTTTCAACACTAACACAAGTGCAAAAAGTGGTTTTTCCACACTAATACAAGTGCAAAAGTGGTTTCCTGCACCAACACAAGTTCGAAAAGTGGTTTTTTCAACACTAACACAAGTGCGAAAAGTGGTTTTTCAACACTATCACAAGTGCAAAAAGTGTTTTTTCCACACTAATACAAGTGCAAAAGTGGTTTCCTGCACCAACACAAGTGCGAAAAGTGGTTTATCAACACTAACACAAGTGCGAAAAGTGGTTTTTCAACACTAACACAAGTGCGAAAAGTGGTTTTTCCACACTAATACAAGTGCAAAAGTGGTTTCCTGCACCAACACAAGTGCGAAAAGTGGTTTTTCAACACTAACACAAGTGCGAAAAGTGGTTTTTCAACACTAACACAAGTGCGAAAAGTGGTTTTTCAACACTAACACAAGTGCAAAAAGTGTTTTTTCCACACTAATACAAGTGCAAAAGTGGTTTCCTGCACCAACACAAGTTCGAAAAGTGGTTTTTTCAACACTAACACAAGTGCGAAAAGTGGTTTTTCAACACTATCACAAGTGCAAAAAGTGTTTTTTCCACACTAATACAAGTGCAAAAGTGGTTTCCTGCACCAACACAAGTGCGAAAAGTGGTTTTTCAACACTAACACAAGTGCGAAAAGTGGTTTTTCAACACTAACACAAGTGCGAAAAGTGGTTTTTCCACACTAATACAAGTGCAAAAGTGGTTTCCTGCACCAACACAAGTTCGAAAAGTGGTTTTTCAACACTAACACAAGTGCGAAAAGTGGTTTTTCAACACTATCACAAGTGCAAAAAGTGTTTTTTCCACACTAATACAAGTGCAAAAGTGGTTTCCTGCACCAACACAAGTGCGAAAAGTGGTTTTTCAACACTAACACAAGTGCGAAAAGTGGTTTTTCAACACCAACACAAGTGCGAAAAGTGGTTTTTCCACACTAATACAAGTGCAAAAGTGGTTTCCTGCACCAACACAAGTGCGAAAAGTGGTTTTTCAACACTAACACAAGTGCGAAAAGTGGTTTTTCAACACTAACACAAGTGCAAAAATTGTTTTTCCACACTAATACAAGTGCAAAAGTGGTTTCCTGCACCAACACAAGTGCGAAAAGTGGTTTTTCAACACTAACACAAGTGCGAAAAGTCGTTTTTCAACACTATCACAAGTGCAAAAAGTGTTTTTTCCACACTAATACAAGTGCAAAAGTGGTTTCCTGCACCAACACAAGTGCGAAAAGTGGTTTTTCAACACTAACACAAGTGCAAAAAGTGGTTTTTCAACACTAACACAAGTGCGAAAAGTGGTTTTTCCACACTAATACAAGTGCAAAAGTGGTTTCCTGCACAACACAAGTGCGAAAAGTGGTTTTTCAAGTATAACACAAGTGCGAAAAGTGGTTTTTCAACACTAACACAAGTGCGAAAAGTGGTTTTTCCACACTAATACAAGTGCAAAAGTGGTTTCCTGCACCAACACAAGTGCGAAAAGTGGTTTTTCAACACTAACACAAGTGTGAAAAGTGGTTTTTCAACACTAACACAAGTGCGAAAAGTGGTTTTTCAACACTAACACAAGTGCGAAAAGTGGTTTTTCAACACTAACACAAGTGCGAAAAGTGGTTTTTCCACACTAATACAAGTGCAAAAGTGGTTTCCTGCACCAACACAAGTGCGAAAAGTGGTTTTTCAACACTAACACAAGTGCGAAAAGTGGTTTTTCAACACTAACACAAGTGCGAAAAGTGGTTTTTCCACACTAATACAAGTGCAAAAGTGGTTTCCTGCACCAACACAAGTGCGAAAAGTGGTTTTTCAACACTAACACAAGTGCGAAAAGTGGTTTTTCAACACTAACACAAGTGCGAAAAGTGTTTTTCCACACTAATACAAGTGCAAAAGTGGTTTCCTGCACCAACACAAGTGCGAAAAGTGGTTTTTCAACACTAACACAAGTGCGAAAAGTGGTTTTTCAACACTATCACAAGTGCAAAAAGTGTTTTATCCACACTAATACAAGTGCAAAAGTGGTTTCCTGCACCAACACAAGTGCGAAAAGTGGTTTTTCAACACTAACACAAGTGCAAAAAGTGGTTTTTCAACACTAACACAAGTGCGAAAAGTGGTTTTTCCACACTAATACAAGTGCAAAAGTGGTTTCCTGCACAAACACAAGTGCGAAAAGTGGTTTTTCAACACTAACACAAGTGCGAAAAGTGGTTTTTCAACACTAACACAAGTGCGAAAAGTGGTTTTTCCACACTAATACAAGTGCAAAAGTGGTTTCCTGCACCAACACAAGTGCGAAATGTGGTTTTTCAACACTAACACAAGTGTGAAAAGTGGTTTTTCAAAACTAACACAAGTGTGAAAAGTGGTTTTTCAACACTAACACAAGTGCGAAAAGTGGTTTTTCAACACTAACACAAGTGCGAAAAGTGGTTTTTCAACACTAACACAAGTGCAAAAAGTGTTTTTTCCACACTAATACAAGTGCAAAAGTGGTTTCCTGCACCAACACAAGTTCGAAAAGTGGTTTTTTCAACACTAACACAAGTGCGAAAAGTGGTTTTTCAACACTATCACAAGTGCAAAAAGTGTTTTTTCCACACTAATACAAGTGCAAAAGTGGTTTCCTGCACCAACACAAGTGCGAAAAGTGGTTTTTCAACACTAACACAAGTGCGAAAAGTGGTTTTTCAACACTAACACAAGGGCGAAAAGTGGTTTTCCACACTAATACAAGTGCAAAAGTGGTTTCCTGCACCAACACAAGTGCGAAAAGTGTTTTTTCAACACTAACACAAGTGCGAAAAGTGGTTTTTCAACACTATCACAAGTGCAAAAAGTGTTTTTTCCACACTAATACAAGTGCAAAAGTGGTTTCCTGCACCAACACAAGTGCGAAAAGTGGTTTTTCAACACTAACACAAGTGCGAAAAGTGGTTTTTCAACACTAACACAAGTGCGAAAAGTGGTTTTTCCACACTAATACAAGTGCAAAAGTGGTTTCCTGCACCAACACAAGTGCGAAAAGTGGTTTTTCAACACTAACACAAGTGCGAAAAGTGGTTTTTCAACACTAACACAAGTGCGAAAATTGTTTTTCCACACTAATACAAGTGCAAAAGTGGTTTCCTGCACCAACACAAGTGCGAAAAGTGGTTTTTCAACACTAACACAAGTGCGAAAAGTGGTTTTTCAACACTATCACAAGTGCAAAAAGTGTTTTTTCCACACTAATACAAGTGCAAAAGTGGTTTCCTGCACCAACACAAGTGCGAAAAGTGGTTTTTCAACACTAACACAAGTGCAAAAAGTGGTTTTTCAACACTAACACAAGTGCGAAAAGTGGTTTTCCCACACTAATACAAGTGCAAAAGTGGTTTCCTGCACAAACACAAGTGCGAAAAGTGGTTTTTCAACACTAACACAAGTGCGAAAAGTGGTTTTTCAACACTAACACAAGTGCGAAAAGTGGTTTTTCCACACTAATACAAGTGCAAAAGTGGTTTCCTGCACCAACACAAGTGCGAAAAGTGGTTTTTCAACACTAACACAAGTGTGAAAAGTGGTTTTTCAACACTAACACAAGTGCGAAAAGTGGTTTTTCAACACTAACTCAAGTGCGAAAAGTGGTTTTTCAACACTAACACAAGTGCGAAAAGTGGTTTTTCCACACTAATACAAGTGCAAAAGTGGTTTCCTGCACCAACACAAGTGCGAAAAGTGGTTTTTCAACACTAACACAAGTGCGAAAAGTGGTTTTTCAACACTAACACAAGTGCGAAAAGTGGTTTTTCCACACTAATACAAGTGCAAAAGTGGTTTCCTGCACCAACACAAGTGCGAAAAGTGGTTTTTCAACACTAACACAAGTGCGAAAAGTGGTTTTTCAACACTAACACAAGTGCGAAAAGTGTTTTTCCACACTAATACAAGTGCAAAAGTGGTTTCCTGCACCAACACAAGTGCGAAAAGTGGTTTTTCAACACTAACACAAGTGCGAAAAGTGGTTTTTCAACACTATCACAAGTGCAAAAAGTGTTTTTTCCACACTAATACAAGTGCAAAAGTGGTTTCCTGCACCAACACAAGTGTGAAAAGTGGTTTTTCAACACTAACACAAGTGCAAAAAGTGGTTTTTCAACACTAACACAAGTGCGAAAAGTGGTTTTTCCACACTAATACAAGTGCAAAAGTGGTTTCCTGCACAAACACAAGTGCGAAAAGTGGTTTTTCAACACTAACACAAGTGCGAAAAGTGGTTTTTCAACACTAACACAAGTGCGAAAAGTGGTTTTTCCACACTAATACAAGTGCAAAAGTGGTTTCCTGCACCAACACAAGTGCGAAAAGTGGTTTTTCAACACTAACACAAGTGTGAAAAGTGGTTTTTCAAAACTAACACAAGTGCGAAAAGTGGTTTTTCAACACTAACACAAGTGCGAAAAGTGGTTTTTCAACACTAACACAAGTGCGAAAAGTGGTTTTTCCACACTAATACAAGTGCAAAAGTGGTTTCCTGCACCAACACAAGTGCGAAAAGTGGTTTATCAACACTAACACAAGTGCGAAAAGTGGTTTTTCAACACTAATACAAGTGCGAAAAGTGGTTTTTCCACACTAATACAAGTGCAAAAGTGGTTTCCTGCACCAACACAAGTGCGAAAAGTGGTTTTTCAACACTAACACAAGTGTGAAGAGTGGTTTTTCAACACTAACACAAGTGCGAAAAGTGGTTTTTCCACACTATTACAAGTGCAAAAGTGGTTTCCTGCACCAACACAAGTTCGAAAAGTGGTTTTTTGAACACTAACACAAGTGTGAAAAGTGGTTTTTCAACACTATCACAAGTGCAAAAAGTGTTTTTTCCACACTAATACAAGTGCAAAAGTGGTTTCCTGCACCAACACAAGTGCGAAAAGTGGTTTTTCAACACTAACACAAGTGCGAAAAGTGGTTTTTCAACACTAACACAAGTGCGAAAAGTTGTTTTTCAACACTAACACAAGTGCGAAAAGTGGTTTTTCCACACTAATACAAGTGCAAAAGTGGTTTCCTGCACCAACACAAGTGCGAAAAGTGGTTTTTCAACACTAACACAAGTGCGAAAAGTGATTTTTCAACACTATCACAAGTGCAAAAAGTTTTTTTCCCACACTAATACAAGTGTAAAAGTGGTTTCCTGCACCAACACAAGTGCGAAAAGTGGTTTTTCAACACTAACACAAGTGCGAAAAGTGGTTTTTCAACACTATCACAAGTGCAAAAAGTGTTTTTTCCACACTAATACAAGTGCAAAAGTGGTTTCCTGCACCAACACAAGTGCGAAAAGTGGTTTTTCAACACTAACACAAGTGCGAAAAGTGGTTTTTCAACACTAACACAAGTGCGAAAAGTGGTTTTTCCACACTAATACAAGTGCAAAAGTGGTTTCCTGCACCAACACAAGTGCGAAAAGTGGTTTTTCAACACTAACACAAGTGCGAAAAGTGGTTTTTCAACACTAACACAAGTGCGAAAAGTGTTTTTTCCACACTAATACAAGTGCAAAAGTGGTTTCCTGCACCAACACAAGTGCGAAAAGTGGTTTTTCAACACTAACACAAGTGCGAAAAGTGGTTTTTCAACACTATCACAAGTGCAAAAAGTGTTTTTTCCACACTAATACAAGTGCAAAAGTGGTTTCCTGCACCAACACGAGTGCGGAAAGTGGTTTTTCAACACTAACACAAGTGCAAAAAGTGGTTTTTCAACACTAACACAAGTGCGAAAAGTGGTTTTTCCACACTAATTCAAGTGCAAAAGTGGTTTCCTGCACAAACACATGTGCGAAAAGTGGTTTTTCAACACTAACACAAGTGCGAAAAGTGGTTTTTCAACACTAACACAAGTGCGAAAAGTGGTTTTTCAACACTAACACAAGTGCGAAAAGTGGTTTTTCCACACTAATACAAGTGCAAAAGTGGTTTCCTGCACCAACACAAGTGCGAAAAGTGGTTTTTCAACACTAACACAAGTGTGAAAAGTGGTTTTTCAACACTAACACAAGTGCAAAAAGTGGTTTTTCAACACTAACACAAGTGCGAAAAGTGGTCTTTCAACACTAACACAAGTGCGAAAAGTGGTTTTTCCACACTAATACAAGTGCAAAAGTGGTTTCCTGCACCAACACAAGTGCGAAAAGTGGTTTTTCAACACTAACACAAGTGCGAAAAGTGGTTTTTCAACACTATCACAAGTGCAAAAAGTGTTTTTTCCACACTAATACAAGTGCAAAAGTGGTTTCCTGCACCAACACGGGTGCGGAAAGTGGTTTTTCAACACTAACACAAGTGCAAAAAGTGGTTTTTCAACACTAACACAAGTGCGAAAAGTGGTTTTTCCACACTAATTCAAGTGCAAAAGTGGTTTCCTGCACAAACACATGTGCGAAAAGTGGTTTTTCAACACTAACACAAGTGCGAAAAGTGGTTTTTCAACACTAACACAAGTGCGAAAAGTGGTTTTTCAACACTAACACAAGTGCAAAAAGTGGTTTTTCCACACTAATACAAGTGCAAAAGTGGTTTTCCTGCACCAACACAAGTTCGAAAAGTGGTTTTTTTCAACACTAACACAAGTGCGAAAAGTGGTTTTTCAACACTATCACAAGTGCAAAAAGTGTTTTTTCCACACTAATACAAGTGCAAAAGTGGTTTCCTGCACCAACACAAGTGCGAAAAGTGGTTTATCAACACTAACACAAGTGCGAAAAGTGGTTTTTCAACACTAACACAAGTGCGAAAAGTGGTTTTTCCACACTAATACAAGTGCAAAAGTGGTTTCCTGCACCAACACAAGTGCGAAAAGTGGTTTTTCAACACTAACACAAGTGCGAAAAGTGGTTTTTCAACACTAACACAAGTGCGAAAAGTGGTTTTTCAACACTAACACAAGTGCAAAAAGTGTTTTTTCCACACTAATACAAGTGCAAAAGTGGTTTCCTGCACCAACACAAGTTCGAAAAGTGGTTTTTTCAACACTAACACAAGTGCGAAAAGTGGTTTTTCAACACTATCACAAGTGCAAAAAGTGTTTTTTCCACACTAATACAAGTGCAAAAGTGGTTTTCCTGCACCAACACAAGTGCGAAAAGTGGTTTTTCAACACTAACACAAGTGCGAAAAGTGGTTTTTCAACACTAACACAAGTGCGAAAAGTGGTTTTTCCACACTAATACAAGTGCAAAAGTGGTTTCCTGCACCAACACAAGTTCGAAAAGTGGTTTTTCAACACTAACACAAGTGCGAAAAGTGGTTTTTCAACACTATCACAAGTGCAAAAAGTGTTTTTTCCACACTAATACAAGTGCAAAAGTGGTTTCCTGCACCAACACAAGTGCGAAAAGTGGTTTTTTCAACACTAACACAAGTGCGAAAAGTGGTTTTTCAACACCAACACAAGTGCGAAAAGTGGTTTTTCCACACTAATACAAGTTGCAAAAGTGGTTTCCTGCACCAACACAAGTGCGAAAAGTGGTTTTTCAACACTAACACAAGTGCGAAAAGTGGTTTTTCAACACTAACACAAGTGCAAAAATTGTTTTTCCACACTAATACAAGTGCAAAAGTGGTTTCCTGCACCAACACAAGTGCGAAAAGTGGTTTTTCAACACTAACACAAGTGCGAAAAGTCGTTTTTCAACACTATCACAAGTGCAAAAAGTGTTTTTTCCACACTAATACAAGTGCAAAAGTGGTTTCCTGCACCAACACAAGTGCGAAAAGTGGTTTTTCAACACTAACACAAGTGCAAAAAGTGGTTTTTCAACACTAACACAAGTGCGAAAAGTGGTTTTTCCACACTAATACAAGTGCAAAAGTGGTTTCCTGCACAACACAAGTGCGAAAAGTGGTTTTTCAACTATAACACAAGTGCGAAAAGTGGTTTTTCAACACTAACACAAGTGCGAAAAGTGGTTTTTCCACACTAATACAAGTGCAAAAGTGGTTTCCTGCACCAACACAAGTGCGAAAAGTGGTTTTCAACACTAACACAAGTGTGAAAAGTGGTTTTTCAACACTAACACAAGTGCGAAAAGTGGTTTTTCAACACTAACACAAGTGCGAAAAGTGGTTTTTCAACACTAACACAAGTGCGAAAAGTGGTTTTTCCACACTAATACAAGTGCAAAAGTGGTTTCCTGCACCAACACAAGTGCGAAAAGTGGTTTTTCAACACTAACACAAGTGCGAAAAGTGGTTTTTCAACACTAACACAAGTGCGAAAAGTGGTTTTTCCACACTAATACAAGTGCAAAAGTGGTTTCCTGCACCAACACAAGTGCGAAAAGTGGTTTTTCAACACTAACACAAGTGCGAAAAGTGGTTTTTCAACACTAACACAAGTGCGAAAAAGTGTTTTTTCCACACTAATACAAGTGCAAAAGTGGTTTCCTGCACCAACACAAGTGCGAAAAGTGGTTTTTCAACACTAACACAAGTGCGAAAAGTGGTTTTTCAACACTATCACAAGTGCAAAAAGTGTTTTATCCACACTAATACAAGTGCAAAAGTGGTTTCCTGCACCAACACAAGTGCGAAAAGTGGTTTTTCAACACTAACACAAGTGCAAAAAGTGGTTTTTCAACACTAACACAAGTGCGAAAAGTGGTTTTTCCACACTAATACAAGTGCAAAAGTGGTTTCCTGCACAAACACAAGTGCGAAAAGTGGTTTTTCAACACTAATACAAGTGCAAAAGTGGTTTCCTGCACCAACACAAGTGCGAAAAGTGGTTTTTCAACACTAACACAAGTGTGAAAAGTGGTTTTTCAACACTAACACAAGTGCAAAAAGTGGTTTTTCAACACTAACACAAGTGCGAAAAGTGGTCTTTCAACACTAACACAAGTGCGAAAAGTGGTTTTTCCACACTAATACAAGTGCAAAAGTGGTTTCCTGCACCAACACAAGTGCGAAAAGTGGTTTTTCAACACTAACACAAGTGCGAAAAGTGGTTTTTCAACACTATCACAAGTGCAAAAAGTGTTTTTTCCACACTAATACAAGTGCAAAAGTGGTTTCCTGCACCAACACGGGTGCGGAAAGTGGTTTTTCAACACTAACACAAGTGCAAAAAGTGGTTTTTCAACACTAACACAAGTGCGAAAAGTGGTTTTTCCACACTAATTCAAGTGCAAAAGTGGTTTCCTGCACAAACACATGTGCGAAAAGTGGTTTTTCAACACTAACACAAGTGCGAAAAGTGGTTTTTCAACACTAACACAAGTGCGAAAAGTGGTTTTTCAACACTAACACAAGTGCAAAAAGTGGTTTTTCCACACTAATACAAGTGCAAAAGTGGTTTCCTGCACCAACACAAGTTCGAAAAGTGGTTTTTTTCAACACTAACACAAGTGCGAAAAGTGGTTTTTCAACACTATCACAAGTGCAAAAAGTGTTTTTTCCACACTAATACAAGTGCAAAAGTGGTTTCCTGCACCAACACAAGTGCGAAAAGTGGTTTATCAACACTAACACAAGTGCGAAAAGTGGTTTTTCAACACTAACACAAGTGCGAAAAGTGGTTTTTCCACACTAATACAAGTGCAAAAGTGGTTTCCTGCACCAACACAAGTGCGAAAAGTGGTTTTTCAACACTAACACAAGTGCGAAAAGTGGTTTTTCAACACTAACACAAGTGCGAAAAGTGGTTTTTCAACACTAACACAAGTGCAAAAAGTGTTTTTTCCACACTAATACAAGTGCAAAAGTGGTTTCCTGCACCAACACAAGTTCGAAAAGTGGTTTTTTCAACACTAACACAAGTGCGAAAAGTGGTTTTTCAACACTATCACAAGTGCAAAAAGTGTTTTTTCCACACTAATACAAGTGCAAAAGTGGTTTCCTGCACCAACACAAGTGCGAAAAGTGGTTTTTCAACACTAACACAAGTGCGAAAAGTGGTTTTTCAACACTAACACAAGTGCGAAAAGTGGTTTTTCCACACTAATACAAGTGCAAAAGTGGTTTCCTGCACCAACACAAGTTCGAAAAGTGGTTTTTCAACACTAACACAAGTGCGAAAAGTGGTTTTTCAACACTATCACAAGTGCAAAAAGTGTTTTTTCCACACTAATACAAGTGCAAAAGTGGTTTCCTGCACCAACACAAGTGCGAAAAGTGGTTTTTCAACACTAACACAAGTGCGAAAAGTGGTTTTTCAACACCAACACAAGTGCGAAAAGTGGTTTTTCCACACTAATACAAGTGCAAAAGTGGTTTCCTGCACCAACACAAGTGCGAAAAGTGGTTTTTCAACACTAACACAAGTGCGAAAAGTGGTTTTTCAACACTAACACAAGTGCAAAAATTGTTTTTCCACACTAATACAAGTGCAAAAGTGGTTTCCTGCACCAACACAAGTGCGAAAAGTGGTTTTTCAACACTAACACAAGTGCGAAAAGTCGTTTTTCAACACTATCACAAGTGCAAAAAGTGTTTTTTCCACACTAATACAAGTGCAAAAGTGGTTTCCTGCACCAACACAAGTGCGAAAAGTGGTTTTTCAACACTAACACAAGTGCAAAAAGTGGTTTTTCAACACTAACACAAGTGCGAAAAGTGGTTTTTCCACACTAATACAAGTGCAAAAGTGGTTTCCTGCACAACACAAGTGCGAAAAGTGGTTTTTCAACTATAACACAAGTGCGAAAAGTGGTTTTTCAACACTAACACAAGTGCGAAAAGTGGTTTTTCCACACTAATACAAGTGCAAAAGTGGTTTCCTGCACCAACACAAGTGCGAAAAGTGGTTTTTCAACACTAACACAAGTGTGAAAAGTGGTTTTTCAACACTAACACAAGTGCGAAAAGTGGTTTTTCAACACTAACACAAGTGCGAAAAGTGGTTTTTCAACACTAACACAAGTGCGAAAAGTGGTTTTTCCACACTAATACAAGTGCAAAAGTGGTTTCCTGCACCAACACAAGTGCGAAAAGTGGTTTTTCAACACTAACACAAGTGCGAAAAGTGGTTTTTCAACACTAACACAAGTGCGAAAAGTGGTTTTTCCACACTAATACAAGTGCAAAAGTGGTTTCCTGCACCAACACAAGTGCGAAAAGTGGTTTTTCAACACTAACACAAGTGCGAAAAGTGGTTTTTCAACACTAACACAAGTGCGAAAAGTGTTTTTCCACACTAATACAAGTGCAAAAGTGGTTTCCTGCACCAACACAAGTGCGAAAAGTGGTTTTTCAACACTAACACAAGTGCGAAAAGTGGTTTTTCAACACTATCACAAGTGCAAAAAGTGTTTTATCCACACTAATACAAGTGCAAAAGTGGTTTCCTGCACCAACACAAGTGCGAAAAGTGGTTTTTCAACACTAACACAAGTGCAAAAAGTGGTTTTTCAACACTAACACAAGTGCGAAAAGTGGTTTTTCCACACTAATACAAGTGCAAAAGTGGTTTCCTGCACAAACACAAGTGCGAAAAGTGGTTTTTCAACACTAACACAAGTGCGAAAAGTGGTTTTTCAACACTAACACAAGTGCGAAAAGTGGTTTTTCCACACTAATACAAGTGCAAAAGTGGTTTCCTGCACCAACACAAGTGCGAAATGTGGTTTTTCAACACTAACACAAGTGTGAAAAGTGGTTTTTCAAAACTAACACAAGTGTGAAAAGTGGTTTTTCAACACTAACACAAGTGCGAAAAGTGGTTTTTCAACACTAACACAAGTGCGAAAAGTGGTTTTTCCACACTAATACAAGTGCAAAAGTGGTTTCCTGCACCAACACAAGTGCGAAAAGTGGTTTATCAACACTAACACAAGTGCGAAAAGTGGTTTTTCAACACTAATACAAGTGCGAAAAGTGGTTTTTCCACACTAATACAAGTGCAAAAGTGGTTTCCTGCACCAACACAAGTGCGAAAAGTGGTTTTTCAACACTAACACAAGTGTGAAAAGTGGTTTTTCAACACTAACACAAGTGCGAAAAGTGGTTTTTCAACACTAACACAAGTGCGAAGAGTGGTTTTTCAACACTAACACAAGTGCGAAAAGTGGTTTTCCACACTATTACAAGTGCAAAAGTGGTTTCCTGCACCAACACCTGCACCAATCGTGTGGCCCTGAATGGGTTTCTCTCATCTCCTCTTCCTGTTCAGGCTGGAGTTCCCCAAGGCAGTGTTCTGGGCCCCGTGCTTTTTCTGGTCTTCATCAATGATCTCTCTGACTCTCTCGAAAATCCTCTCTATCTCTTTGCTGATGACTCCACTCTCTGCCGCTCCATTCCTCTTCCCTCAGATCGGCAGTCTGCTGCCTCCTCACTCTCTGAAGACCTGGACAAAATCACAGACTGGTCAAACAAGTGGAACATGTCTTTCAATCCTGACAAATCTCACACTCTTACAATGTCTCTCCGAAAAGACCGACTGGACAACCCTCCCATCCACTTTCTGAATTATCCTCTCCAAGAAGTTCTGTCGCTCAAGATTTTGGGTCTCACTATCTGCCATGATCTTTCTTGGGAAAACCACATTTCCAAGCTGGCCTCCAAAGCCAGTCGCCGACTGGGCATCCTCCGTCGTGCGAAGTCCTTCCTCGGCACACCTGAGCTCCTCACCACATACAAGGCTTTCATCCGCAGCTCAATGGAATACTGTTCTCCCCTATGGGCCGGTGCTCCTGCCTCACACCTAGCTCGGCTTCACGCTGTTGAAACCAAAGCTTTCAGAATTATTGGAATCTCCCGCGATGAAGCTATCTCTGAGGGCCTTTCACTAACTCACCGCAGGCAGGTAGGTGGTCTTTCTGTCTTCTACCGACTCCTCTCCGGCCTTGCACCCCCAGCTCTCTCTGTGCTCTGTCCCCCAAATATTCCTACAGGTCGCACAAGATCTGCCAGCAACCCTCTGATGGTTAAACTGCCGAAATCTCGGCTCTCCGCTCACCTTCACTCTTTCATTCCTCTTTTCTCCCGCCTCTGGAACAAACTCCCTCACTCCCTTCAATCCCACTCCTCCCTCCAGGTCTTTAAAACAGCTGTTCACCACCATCTCTTATCTTCCCCCATCCAAAACCTTGACCTTTTCTACCCCCGCTAATTCACCCCAGATCCACCTTGTTTGAAATTCCAACTTCTTTCCTGGAAGTCCTGGCAGTGTCCATATGTTTTATACCTCTCCCACTGCCCCCTTCCCACGCCCCCCCCCCCCCCAAAGCCCTCGCCCTCTCTCAGATCTCTCGATGTCTCCATGTCTCTCGGTCCCTGCTCTCAAATGTTGTGTTTGTGTCCTTCCCCCTCTCTCCCCATCTTGTCTACCGCTCCCTATGTTATATGTTTTATGTGTCGGTTTGTCTTTCTGTGTGATTAATGTTCGCTCTTTCACGAGCCTCGATCTTGTATACAAAAAATACCTCTCCCACTGCCCCCTTCCCCCCCCCCCCCCCCAAAGCCCTCGCCCTCTCTCAGATCTCTCCATGTCTCCATGTCTCTCGGTCCCTGCTCTCAAATGTTGTGTTTGTGTCCTTCACCCTCTCTCCCCATCTTGTCTACCGCTCCCGATGTTATATGTTTTATGTGTCGGTTTGTCTTTCTGTGTGATTAATGTTCGCTCTTTCACGAGCCTCGATCTTGTATACAAAAAAATAAAAAATAAAAAAATAAAAAAAATAAAACACAAGTTCGAAAAGTGGTTTTTTCAACAATAACACAAGTGCGAAAAGTGGTTTTTCAACACTATCACAAGTGCAAAAAGTGTTTTTTCCACACTAATACAAGTGCAAAAGTGGTTTCCTGCACCAACACAAGTGCGAAAAGTGGTTTTTCAACACTAACACAAGTGCGAAAAGTGGTTTTTCAACACTAACACAAGTGCGAAAAGTGGTTTTTCAACACTAACACAAGTGCGAAAAGTGGTTTTTCCACACTAATACAAGTGCAAAAGTGGTTTCCTGCACCAACACAAGTGCGAAAAGTGCTTTTTCAACACTAACACAAGTGCGAAAAGTCGTTTTTCAACACTATCACAAGTGCAAAAAGTGTTTTTTTCCACACTAATACAAGTGCAAAAGTGGTTTCCTGCACCAACACAAGTGCGAAAAGTGGTTTTTCAACACTAACACAAGTGCGAAAAGTGGTTTTTCAACACTATCACAAGTGCAAAAAGTGTTTTTTCCACACTAATACAAGTGCAAAAGTGGTTTCCTGCACCAACACAAGTGCGAAAAGTGGTTTTTCAACACTAACACAAGTGCGAAAAGTGGTTTTTCAACACTAACACAAGTGCGAAAAGTGGTTTTTCCACACTAATACAAGTGCAAAAGTGGTTTCCTGCACCAACACAAGTGCGAAAAGTGGTTTTTCAACACTAACACAAGTGCGAAAAGTGGTTTTTCAACACTAACACAATTGCGAAAAGTGTTTTTTCCACACTAATACAAGTGCAAAAGTGGTTTCCTGCACCAACACAAGTGCGAAAAGTGGTTTTTCAACACTAACACAAGTGCGAAAAGTGGTTTTTCAACACTATCACAAGTGCGAAAAGTGGTTTTTCCACACTAATACAAGTGCAAAAGTGGTTTCCTGCACCAACACAAGTGCGAAAAGTGGTTTTTCAACACTAACACAAGTGCGAAAAGTGGTTTTTCAACACTAACACAAGTGCGAAAAGTGTTTTTTCCACACTAATACAAGTGCAAAAGTGGTTTCCTGCACCAACACGAGTGCGGAAAGTGGTTTTTCAACACTAACACAAGTGCAAAAAGTGGTTTTTCAACACTAACACAAGTGCGAAAAGTGGTTTTTCCACACTAATTCAAGTGCAAAAGTGGTTTCCTGCACAAACACATGTGCGAAAAGTGGTTTTTCAACACTAACACAAGTGCGAAAAGTGGTTTTTCAACACTAACACAAGTGCGAAAAGTGATTTTTCAACACTAACACAAGTGCGAAAAGTGGTTTTTCCACACTAATACAAGTGCAAAAGTGGTTTCCTGCACCAACACAAGTGCGAAAAGTGGTTTTTCAACACTAACACAAGTGTGAAAAGTGGTTTTTCAACACTAACACAAGTGCAAAAAGTGGTTTTTCAACACTAACACAAGTGCGAAAAGTGGTCTTTCAACACTAACACAAGTGCGAAAAGTGGTTTTTCCACACTAATACAAGTGCAAAAGTGGTTTCCTGCACCAACACAAGTGCGAAAAGTGGTTTTTCAACACTAACACAAGTGCGAAAAGTGGTTTTTCAACACTAACACAAGTGCGAAAAGTGTTTTTTCCACACTAATACAAGTGCAAAAGTGGTTTCCTGCACCAACACAAGTGGGAAAAGTGGTTTTTCAACACTAACACAAGTGCGAAAAGTGGTTTTTCAACACTATCACAAGTGCAAAAAGTGGTTTTTCCACACTAATACAAGTGCAAAAGTGGTTTCCTGCACCAACACAAGTTCGAAAAGTGGTTTTTTCAACACTAACACAAGTGCGAAAAGTGGTTTTTCAACACTATCACAAGTGCAAAAAGTGTTTTTTCCACACTAATACAAGTGCAAAAGTGGTTTCCAGCACAAGTGCACTAACACAAGTGCGAAAAGTGGTTTTTCCACACTATTACAAGTGCAAAAGTGGTTTCCTGCACCAACACAAGTTCGAAAAGTGGTTTTTTGAACACTAACACAAGTGCGAAAAGTGGTTTTTCAACACTATCACAAGTGCAAAAAGTGTTTTTTCCACACTAATACAAGTGCAAAAGTGGTTTCCTGCACCAACACAAGTGCGAAAAGTGGTTTTTCAACACTAACACAAGTGCGAAAAGTGGTTTTTCAACACTAACACAAGTGCGAAAAGTGGTTTTTCAACACTAACACAAGTGCGAAAAGTGGTTTTTCCACACTAATACAAGTGCAAAAGTGGTTTCCTGCACCAACACAAGTGCGAAAAGTGGTTTTTCAACACTAACACAAGTGCGAAAAGTGATTTTTCAACACTATCACAAGTGCAAAAAGTGTTTTTTCCACACTAATACAAGTGTAAAAGTGGTTTCCTGCACCAACACAAGTGCGAAAAGTGGTTTTTCAACACTAACACAAGTGCGAAAAGTGGTTTTTCAACACTATCACAAGTGCAAAAAGTGTTTTTTCCACACTAATACAAGTGCAAAAGTGGTTTCCTGCACCAACACAAGTGCGAAAAGTGGTTTTTCAACACTAACACAAGTGCGAAAAGTGGTTTTTCAACACTAACACAAGTGCGAAAAGTGGTTTTTCCACACTAATACAAGTGCAAAAGTGGTTTCCTGCACCAACACAAGTGCGAAAAGTGGTTTTTCAACACTAACACAAGTGCGAAAAGTGGTTTTTCAACACTAACACAAGTGCGAAAAGTGTTTTTTCCACACTAATACAAGTGCAAAAGTGGTTTCCTGCACCAACACAAGTGCGAAAAGTGGTTTTTCAACACTAACACAAGTGCGAAAAGTGGTTTTTCAACACTATCACAAGTGCAAAAAGTGTTTTTTCCACACTAATACAAGTGCAAAAGTGGTTTCCTGCACCAACACGAGTGCGGAAAGTGGTTTTTCAACACTAACACAAGTGCAAAAAGTGGTTTTTCAACACTAACACAAGTGCGAAAAGTGGTTTTTCCACACTAATTCAAGTGCAAAAGTGGTTTCCTGCACAAACACATGTGCGAAAAGTGGTTTTTCAACACTAACACAAGTGCGAAAAGTGGTTTTTCAACACTAACACAAGTGCGAAAAGTGGTTTTTCAACACTAACACAAGTGCGAAAAGTGGTTTTTCCACACTAATACAAGTGCAAAAGTGGTTTCCTGCACCAACACAAGTGCGAAAAGTGGTTTTTCAACACTAACACAAGTGTGAAAAGTGGTTTTTCAACACTAACACAAGTGCAAAAAGTGGTTTTTCAACACTAACACAAGTGCGAAAAGTGGTCTTTCAACACTAACACAAGTGCGAAAAGTGGTTTTTCCACACTAATACAAGTGCAAAAGTGGTTTCCTGCACCAACACAAGTGCGAAAAGTGGTTTTTCAACACTAACACAAGTGCGAAAAGTGGTTTTTCAACACTATCACAAGTGCAAAAAGTGTTTTTTCCACACTAATACAAGTGCAAAAGTGGTTTCCTGCACCAACACGAGTGCGGAAAGTGGTTTTTCAACACTAACACAAGTGCAAAAAGTGGTTTTTCAACACTAACACAAGTGCGAAAAGTGGTTTTTCCACACTAATTCAAGTGCAAAAGTGGTTTCCTGCACAAACACATGTGCGAAAAGTGGTTTTTCAACACTAACACAAGTGCGAAAAGTGGTTTTTCAACACTAACACAAGTGCGAAAAGTGGTTTTTCAACACTAACACAAGTGCGAAAAGTGGTTTTTCCACACTAATACAAGTGCAAAAGTGGTTTCCTGCACCAACACAAGTTCGAAAAGTGGTTTTTTCAACACTAACACAAGTGCGAAAAGTGGTTTTTCAACACTATCACAAGTGCAAAAAGTGTTTTTTCCACACTAATACAAGTGCAAAAGTGGTTTCCTGCACCAACACAAGTGCGAAAAGTGGTTTATCAACACTAACACAAGTGCGAAAAGTGGTTTTTCAACACTAACACAAGTGCGAAAAGTGGTTTTTCCACACTAATACAAGTGCAAAAGTGGTTTCCTGCACCAACACAAGTGCGAAAAGTGGTTTTTCAACACTAACACAAGTGCGAAAAGTGGTTTTTCAACACTAACACAAGTGCGAAAAGTGGTTTTTCAACACTAACACAAGTGCAAAAAGTGTTTTTTCCACACTAATACAAGTGCAAAAGTGGTTTCCTGCACCAACACAAGTTCGAAAAGTGGTTTTTTCAACACTAACACAAGTGCGAAAAGTGGTTTTTCAACACTATCACAAGTGCAAAAAGTGTTTTTTCCACACTAATACAAGTGCAAAAGTGGTTTCCTGCACCAACACAAGTGCGAAAAGTGGTTTTTCAACACTAACACAAGTGCGAAAAGTGGTTTTTCAACACTAACACAAGTGCGAAAAGTGGTTTTTCCACACTAATACAAGTGCAAAAGTGGTTTCCTGCACCAACACAAGTGCGAAAAGTGGTTTTTCAACACTAACACAAGTGCGAAAAGTGGTTTTTCAACACTAACACAAGTGCGAAAAGTGTTTTTTCCACACTAATACAAGTGCAAAAGTGGTTTCCTGCACCAACACAAGTGCGAAAAGTGGTTTTTCAACACTAACACAAGTGCGAAAAGTGGTTTTTCAACACTATCACAAGTGCAAAAAGTGTTTTTTCCACACTAATACAAGTGCAAAAGTGGTTTCCTGCACCAACACGAGTGCGGAAAGTGGTTTTTCAACACTAACACAAGTGCAAAAAGTGGTTTTTCAACACTAACACAAGTGCGAAAAGTGGTTTTTCCACACTAATTCAAGTGCAAAAGTGGTTTCCTGCACAAACACATGTGCGAAAAGTGGTTTTTCAACACTAACACAAGTGCGAAAAGTGGTTTTTCAACACTAACACAAGTGCGAAAAGTGGTTTTTCAACACTAACACAAGTGCGAAAAGTGGTTTTTCCACACTAATACAAGTGCAAAAGTGGTTTCCTGCACCAACACAAGTGCGAAAAGTGGTTTTTCAACACTAACACAAGTGTGAAAAGTGGTTTTTCAACACTAACACAAGTGCAAAAAGTGGTTTTTCAACACTAACACAAGTGCGAAAAGTGGTCTTTCAACACTAACACAAGTGCGAAAAGTGGTTTTTCCACACTAATACAAGTGCAAAAGTGGTTTCCTGCACCAACACAAGTGCGAAAAGTGGTTTTTCAACACTAACACAAGTGCGAAAAGTGGTTTTTCAACACTATCACAAGTGCAAAAAGTGTTTTTTCCACACTAATACAAGTGCAAAAGTGGTTTCCTGCACCAACACGAGTGCGGAAAGTGGTTTTTCAACACTAACACAAGTGCAAAAAGTGGTTTTTCAACACTAACACAAGTGCGAAAAGTGGTTTTTCCACACTAATTCAAGTGCAAAAGTGGTTTCCTGCACAAACACATGTGCGAAAAGTGGTTTTTCAACACTAACACAAGTGTGAAAAGTGGTTTTTCAACACTAACACAAGTGCGAAAAGTGGTTTTTCAACACTAACACAAGTGCGAAAAGTGGTTTTTCCACACTAATACAAGTGCAAAAGTGGTTTCCTGCACCAACACAAGTTCGAAAAGTGGTTTTTTCAACACTAACACAAGTGCGAAAAGTGGTTTTTCAACACTATCACAAGTGCAAAAAGTGTTTTTTCCACACTAATACAAGTGCAAAAGTGGTTTCCTGCACCAACACAAGTGCGAAAAGTGGTTTATCAACACTAACACAAGTGCGAAAAGTGGTTTTTCAACACTAACACAAGTGCGAAAAGTGGTTTTTCCACACTAATACAAGTGCAAAAGTGGTTTCCTGCACCAACACAAGTGCGAAAAGTGGTTTTTCAACACTAACACAAGTGCGAAAAGTGGTTTTTCAACACTAACACAAGTGCGAAAAGTGGTTTTTCAACACTAACACAAGTGCAAAAAGTGTTTTTTCCACACTAATACAAGTGCAAAAGTGGTTTCCTGCACCAACACAAGTTCGAAAAGTGGTTTTTTCAACACTAACACAAGTGCGAAAAGTGGTTTTTCAACACTATCACAAGTGCAAAAAGTGTTTTTTCCACACTAATACAAGTGCAAAAGTGGTTTCCTGCACCAACACAAGTGCGAAAAGTGGTTTTTCAACACTAACACAAGTGCGAAAAGTGGTTTTTCAACACTAACACAAGTGCGAAAAGTGGTTTTTCCACACTAATACAAGTGCAAAAGTGGTTTCCTGCACCAACACAAGTTCGAAAAGTGGTTTTTCAACACTAACACAAGTGCGAAAAGTGGTTTTTCAACACTATCACAAGTGCAAAAAGTGTTTTTTCCACACTAATACAAGTGCAAAAGTGGTTTCCTGCACCAACACAAGTGCGAAAAGTGGTTTTTCAACACTAACACAAGTGCGAAAAGTGGTTTTTCAACACTAACACAAGTGCGAAAAGTGGTTTTTCCACACTAATACAAGTGCAAAAGTGGTTTCCTGCACCAACACAAGTGCGAAAAGTGGTTTTTCAACACTAACACAAGTGCGAAAAGTGGTTTTTCAACACTAACACAAGTGCAAAAATTGTTTTTCCACACTAATACAAGTGCAAAAGTGGTTTCCTGCACCAACACAAGTGCGAAAAGTGGTTTTTCAACACTAACACAAGTGCGAAAAGTCGTTTTTCAACACTATCACAAGTGCAAAAAGTGTTTTTTCCACACTAATACAAGTGCAAAAGTGGTTTCCTGCACCAACACAAGTGCGAAAAGTGGTTTTTCAACACTAACACAAGTGCAAAAAGTGGTTTTTCAACACTAACACAAGTGCGAAAAGTGGTTTTTCCACACTAATACAAGTGCAAAAGTGGTTTCCTGCACAACACAAGTGCGAAAAGTGGTTTTTCAACTATAACACAAGTGCGAAAAGTGGTTTTTCAACACTAACACAAGTGCGAAAAGTGGTTTTTCCACACTAATACAAGTGCAAAAGTGGTTTCCTGCACCAACACAAGTGCGAAAAGTGGTTTTTCAACACTAACACAAGTGTGAAAAGTGGTTTTTCAACACTAACACAAGTGCGAAAAGTGGTTTTTCAACACTAACACAAGTGCGAAAAGTGGTTTTTCAACACTAACACAAGTGCGAAAAGTGGTTTTTCCACACTAATACAAGTGCAAAAGTGGTTTCCTGCACCAACACAAGTGCGAAAAGTGGTTTTTCAACACTAACACAAGTGCGAAAAGTGGTTTTTCAACACTAACACAAGTGCGAAAAGTGGTTTTTCCACACTAATACAAGTGCAAAAGTGGTTTCCTGCACCAACACAAGTGCGAAAAGTGGTTTTTCAACACTAACACAAGTGCGAAAAGTGGTTTTTCAACACTAACACAAGTGCGAAAAGTGTTTTTCCACACTAATACAAGTGCAAAAGTGGTTTCCTGCACCAACACAAGTGCGAAAAGTGGTTTTTCAACACTAACACAAGTGCGAAAAGTGGTTTTTCAACACTATCACAAGTGCAAAAAGTGTTTTATCCACACTAATACAAGTGCAAAAGTGGTTTCCTGCACCAACACAAGTGCGAAAAGTGGTTTTTCAACACTAACACAAGTGCAAAAAGTGGTTTTTCAACACTAACACAAGTGCGAAAAGTGGTTTTTCCACACTAATACAAGTGCAAAAGTGGTTTCCTGCACAAACACAAGTGCGAAAAGTGGTTTTTCAACACTAACACAAGTGCGAAAAGTGGTTTTTCAACACTAACACAAGTGCGAAAAGTGGTTTTTCCACACTAATACAAGTGCAAAAGTGGTTTCCTGCACCAACACAAGTGCGAAAAGTGGTTTTTCAACACTAACACAAGTGTGAAAAGTGGTTTTTCAAAACTAACACAAGTGTGAAAAGTGGTTTTTCAACACTAACACAAGTGCGAAAAGTGGTTTTTCAACACTAACACAAGTGCGAAAAGTGGTTTTTCCACACTAATACAAGTGCAAAAGTGGTTTCCTGCACCAACACAAGTGCGAAAAGTGGTTTATCAACACTAACACAAGTGCGAAAAGTGGTTTTTCAACACTAATACAAGTGCGAAAAGTGGTTTTTCCACACTAATACAAGTGCAAAAGTGGTTTCCTGCAGCAACACAAGTGCGAAAAGTGGTTTTTCAACACTAACACAAGTGTGAAAAGTGGTTTTTCAACACTAACACAAGTGCGAAAAGTGGTTTTTCAACACTAACACAAGTGCGAAGAGTGGTTTTTCAACACTAACACAAGTGCGAAAAGTGGTTTTTCCACACTATTACAAGTGCAAAAGTGGTTTCCTGCACCAACACCTGCACCAATCGTGTGGCCCTGAATGGGTTTCTCTCATCTCCTCTTCCTGTTCAGGCTGGAGTTCCCCAAGGCAGTGTTCTGGGCCCCGTGCTTTTTCTGGTCTTCATCAATGATCTCTCTGACTCTCTCGAAAATCCTCTCTATCTCTTTGCTGATGACTCCACTCTCTGCCGCTCCATTCCTCTTCCCTCAGATCGGCAGTCTGCTGCCTCCTCACTCTCTGAAGACCTGGACAAAATCACAGACTGGTCAAACAAGTGGAACATGTCTTTCAATCCTGACAAATCTCACACTCTTACAATGTCTCTCCGAAAAGACCGACTGGACAACCCTCCCATCCACTTTCTGAATAATCCTCTCCAAGAAGTTCTGTCGCTCAAGATTTTGGGTCTCACTATCTGCCATGATCTTTCTTGGGAAAACCACATTTCCAAGCTGGCCTCCAAAGCCAGTCGCCGACTGGGCATCCTCCGTCGTGCGAAGTCCTTCCTCGGCACACCTGAGCTCCTCACCACATACAAGGCTTTCATCCGCAGCTCAATGGAATACTGTTCTCCCCTATGGGCCGGTGCTCCTGCCTCACACCTAGCTCGGCTTCATGCTGTTGAAACCAAAGCTTTCAGAATTATTGGAATCTCCCGCGATGAAGCTATCTCTGAGGGCCTTTCACTCACTCACCGCAGGCAGGTAGGTGGTCTTTCTGTCTTCTACCGACTCCTCTCCGGCCTTGCACCCCCAGCTCTCTCTGTGCTCTGTCCCCCAAATATTCCTACAGGTCGCACAAGATCTGCCAGCAACCCTCTGATGGTTAAACTGCCGAAATCTCGGCTCTCCGCTCACCTTCACTTTTTCATTCCTCTTTTCTCCCGCCTCTGGAACAAACTCCCTCACTCCCTTCAATCCCACTCCTCCCTCCAGGTCTTTAAAACAGCTGTTCACCACCATCTCTTATCTTCCCCCATCCAAAACCTTGATCTTTTCTACCCCCGCTAATTCACCCCAGATCCACCTTGTTTGAAATTCCAACTTCTTTCCTGGAAGTCCTGGCAGTGTCCATATGTTTTATACCTCTCCCACTGCCCCCTTCCCCCCCCCCCCCCCCCCAAAGCCCTCGCCCTCGCTCAGATCTCTCCATGTCTCCATGTCTCTCGGTCCCTGCTCTCAAATGTTGTGTTTGTGTCCTTCCCCCTCTCTCCCCATCTTGTCTACCGCTCCCGATGTTATATGTTTTATGTGTCGGTTTGTCTTTCTGTGTGATTAATGTTCGCTCTTTCACGAGCCTCGATCTTGTATACAAAAAAAAAAAACAAAAAAAAACAAAAAAAAAAACACAAGTTCGAAAAGTGGTTTTTTCAACAATAACACAAGTGCGAAAAGTGGTTTTTCAACACTATCACAAGTGCAAAAAGTGTTTTTTCCACACTAATACAAGTGCAAAAGTGGTTTCCTGCACCAACACAAGTGCGAAAAGTGGTTTTTCAACACTAACACAAGTGCGAAAAGTGGTTTTTCAACACTAACACAAGTGCGAAAAGTGGTTTTTCAACACTAACACAAGTGCGAAAAGTGGTTTTTCCACACTAGTACAAGTGCAAAAGTGGTTTCCTGCACCAACACAAGTGCGAAAAGTGGTTTTTCAACACTAACACAAGTGCGAAAAGTGGTTTTTCAACACTATCACAAGTGCAAAAAGTGTTTTTTCCACACTAATACAAGTGTAAAAGTGGTTTCCTGCACCAACACAAGTGCGAAAAGTGGTTTTTCAACACTAACGCAAGTGCGAAAAGTGGTTTTTCAACACTATCACAAGTGCAAAAAGTGTTTTTTCCACACTAATACAAGTGCAAAAGTGGTTTCCTGCACCAACACAAGTGCGAAAAGTGGTTTTTCAACACTAACACAAGTGCGAAAAGTGGTTTTTCAACACTAACACAAGTGCGAAAAGTGGTTTTTCCACACTAATACAAGTGCAAAAGTGGTTTCCTGCACCAACACAAGTGCGAAAAGTGGTTTTTCAACACTAACACAAGTGCGAAAAGTGGTTTTTCAACACTAACACAAGTGCGAAAAGTGTTTTTTCCACACTAATACAAGTGCAAAAGTGGTTTCCTGCACCAACACAAGTGCGAAAAGTGGTTTTTCAACACTAACACTAGTGCGAAAAGTGGTTTTTCAACACTATCACAAGTGCGAAAAGTGGTTTTTCCACACTAATACAAGTGCAAAAGTGGTTTCCTGCACCAACACAAGTGCGAAAAGTGGTTTTTCAACACTAACACAAGTGCGAAAAGTGGTTTTTCAACACTAACACAAGTGCGAAAAGTGTTTTTTCCACACTAATACAAGTGCAAAAGTGGTTTCCTGCACCAACACGAGTGCGGAAAGTGGTTTTTCAACACTAACACAAGTGCAAAAAGTGGTTTTTCAACACTAACACAAGTGCGAAAAGTGGTTTTTCCACACTAATTCAAGTGCAAAAGTGGTTTCCTGCACAAACACATGTGCGAAAAGTGGTTTTTCAACACTAACACAAGTGCGAAAAGTGGTTTTTCAACACTAACACAAGTGCGAAAAGTGGTTTTTCAACACTAACACAAGTGCGAAAAGTGGTTTTTCCACACTAATACAAGTGCAAAAGTGGTTTCCTGCACCAACACAAGTGCGAAAAGTGGTTTTTCAACACTAACACAAGTGTGAAAAGTGGTTTTTCAACACTAACACAAGTGCAAAAAGTGGTTTTTCAACACTAACACAAGTGCGAAAAGTGGTCTTTCAACACTAACACAAGTGCGAAAAGTGGTTTTTCCACACTAATACAAGTGCAAAAGTGGTTTCCTGCACCAACACAAGTGCGAAAAGTGGTTTTTCAACACTAACACAAGTGCGAAAAGTGGTTTTTCAACACTAACACAAGTGCGAAAAGTGTTTTTTCCACACTAATACAAGTGCAAAAGTGGTTTCCTGCACCAACACAAGTGCGAAAAGTGGTTTTTCAACACTAACACAAGTGCGAAAAGTGGTTTTTCAACACTATCACAAGTGCAAAAAGTGGTTTTTCCACACTAATACAAGTGCAAAAGTGGTTTCCTGCACCAACACAAGTTCGAAAAGTGGTTTTTTCAACACTAACACAAGTGCGAAAAGTGGTTTTTCAACACTATCACAAGTGCAAAAAGTGTTTTTTCCACACTAATACAAGTGCAAAAGTGGTTTCCTGCACCAACACAAGTGCGAAAAGTGGTTTTTCAACACTAACACAAGTGCGAAAAGTGGTTTTTCAACACTAACACAAGTGCAAAAAGTGTTTTTTCCACACTAATACAAGTGCAAAAGTGGTTTCCTGCACCAACACAAGTTCGAAAAGTGGTTTTTTCAACACTAACACAAGTGCGAAAAGTGGTTTTTCAACACTATCACAAGTGCAAAAAGTGTTTTTTCCACACTAATACAAGTGCAAAAGTGGTTTCCTGCACCAACACAAGTGCGAAAAGTGGTTTTTCAACACTAACACAAGTGCGAAAAGTGGTTTTTCAACACTAACACAAGTGCGAAAAGTGGTTTTTCCACACTAATACAAGTGCAAAAGTGGTTTCCTGCACCAACACAAGTGCGAAAAGTGGTTTTTCAACACTAACACAAGTGCGAAAAGTGGTTTTTCAACACTATCACAAGTGCAAAAAGTGTTTTTTCCACACTAATACAAGTGCAAAAGTGGTTTCCTGCACCAACACAAGTGCGAAAAGTGGTTTTTCAACACTAACACAAGTGCGAAAAGTGGTTTTTCAACACTAACACAAGTGCGAAAAGTGGTTTTTCCACACTAATACAAGTGCAAAAGTGGTTTCCTGCACCAACACAAGTGCGAAAAGTGGTTTTTCAACACTAACACAAGTGCGAAAAGTGGTTTTTCAACACTAACACAAGTGCAAAAATTGTTTTTCCACACTAATACAAGTGCAAAAGTGGTTTCCTGCACCAACACAAGTGCGAAAAGTGGTTTTTCAACACTAACACAAGTGCGAAAAGTGGTTTTTCAACACTATCACAAGTGCAAAAAGTGTTTTTTCCACACTAATACAAGTGCAAAAGTGGTTTCCTGCACCAACACAAGTGCGAAAAGTGGTTTTTCAACACTAACACAAGTGCAAAAAGTGGTTTTTCAACACTAACACAAGTGCGAAAAGTGGTTTTTCCACACTAATACAAGTGCAAAAGTGGTTTCCTGCACAAACACAAGTGCGAAAAGTGGTTTTTCAACACTAACACAAGTGCGAAAAGTGGTTTTTCAACACTAACACAAGTGCGAAAAGTGGTTTTCCACACTAATACAAGTGCAAAAGTGGTTTCCTGCACCAACACAAGTGCGAAAAGTGGCACACTAATACAAGTGCAAAAGTGGTTTCCTGCACCAACACAAGTGCGAAAAGTGGTTTTTCAACACTAACACAAGTGCGAAAAGTGGTTTTTCAACACTAACACAAGTGCGAAAAGTGGTTTTTCCACACTAATACAAGTGCAAAAGTGGTTTCCTGCACCAACACAAGTGCGAAAAGTGGTTTTTCAACACTAACACAAGTGCGAAAAGTGGTTTTTCAACACTAACACAAGTGCGAAAAGTGGTTTTCACACTAATACAAGTGCAAAAGTGGTTTCCTGCACCAACACAAGTGCGAAAAGTGGTTTTTCAACACTAACACAAGTGCGAAAAGTGGTTTTTCAACACTATCACAAGTGCAAAAAGTGTTTTATCCACACTAATACAAGTGCAAAAGTGGTTTCCTGCACCAACACAAGTGCGAAAAGTGGTTTTTCAACACTAACACAAGTGCAAAAAGTGGTTTTTCAACACTAACACAAGTGCGAAAAGTGGTTTTTCCACACTAATACAAGTGCAAAAGTGGTTTCCTGCACAAACACAAGTGCGAAAAGTGGTTTTTCAACACTAACACAAGTGCGAAAAGTGGTTTTTCAACACTAACACAAGTGCGAAAAGTGGTTTTTCCACACTAATACAAGTGCAAAAGTGGTTTCCTGCACCAACACAAGTGCGAAAAGTGGTTTTTCAACACTAACACAAGTGTGAAAAGTGGTTTTTCATAACTAACACAAGTGCGAAAAGTGGTTTTTCAACACTAACACAAGTGCGAAAAGTGGTTTTTCAACACTAACACAAGTGCGAAAAGTGGTTTTTCCACACTAATACAAGTGCAAAAGTGGTTTCCTGCACCAACACAAGTGCGAAAAGTGGTTTATCAACACTAACACAAGTGCGAAAAGTGGTTTTTCAACACTAATACAAGTGCGAAAAGTGGTTTTTCCACACTAATACAAGTGCAAAAGTGGTTTCCTGCACCAACACAAGTGCGAAAAGTGGTTTTTCAACACTAACACAAGTGTGAAAAGTGGTTTTTCAACACTAACACAAGTGCGAAAAGTGGTTTTTCAACACTAACACAAGTGCGAAGAGTGGTTTTTCAACACTAACACAAGTGCGAAAAGTGGTTTTTCCACACTATTACAAGTGCAAAAGTGGTTTCCTGCACAAACACAAGTTCGAAAAGTGGTTTTTCCAACACTAACACAAGTGCGAAAAGTGGTTTTTCAACACTATCACAAGTGCAAAAAGTGTTTTTTCCACACTAATACAAGTGCAAAAGTGGTTTCCTGCACCAACACAAGTGCGAAAAGTGGTTTTTCAACACTAACACAAGTGCGAAAAGTGGTTTTTCAACACTAACACAAGTGCGAAAAGTGGTTTTTCAACACTAACACAAGTGCGAAAAGTGGTTTTTCCACACTAATACAAGTGCAAAAGTGGTTTCCTGCACCAACACAAGTGCGAAAAGTGGTTTTTCAACACTAACACAAGTGCGAAAAGTGGTTTTTCAACACTATCACAAGTGCAAAAAGTGTTTTTTCCACACTAATACAAGTGTAAAAGTGGTTTCCTGCACCAACACAAGTGCGAAAAGTGGTTTTTCAACACTAACACAAGTGCGAAAAGTGGTTTTTCAACACTATCACAAGTGCAAAAAGTGTTTTTTCCACACTAATACAAGTGCAAAAGTGGTTTCCTGCACCAACACAAGTGCGAAAAGTGGTTTTTCAACACTAACACAAGTGCGAAAAGTGGTTTTTCAACACTAACACAAGTGCGAAAAGTGGTTTTTCCACACTAATACAAGTGCAAAAGTGGTTTCCTGCACCAACACAAGTGCGAAAAGTGGTTTTTCAACACTAACACAAGTGCGAAAAGTGGTTTTTCAACACTAACACAAGTGCGAAAAGTGTTTTTTCCACACTAATACAAGTGCAAAAGTGGTTTCCTGCACCAACACAAGTGCGAAAAGTGGTTTTTCAACACTAACACAAGTGCGAAAAGTGGTTTTTCAACACTATCACAAGTGCAAAAAGTGTTTTTTCCACACTAATACAAGTGCAAAAGTGGTTTCCTGCACCAACACGAGTGCGGAAAGTGGTTTTTCAACACTAACACAAGTGCAAAAAGTGGTTTTTCAACACTAACACAAGTGCGAAAAGTGGTTTTTCCACACTAATTCAAGTGCAAAAGTGGTTTCCTGCACAAACACATGTGCGAAAAGTGGTTTTTCAACACTAACACAAGTGCGAAAAGTGGTTTTTCAACACTAACACAAGTGCGAAAAGTGGTTTTTCAACACTAACAGAAGTGCGAAAAGTGGTTTTTCCACACTAATACAAGTGCAAAAGTGGTTTCCTGCACCAACACAAGTGCGAAAAGTGGTTTTTCAACACTAACACAAGTGTGAAAAGTGGTTTTTCAACACTAACACAAGTGCAAAAAGTGGTTTTTCAACACTAACACAAGTGCGAAAAGTGGTCTTTCAACACTAACACAAGTGCGAAAAGTGGTTTTTCCACACTAATACAAGTGCAAAAGTGGTTTCCTGCACCAACACAAGTGCGAAAAGTGGTTTTTCAACACTAACACAAGTGCGAAAAGTGGTTTTTCAACACTAACACAAGTGCGAAAAGTGTTTTTTCCACACTAATACAAGTGCAAAAGTGGTTTCCTGCACCAACACAAGTGCGAAAAGTGGTTTTTCAACACTAACACAAGTGCGAAAAGTGGTTTTTCAACACTATCACAAGTGCAAAAAGTGTTTTTTCCACACTAATACAAGTGCAAAAGTGGTTTCCTGCACCAACACGAGTGCGGAAAGTGGTTTTTCAACACTAACACAAGTGCAAAAAGTGGTTTTTCAACACTAACACAAGTGCGAAAAGTGGTTTTTCCACACTAATTCAAGTGCAAAAGTGGTTTCCTGCACAAACACATGTGCGAAAAGTGGTTTTTCAACACTAACACAAGTGCGAAAAGTGGTTTTTCAACACTAACACAAGTGTGAAAAGTGGTTTTTCAACACTAACACAAGTGCAAAAAGTGGTTTTTCAACACTAACACAAGTGCGAAAAGTGGTCTTTCAACACTAACACAAGTGCGAAAAGTGGTTTTTCCACACTAATACAAGTGCAAAAGTGGTTTCCTGCACCAACACAAGTGCGAAAAGTGGTTTTTCAACACTAACACAAGTGCGAAAAGTGGTTTTTCAACACTAACACAAGTGCGAAAAGTGTTTTTTCCACACTAATACAAGTGCAAAAGTGGTTTCCTGCACCAACACAAGTGCGAAAAGTGGTTTTTCAACACTAACACAAGTGCGAAAAGTGGTTTTTCAACACTATCACAAGTGCAAAAAGTGTTTTTTCCACACTAATACAAGTGCAAAAGTGGTTTCCTGCACCAACACAAGTGCGGAAAGTGGTTTTTCAACACTAACACAAGTGCAAAAAGTGGTTTTTCAACACTAACACAAGTGCGAAAAGTGGTTTATCAACACTAACACAAGTGCGAAAAGTGGTTTTTCAACACTAACACAAGTGCGAAAAGTGGTTTTTCCACACTAATACAAGTGCAAAAGTGGTTTCCTGCACCAACACAAGTGCGAAAAGTGGTTTTTCAACACTAACACAAGTGCGAAAAGTGGTTTTTCAACACTGACACAAGTGCGAAAAGTGGTTTTTCAACACTAACACAAGTGCAAAAAGTGTTTTTTCCACACTAATACAAGTGCAAAAGTGGTTTCCTGCACCAACACAAGTGCGAAAAGTGGTTTTTCAACACTAACACAAGTGCGAAAAGTGGTTTTTCAACACTAACACAAGTGCGAAAAGTGGTTTTTCAACACTAACACAAGTGCGAAAAGTGGTTTTTCAACACTAACACAAGTGCGAAAAGTGGTTTTTCCACACTAATACAAGTGCAAAAGTGGTTTCCTGCACCAACACAAGTTCGAAAAGTGGTTTTTTCAACACTAACACAAGTGCAAAAAGTGGTTTTTCAACACTAACACAAGTGCGAAAAGTGGTTTTTCCACACTAATACAAGTGCAAAAGTGGTTTCCTGCACAAACACAAGTGCGAAAAGTGGTTTTTCAACACTAACACAAGTGCGAAAAGTGGTTTTTCAACACTAACACAAGTGCGAAAAGTGGTTTTTCCACACTAATACAAGTGCAAAAGTGGTTTCCTGCACCAACACAAGTGCGAAAAGTGGTTTTTCAACACTAACACAAGTGTGAAAAGTGGTTTTTCAACACTAACACAAGTGCAAAAAGTGGTTTTTCAACACTAACACAAGTGCGAAAAGTGGTTTTTCAACACTAACACAAGTGCGAAAAGTGGTTTTTCCACACTAATACAAGTGCAAAAGTGGTTTCCTGCACCAACACAAGTGCGAAAAGTGGTTTTTCAACACTAACACAAGTGCGAAAAGTCGTTTTTCAACACTAACACAAGTGCGAAAAGTGGTTTTTCCACACTAATACAAGTGCAAAAGTGGTTTCCTGCACCAACACAAGTGCGAAAAGTGGTTTTTCAACACTAACACAAGTGCGAAAAGTGGTTTTTCAACACTAACACAAGTGCGAAAAGTGGTTTTCACACTAATACAAGTGCAAAAGTGGTTTCCTGCACCAACACAAGTGCGAAAAGTGGTTTTTCAACACTAACACAAGTGCGAAAAGTGGTTTTTCAACACTATCACAAGTGCAAAAAGTGTTTTATCCACACTAATACAAGTGCAAAAGTGGTTTCCTGCACCAACACAAGTGCGAAAAGTGGTTTTTCAACACTAACACAAGTGCAAAAAGTGGTTTTTCAACACTAACACAAGTGCGAAAAGTGGTTTTTCCACACTAATACAAGTGCAAAAGTGGTTTCCTGCACAAACACAAGTGCGAAAAGTGGTTTTTCAACACTAACACAAGTGCGAAAAGTGGTTTTTCAACACTAACACAAGTGCGAAAAGTGGTTTTTCCACACTAATACAAGTGCAAAAGTGGTTTCCTGCACCAACACAAGTGCGAAAAGTGGTTTTTCAACACTAACACAAGTGTGAAAAGTGGTTTTTCAAAACTAACACAAGTGCGAAAAGTGGTTTTTCAACACTAACACAAGTGCGAAAAGTGGTTTTTCAACACTAACACAAGTGCGAAAAGTGGTTTTTCCACACTAATACAAGTGCAAAAGTGGTTTCCTGCACCAACACAAGTGCGAAAAGTGGTTTATCAACACTAACACAAGTGCGAAAAGTGGTTTTTCAACACTAATACAAGTGCGAAAAGTGGTTTTTCCACACTAATACAAGTGCAAAAGTGGTTTCCTGCACCAACACAAGTGCGAAAAGTGGTTTTTCAACACTAACACAAGTGTGAAAAGTGGTTTTTCAACACTAACACAAGTGCGAAAAGTGGTTTTTCAACACTAACACAAGTGCGAAGAGTGGTTTTTCAACACTAACACAAGTGCGAAAAGTGGTTTTTCCACACTATTACAAGTGCAAAAGTGGTTTCCTGCACCAACACAAGTTCGAAAAGTGGTTTTTCCAACACTAACACAAGTGCGAAAAGTGGTTTTTCAACACTATCACAAGTGCAAAAAGTGTTTTTTCCACACTAATACAAGTGCAAAAGTGGTTTCCTGCACCAACACAAGTGCGAAAAGTGGTTTTTCAACACTAACACAAGTGCGAAAAGTGGTTTTTCAACACTAACACAAGTGCGAAAAGTGGTTTTTCAACACTAACACAAGTGCGAAAAGTGGTTTTTCCACACTAATACAAGTGCAAAAGTGGTTTCCTGCACCAACACAAGTGCGAAAAGTGGTTTTTCAACACTAACACAAGTGCGAAAAGTGGTTTTTCAACACTATCACAAGTGCAAAAAGTGTTTTTTCCACACTAATACAAGTGTAAAAGTGGTTTCCTGCACCAACACAAGTGCGAAAAGTGGTTTTTCAACACTAACACAAGTGCGAAAAGTGGTTTTTCAACACTATCACAAGTGCAAAAAGTGTTTTTTCCACACTAATACAAGTGCAAAAGTGGTTTCCTGCACCAACACAAGTGCGAAAAGTGGTTTTTCAACACTAACACAAGTGCGAAAAGTGGTTTTTCAACACTAACACAAGTGCGAAAAGTGGTTTTTCCACACTAATACAAGTGCAAAAGTGGTTTCCTGCACCAACACAAGTGCGAAAAGTGGTTTTTCAACACTAACACAAGTGCGAAAAGTGGTTTTTCAACACTAACACAAGTGCGAAAAGTGTTTTTTCCACACTAATACAAGTGCAAAAGTGGTTTCCTGCACCAACACAAGTGCGAAAAGTGGTTTTTCAACACTAACACAAGTGCGAAAAGTGGTTTTTCAACACTATCACAAGTGCAAAAAGTGTTTTTTCCACACTAATACAAGTGCAAAAGTGGTTTCCTGCACCAACACGAGTGCGGAAAGTGGTTTTTCAACACTAACACAAGTGCAAAAAGTGGTTTTTCAACACTAACACAAGTGCGAAAAGTGGTTTTTCCACACTAATTCAAGTGCAAAAGTGGTTTCCTGCACAAACACATGTGCGAAAAGTGGTTTTTCAACACTAACACAAGTGCGAAAAGTGGTTTTTCAACACTAACACAAGTGCGAAAAGTGGTTTTTCAACACTAACAGAAGTGCGAAAAGTGGTTTTTAAACACTAATACAAGTGCAAAAGTGGTTTCCTGCACCAACACAAGTGCGAAAAGTGGTTTTTCAACACTAACACAAGTGTGAAAAGTGGTTTTTCAACACTAACACAAGTGCAAAAAGTGGTTTTTCAACACTAACACAAGTGCGAAAAGTGGTCTTTCAACACTAACACAAGTGCGAAAAGTGGTTTTTCCACACTAATACAAGTGCAAAAGTGGTTTCCTGCACCAACACAAGTGCGAAAAGTGGTTTTTCAACACTAACACAAGTGCGAAAAGTGGTTTTTCAACACTAACACAAGTGCGAAAAGTGTTTTTTCCACACTAATACAAGTGCAAAAGTGGTTTCCTGCACCAACACAAGTGCGAAAAGTGGTTTTTCAACACTAACACAAGTGCGAAAAGTGGTTTTTCAACACTATCACAAGTGCAAAAAGTGTTTTTTCCACACTAATACAAGTGCAAAAGTGGTTTCCTGCACCAACACGAGTGCGAAAAGTGGTTTTTCAACACTAACACAAGTGTGAAAAGTGGTTTTTCAACACTAACACAAGTGCAAAAAGTGGTTTTTCAACACTAACACAAGTGCGAAAAGTGGTTTTTCAACACTAACACAAGTGCGAAAAGTGGTTTTTCCACACTAATACAAGTGCAAAAGTGGTTTCCTGCACCAACACAAGTGCGAAAAGTGGTTTTTCAACACTAACACAAGTGCGAAAAGTGGTTTTTCAACACTAACACAAGTGCGAAAAGTGGTTTTTCCACACTAATACAAGTGCAAAAGTGGTTTCCTGCACCAACACAAGTGCGAAAAGTGGTTTTTCAACACTAACACAAGTGCGAAAAGTGGTTTTTCAACACTAACACAAGTGCGAAAAGTGGTTTTCACACTAATACAAGTGCAAAAGTGGTTTCCTGCACCAACACAAGTGCGAAAAGTGGTTTTTCAACACTAACACAAGTGCGAAAAGTGGTTTTTCAACACTATCACAAGTGCAAAAAGTGTTTTATCCACACTAATACAAGTGCAAAAGTGGTTTCCTGCACCAACACAAGTGCGAAAAGTGGTTTTTCAACACTAACACAAGTGCAAAAAGTGGTTTTTCAACACTAACACAAGTGCGAAAAGTGTTTTTTCCACACTAATACAAGTGCAAAAGTGGTTTCCTGCACAAACACAAGTGCGAAAAGTGGTTTTTCAACACTAACACAAGTGCGAAAAGTGGTTTTTCAACACTAACACAAGTGCGAAAAGTGGTTTTTCCACACTAATACAAGTGCAAAAGTGGTTTCCTGCACCAACACAAGTGCGAAAAGTGGTTTTTCAACACTAACACAAGTGTGAAAAGTGGTTTTTCAAAACTAACACAAGTGCGAAAAGTGGTTTTTCAACACTAACACAAGTGCGAAAAGTGGTTTTTCAACACTAACACAAGTGCGAAAAGTGGTTTTTCCACACTAATACAAGTGCAAAAGTGGTTTCCTGCACCAACACAAGTGCGAAAAGTGGTTTATCAACACTAACACAAGTGCGAAAAGTGGTTTTTCAACACTAATACAAGTGCGAAAAGTGGTTTTTCCACACTAATACAAGTGCAAAAGTGGTTTCCTGCACCAACACAAGTGCGAAAAGTGGTTTTTCAACACTAACACAAGTGTGAAAAGTGGTTTTTCAACACTAACACAAGTGCGAAAAGTGGTTTTTCAACACTAACACAAGTGCGAAGAGTGGTTTTTCAACACTAACACAAGTGCGAAAAGTGGTTTTTCCACACTATTACAAGTGCAAAAGTGGTTTCCTGCACCAACACAAGTTCGAAAAGTGGTTTTTCCAACACTAACACAAGTGCGAAAAGTGGTTTTTCAACACTATCACAAGTGCAAAAAGTGTTTTTTCCACACTAATACAAGTGCAAAAGTGGTTTCCTGCACCAACACAAGTGCGAAAAGTGGTTTTTCAACACTAACACAAGTGCGAAAAGTGGTTTTTCAACACTAACACAAGTGCGAAAAGTGGTTTTTCAACACTAACACAAGTGCGAAAAGTGGTTTTTCCACACTAATACAAGTGCAAAAGTGGTTTCCTGCACCAACACAAGTGCGAAAAGTGGTTTTTCAACACTAACACAAGTGCGAAAAGTGGTTTTTCAACACTATCACAAGTGCAAAAAGTGTTTTTTCCACACTAATACAAGTGTAAAAGTGGTTTCCTGCACCAACACAAGTGCGAAAAGTGGTTTTTCAACACTAACACAAGTGCGAAAAGTGGTTTTTCAACACTATCACAAGTGCAAAAAGTGTTTTTTCCACACTAATACAAGTGCAAAAGTGGTTTCCTGCACCAACACAAGTGCGAAAAGTGGTTTTTCAACACTAACACAAGTGCGAAAAGTGGTTTTTCAACACTAACACAAGTGCGAAAAGTGGTTTTTCCACACTAATACAAGTGCAAAAGTGGTTTCCTGCACCAACACAAGTGCGAAAAGTGGTTTTTCAACACTAACACAAGTGCGAAAAGTGGTTTTTCAACACTAACACAAGTGCGAAAAGTGTTTTTTCCACACTAATACAAGTGCAAAAGTGGTTTCCTGCACCAACACAAGTGCGAAAAGTGGTTTTTCAACACTAACACAAGTGCGAAAAGTGGTTTTTCAACACTATCACAAGTGCAAAAAGTGTTTTTTCCACACTAATACAAGTGCAAAAGTGGTTTCCTGCACCAACACGAGTGCGGAAAGTGGTTTTTCAACACTAACACAAGTGCAAAAAGTGGTTTTTCAACACTAACACAAGTGCGAAAAGTGGTTTTTCCACACTAATTCAAGTGCAAAAGTGGTTTCCTGCACAAACACATGTGCGAAAAGTGGTTTTTCAACACTAACACAAGTGCGAAAAGTGGTTTTTCAACACTAACACAAGTGCGAAAAGTGGTTTTTCAACACTAACAGAAGTGCGAAAAGTGGTTTTTAAACACTAATACAAGTGCAAAAGTGGTTTCCTGCACCAACACAAGTGCGAAAAGTGGTTTTTCAACACTAACACAAGTGTGAAAAGTGGTTTTTCAACACTAACACAAGTGCAAAAAGTGGTTTTTCAACACTAACACAAGTGCGAAAAGTGGTCTTTCAACACTAACACAAGTGCGAAAAGTGGTTTTTCCACACTAATACAAGTGCAAAAGTGGTTTCCTGCACCAACACAAGTGCGAAAAGTGGTTTTTCAACACTAACACAAGTGCGAAAAGTGGTTTTTCAACACTAACACAAGTGCGAAAAGTGTTTTTTCCACACTAATACAAGTGCAAAAGTGGTTTCCTGCACCAACACAAGTGCGAAAAGTGGTTTTTCAACACTAACACAAGTGCGAAAAGTGGTTTTTCAACACTATCACAAGTGCAAAAAGTGTTTTTTCCACACTAATACAAGTGCAAAAGTGGTTTCCTGCACCAACACGAGTGCGGAAAGTGGTTTTTCAACACTAACACAAGTGCAAAAAGTGGTTTTTCAACACTAACACAAGTGCGAAAAGTGGTTTTTCCACACTAATTCAAGTGCAAAAGTGGTTTCCTGCACAAACACATGTGCGAAAAGTGGTTTTTCAACACTAACACAAGTGCGAAAAGTGGTTTTTCAACACTAACACAAGTGCGAAAAGTGGTTTTTCAACACTAACACAAGTGCGAAAAGTGGTTTTTCCACACTAATACAAGTGCAAAAGTGGTTTCCTGCACCAACACAAGTGCGAAAAGTGGTTTTTCAACACTAACACAAGTGTGAAAAGTGGTTTTTCAACACTAACACAAGTGCAAAAAGTGGTTTTTCAACACTAACACAAGTGCGAAAAGTGGTCTTTCAACACTAACACAAGTGCGAAAAGTGGTTTTTCCACACTAATACAAGTGCAAAAGTGGTTTCCTGCACCAACACAAGTGCGAAAAGTGGTTTTTCAACACTAACACAAGTGCGAAAAGTGGTTTTTCAACACTAACACAAGTGCGAAAAGTGTTTTTTCCACACTAATACAAGTGCAAAAGTGGTTTCCTGCACCAACACAAGTGCGAAAAGTGGTTTTTCAACACTAACACAAGTGCGAAAAGTGGTTTTTCAACACTATCACAAGTGCAAAAAGTGTTTTTTCCACACTAATACAAGTGCAAAAGTGGTTTCCTGCACCAACACAAGTGCGGAAAGTGGTTTTTCAACACTAACACAAGTGCAAAAAGTGGTTTTTCAACACTAACACAAGTGCGAAAAGTGGTTTATCAACACTAACACAAGTGCGAAAAGTGGTTTTTCAACACTAACACAAGTGCGAAAAGTGGTTTTTCCACACTAATACAAGTGCAAAAGTGGTTTCCTGCACCAACACAAGTGCGAAAAGTGGTTTTTCAACACTAACACAAGTGCGAAAAGTGGTTTTTCAACACTGACACAAGTGCGAAAAGTGGTTTTTCAACACTAACACAAGTGCAAAAAGTGTTTTTTCCACACTAATACAAGTGCAAAAGTGGTTTCCTGCACCAACACAAGTGCGAAAAGTGGTTTTTCAACACTAACACAAGTGCGAAAAGTGGTTTTTCAACACTAACACAAGTGCGAAAAGTGGTTTTTCAACACTAACACAAGTGCGAAAAGTGGTTTTTCAACACTAACACAAGTGCGAAAAGTGGTTTTTCCACACTAATACAAGTGCAAAAGTGGTTTCCTGCACCAACACAAGTTCGAAAAGTGGTTTTTTCAACACTAACACAAGTGCGAAAAGTGGTTTTTCAACACTATCACAAGTGCAAAAAGTGTTTTTTCCACACTAATACAAGTGCAAAAGTGGTTTCCTGCACCAACACAAGTGCGAAAAGTGGTTTATCAACACTAACACAAGTGCGAAAAGTGGTTTTTCAACACTAACACAAGTGCGAAAAGTGGTTTTTCCACACTAATACAAGTGCAAAAGTGGTTTCCTGCACCAACACAAGTGCGAAAAGTGGTTTTTCAACACTAACACAAGTGCGAAAAGTGGTTTTTCAACACTAACACAAGTGCGAAAAGTGGTTTTTCAACACTAACACAAGTGCAAAAAGTGTTTTTTCCACACTAATACAAGTGCAAAAGTGGTTTCCTGCACCAACACAAGTTCGAAAAGTGGTTTTTTCAACACTAACACAAGTGCGAAAAGTGGTTTTTCAACACTATCACAAGTGCAAAAAGTGTTTTTTCCACACTAATACAAGTGCAAAAGTGGTTTCCTGCACCAACACAAGTGCGAAAAGTGGTTTTTCAACACTAACACAAGTGCGAAAAGTGGTTTTTCAACACTAACACAAGTGCGAAAAGTGGTTTTTCCACACTAATACAAGTGCAAAAGTGGTTTCCTGCAACCAACACAAGTGCGAAAAGTGGTTTTTCAACACTAACACAAGTGCGAAAAGTGGTTTTTCAACACTATCACAAGTGCAAAAAGTGTTTTTTCCACACTAATACAAGTGTAAAAGTGGTTTCCTGCACCAACACAAGTGCGAAAAGTGGTTTTTCAACACTAACACAAGTGCGAAAAGTGGTTTTTCAACACTATCACAAGTGCAAAAAGTGTTTTTTCCACACTAATACAAGTGCAAAAGTGGTTTCCTGCACCAACACAAGTGCGAAAAGTGGTTTTTCAACACTAACACAAGTGCGAAAAGTGGTTTTTCAACACTAACACAAGTGCGAAAAGTGGTTTTTCCACACTAATACAAATGCAAAAGTGGTTTCCTGCACCAACACAAGTGCGAAAAGTGGTTTTTCAACACTAACACAAGTGCGAAAAGTGGTTTTTCAACACTAACACAAGTGCGAAAAGTGTTTTTTCCACACTAATACAAGTGCAAAAGTGGTTTCCTGCACCAACACAAGTGCGAAAAGTGGTTTTTCAACACTAACACAAGTGCGAAAAGTGGTTTTTCAACACTATCACAAGTGCGAAAAGTGGTTTTTCCACACTAATACAAGTGCAAAAGTGGTTTCCTGCACCAACACAAGTGCGAAAAGTGGTTTTTCAACACTAACACAAGTGCGAAAAGTGGTTTTTCAACACTAACACAAGTGCGAAAAGTGTTTTTTCCACACTAATACAAGTGCAAAAGTGGTTTCCTGCACCAACACGAGTGCGGAAAGTGGTTTTTCAACACTAACACAAGTGCAAAAAGTGGTTTTTCAACACTAAAACAAGTGCGAAAAGTGGTTTTTCCACACTAATTCAAGTGCAAAAGTGGCTTCCTGCACAAACACATGTGCGAAAAGTGGTTTTTCAACACTAACACAAGTGCGAAAAGTGGTTTTTCAACACTAACACAAGTGCGAAAAGTGGTTTTTCAACACTAACACAAGTGCGAAAAGTGGTTTTTCCACACTAATACAAGTGCAAAAGTGGTTTCCTGCACCAACACAAGTGCGAAAAGTGGTTTTTCAACACTAACACAAGTGTGAAAAGTGGTTTTTCAACACTAACACAAGTGCAAAAAGTGGTTTTTCAACACTAACACAAGTGCGAAAAGTGGTCTTTCAACACTAACACAAGTGCGAAAAGTGGTTTTTCCACACTAATACAAGTGCAAAAGTGGTTTCCTGCACCAACACAAGTGCGAAAAGTGGTTTTTCAACACTAACACAAGTGCGAAAAGTGGTTTTTCAACACTAACACAAGTGCAAAAAGTGTTTTTTCCACACTAATACAAGTGCAAAAGTGGTTTCCTGCACCAACACAAGTGCGAAAAGTGGTTTTTCAACACTAACACAAGTGCGAAAAGTGGTTTTTCAACACTATCACAAGTGCAAAAAGTGGTTTTTCCACACTAATACAAGTGCAAAAGTGGTTTCCTGCACCAACACTAGTTCGAAAAGTGGTTTTTTCAACACTAACACAGGTGCGAAAAGTGGTTTTTCAACACTATCACAAGTGCAAAAAGTGTTTTTTCCACACTAATACAAGTGCAAAAGTGGTTTCCTGCACCAACACAAGTGCGAAAAGTGGTTTTTCAACACTAACACAAGTGCGAAAAGTGGTTTTTCAACACTAACACAAGTGCAAAAAGTGTTTTTTCCACACTAATACAAGTGCAAAAGTGGTTTCCTGCACCAACACAAGTTCGAAAAGTGGTTTTTTCAACACTAACACAAGTGCGAAAAGTGGTTTTTCAACACTATCACAAGTGCAAAAAGTTTTTTTTCCACACTAATACAAGTGCAAAAGTGGTTTCCTGCACCAACACAAGTGCGAAAAGTGGTTTTTCAACACTAACACAAGTGCGAAAAGTGGTTTTTCAACACTAACACAAGTGCGAAAAGTGGTTTTTCCACACTAATACAAGTGCAAAAGTGGTTTCCTGCACCAACACAAGTGCGAAAAGTGGTTTTTCAACACTAACACAAGTGCGAAAAGTGGTTTTTCAACACTATCACAAGTGCAAAAAGTGTTTTTTCCACACTAATACAAGTGCAAAAGTGGTTTCCTGCACCAACACAAGTGCGAAAAGTGGTTTTTCAACACTAACACAAGTGCGAAAAGTGGTTTTTCAACACTAACACAAGTGCGAAAAGTGGTTTTTCCACACTAATACAAGTGCAAAAGTGGTTTCCTGCACCAACACAAGTGCGAAAAGTGGTTTTTCAACACTAACACAAGTGCGAAAAGTGGTTTTTCAACACTAACACAAGTGCAAAAATTGTTTTTCCACACTAATACAAGTGCAAAAGTGGTTTCCTGCACCAACACAAGTGCGAAAAGTGGTTTTTCAACACTAACACAAGTGCGAAAAGTGGTTTTTCAACACTATCACAAGTGCAAAAAGTGTTTTTTCCACACTAATACAAGTGCAAAAGTGGTTTCCTGCACCAACACAAGTGCGAAAAGTGGTTTTTCAACACTAACACAAGTGCAAAAAGTGGTTTTTCAACACTAACACAAGTGCGAAAAGTGGTTTTTCCACACTAATACAAGTGCAAAAGTGGTTTCCTGCACAAACACAAGTGCGAAAAGTGGTTTTTCAACACTAACACAAGTGCGAAAAGTGGTTTTTCAACACTAACAGAAGTGCGAAAAGTGGTTTTTCCACACTAATACAAGTGCAAAAGTGGTTTCCTGCACCAACACAAGTGCGAAAAGTGGTTTTTCAACACTAACACAAGTGTGAAAAGTGGTTTTTCAACACTAACACAAGTGCAAAAAGTGGTTTTTCAACACTAACACAAGTGCGAAAAGTGGTTTTTCAACACTAACACAAGTGCGAAAAGTGGTTTTTCCACACTAATACAAGTGCAAAAGTGGTTTCCTGCACCAACACAAGTGCGAAAAGTGGTTTTTCAACACTAACACAAGTGCGAAAAGTGGTTTTTCAACACTAACACAAGTGCGAAAAGTGGTTTTTCCACACTAATACAAGTGCAAAAGTGGTTTCCTGCACCAACACAAGTGCGAAAAGTGGTTTTTCAACACTAACACAAGTGCGAAAAGTGGTTTTTCAACACTAACACAAGTGCGAAAAGTGTTTTTCCACACTAATACAAGTGCAAAAGTGGTTTCCTGCACCAACACAAGTGCGAAAAGTGGTTTTTCAACACTAACACAAGTGCGAAAAGTGGTTTTTCAACACTATCACAAGTGCAAAAAGTGTTTTATCCACACTAATACAAGTGCAAAAGTGGTTTCCTGCACCAACACAAGTGCGAAAAGTGGTTTTTCAACACTAACACAAGTGCAAAAAGTGGTTTTTCAACACTAACACAAGTGCGAAAAGTGGTTTTTCCACACTAATACAAGTGCAAAAGTGGTTTCCTGCACAAACACAAATGCGAAAAGTGGTTTTTCAACACTAACACAAGTGCGAAAAGTGGTTTTTCAACACTAACACAAGTGCGAAAAGTGGTTTTTCCACACTAATACAAGTGCAAAAGTGGTTTCCTGCACCAACACAAGTGCGAAAAGTGGTTTTTCAACACTAACACAAGTGTGAAAAGTGGTTTTTCAAAACTAACACAAGTGCGAAAAGTGGTTTTTCAGCACTAACACAAGTGCGAAAAGTGGTTTTTCCACACTAATACAAGTGCAAAAGTGGTTTCCTGCACCAACACAAGTGCGAAAAGTGGTTTTTCAACACTAACACAAGTGCGAAAAGTGGTTTTTCAACACTATCACAAGTGCAAAAAGTGTTTTTTCCACACTAATACAAGTGCAAAAGTGGTTTCCTGCACCAACACAAGTGCGAAAAGTGGTTTTTCAACACTAACACAAGTGCGAAAAGTGGTTTTTCAACACTAACACAAGTGCGAAAAGTGGTTTTTCCACACTAATACAAGTGCAAAAGTGGTTTCCTGCACCAACACAAGTGCGAAAAGTGGTTTTTCAACACTAACACAAGTGCGAAAAGTGGTTTTTCAACACTAACACAAGTGCAAAAATTGTTTTTCCACACTAATACAAGTGCAAAAGTGGTTTCCTGCACCAACACAAGTGCGAAAAGTGGTTTTTCAACACTAACACAAGTGCGAAAAGTGGTTTTTCAACACTATCACAAGTGCAAAAAGTGTTTTTTCCACACTAATACAAGTGCAAAAGTGGTTTCCTGCACCAACACAAGTGCGAAAAGTGGTTTTTCAACACTAACACAAGTGCAAAAAGTGGTTTTTCAACACTAACACAAGTGCGAAAAGTGGTTTTTCCACACTAATACAAGTGCAAAAGTGGTTTCCTGCACAAACACAAGTGCGAAATGTGGTTTTTCAACACTAACACAAGTGCGAAAAGTGGTTTTTCAACACTAACACAAGTGCGAAAAGTGGTTTTTCCACACTAATACAAGTGCAAAAGTGGTTTCCTGCACCAACACAAGTGCGAAAAGTGGTTTTTCAACACTAACACAAGTGTGAAAAGTGGTTTTTCAACACTAACACAAGTGCAAAAAGTGGTTTTTCAACACTAACACAAGTGCGAAAAGTGGTTTTTCAACACTAACACAAGTGCGAAAAGTGGTTTTTCCACACTAATACAAGTGCAAAAGTGGTTTCCTGCACCAACACAAGTGCGAAAAGTGGTTTTTCAACACTAACACAAGTGCGAAAAGTGGTTTTTCAACACTAACACAAGTGCGAAAAGTGGTTTTTCCACACTAATACAAGTGCAAAAGTGGTTTCCTGCACCAACACAAGTGCGAAAAGTGGTTTTTCAACACTAACACAAGTGTGAAAAGTGGTTTTTCAACACTAACACAAGTGCGAAAAGTGTTTTTTTACACTAATACAAGTGCAAAAGTGGTTTCCTGCACCAACACAAGTGCGAAAAGTGGTTTTTCAACACTAACACAAGTGCGAAAAGTGGTTTTTCAACACTATCACAAGTGCAAAAAGTGTTTTATCCACACTAATACAAGTGCAAAAGTGGTTTCCTGCACCAACACAAGTGCGAAAAGTGGTTTTTCAACACTAACACAAGTGCAAAAAGTGGTTTTTCAACACTAACACAAGTGCGAAAAGTGGTTTTTCCACACTAATACAAGTGCAAAAGTGGTTTCCTGCACAAACACAAGTGCGAAAAGTGGTTTTTCAACACTAACACAAGTGCGAAAAGTGGTTTTTCAACACTAACACAAGTGCGAAAAGTGGTTTTTCCACACTAATACAAGTGCAAAAGTGGTTTCCTGCACCAACACAAGTGCGAAAAGTGGTTTTTCAACACTAACACAAGTGTGAAAAGTGGTTTTTCAAAACTAACACAAGTGCGAAAAGTGGTTTTTCAACACTAACACAAGTGCGAAAAGTGGTTTTTCAACACTAACACAAGTGCGAAAAGTGGTTTTTCCACACTAATACAAGTGCAAAAGAGGTTTCCTGCACCAACACAAGTGCGAAAAGTGGTTTATCAACACTAACACAAGTGCGAAAAGTGGTTTTTCAACACTAATACAAGTGCGAAAAGTGGTTTTTCCACACTAATACAAGTGCAAAAGTGGTTTCCTGCACCAACACAAGTGCGAAAAGTGGTTTTTCAACACTAACACAAGTGTGAAAAGTGGTTTTTCAACACTAACACAAGTGCGAAAAGTGGTTTTTCAACACTAACACAAGTGCGAAGAGTGGTTTTTCAACACTAACACAAGTGCGAAAAGTGGTTTTTCCACACTATTACAAGTGCAAAAGTGGTTTCCTGCACCAACACAAGTTCGAAAAGTGGTTTTTCAACACTAACACAAGTGCGAAAAGTGGTTTTTCAACACTAACACAAGTGCGAAAAGTGGTTTTTCCACACTAATACAAGTGCAAAAGTGGTTTCCTGCACCAACACAAGTGCGAAAAGTGGTTTTTCAACACTAACACAAGTGCGAAAAGTGGTTTTTCAACACTATCACAAGTGCAAAAAGTGTTTTTTCCACACTAATACAAGTGTAAAAGTGGTTTCCTGCACCAACACAAGTGCGAAAAGTGGTTTTTCAACACTAACACAAGTGCGAAAAGTGGTTTTTCAACACTATCACAAGTGCAAAAAGTGTTTTTTCCACACTAATACAAGTGCAAAAGTGGTTTCCTGCACCAACACAAGTGCGAAAAGTGGTTTTTCAACACTAACACAAGTGCGAAAAGTGGTTTTTCAACACTAACACAAGTGCGAAAAGTGGTTTTTCCACACTAATACAAGTGCAAAAGTGGTTTCCTGCACCAACACAAGTGCGAAAAGTGGTTTTTCAACACTAACACAAGTGCGAAAAGTGGTTTTTCAACACTAACACAAGTGCGAAAAGTGTTTTTTCCACACTAATACAAGTGCAAAAGTGGTTTCCTGCACCAACACAAGTGCGAAAAGTGGTTTTTCAACACTAACACAAGTGCGAAAAGTGGTTTTTCAACACTATCACAAGTGCAAAAAGTGTTTTTTCCACACTAATACAAGTGCAAAAGTGGTTTCCTGCACCAACACGAGTGTGGAAAGTGGTTTTTCAACACTAACACAAGTGCAAAAAGTGGTTTTTCAACACTAACACAAGTGCGAAAAGTGGTTTTTCCACACTAATTCAAGTGCAAAAGTGGTTTCCTGCACAAACACATGTGCGAAAAGTGGTTTTTCAACACTAACACAAGTGCGAAAAGTGGTTTTTCAACACTAACACAAGTGCGAAAAGTGGTTTTTCAACACTAACACAAGTGCGAAAAGTGGTTTTTCCACACTAATACAAGTGCAAAAGTGGTTTCCTGCACCAACACAAGTGCGAAAAGTGGTTTTTCAACACCAACACAAGTGTGAAAAGTGGTTTTTCAACACTAACACAAGTGCAAAAAGTGGTTTTTCAACACTAACACAAGTGCGAAAAGTGGTCTTTCAACACTAACACAAGTGCGAAAAGTGGTTTTTCCACACTAATACAAGTGCAAAAGTGGTTTCCTGCACCAACACAAGTGCGAAAAGTGGTTTTTCAACACTAACACAAGTGCGAAAAGTGGTTTTTCAACACTAACACAAGTGCGAAAAGTGTTTTTTCCACACTAATACAAGTGCAAAAGTGGTTTCCTGCACCAACACAAGTGCGAAAAGTGGTTTTTCAACACTAACACAAGTGCGAAAAGTGGTTTTTCAACACTATCACAAGTGCAAAAAGTGTTTTTTCCACACTAATACAAGTGCAAAAGTGGTTCCTGCACCAACACGAGTGCGGAAAGTGGTTTTTCAACACTAACACAAGTGCAAAAAGTGGTTTTTCAACACTAACACAAGTGCGAAAAGTGGTTTTTCCACACTAATTCAAGTGCAAAAGTGGTTTCCTGCACAAACACATGTGCGAAAAGTGGTTTTTCAACACTAACACAAGTGCGAAAAGTGGTTTTTCAACACTAACACAAGTGCGAAAAGTGGTTTTTCAACACTAACACAAGTGCGAAAAGTGGTTTTTCCACACTAATACAAGTGCAAAAGTGGTTTCCTGCACCAACACAAGTGCGAAAAGTGGTTTTTCAACACTAACACAAGTGTGAAAAGTGGTTTTTCAACACTAACACAAGTGCAAAAAGTGGTTTTTCAACACTAACACAAGTGCGAAAAGTGGTCTTTCAACACTAACACAAGTGCGAAAAGTGGTTTTTCCACACTAATACAAGTGCAAAGTGGTTTCCTGCACCAACACAAGTGCGAAAAGTGGTTTTTCAACACTAACACAAGTGCGAAAAGTGGTTTTTCAACACTAACACAAGTGCGAAAAGTGTTTTTTCCACACTAATACAAGTGCAAAAGTGGTTTCCTGCACCAACACAAGTGCGAAAAGTGGTTTTTCAACACTAACACAAGTGCGAAAAGTGGTTTTTCAACACTATCACAAGTGCAAAAAGTGTTTTTTCCACACTAATACAAGTGCAAAAGTGGTTTCCTGCACCAACACAAGTGCGGAAAGTGGTTTTTCAACACTAACACAAGTGCAAAAAGTGGTTTTTCAACACTAACACAAGTGCGAAAAGTGGTTTATCAACACTAACACAAGTGCGAAAAGTGGTTTTTCAACACTAACACAAGTGCGAAAAGTGGTTTTTCCACACTAATAAAAGTGCAAAAGTGGTTTCCTGCACCAACACAAGTGCGAAAAGTGGTTTTTCAACACTAACACAAGTGCGAAAAGTGGTTTTCAACACTGACACAAGTGCGAAAAGTGGTTTTTCAACACTAACACAAGTGCAAAAAGTGTTTTTTCCACACTAATACAAGTGCAAAGTGGTTTCCTGCACCAACACAAGTGCGAAAAGTGGTTTTTCAACACTAACACAAGTGCGAAAAGTGGTTTTTCAACACTAACACAAGTGCGAAAAGTGGTTTTTCAACACTAACACAAGTGCGAAAAGTGGTTTTTCAACACTAACACAAGTGCGAAAAGTGGTTTTTCCACACTAATACAAGTGCAAAAGTGGTTTCCTGCACCAACACAAGTTCTAAAAGTGGTTTTTTCAACACTAACACAAGTGCGAAAAGTGGTTTTTCAACACTATCACAAGTGCAAAAAGTGTTTTTTCCACACTAATACAAGTGCAAAAGTGGTTTCCTGCACCAACACAAGTGCGAAAAGTGGTTTATCAACGCTAACACAAGTGCGAAAAGTGGTTTTTCAACACTAACACAAGTGCGAAAAGTGGTTTTTCCACACTAATACAAGTGCAAAAGTGGTTTCCTGCACCAACACAAGTGCGAAAAGTGGTTTTTCAACACTAACACAAGTGCGAAAAGTGGTTTTTCAACACTAACACAAGTGCAAAAAGTGGTTTTCAACACTAACACAAGTGCAAAAAGTGTTTTTTCCACACTAATACAAGTGCAAAAGTGGTTTCCTGCACCAACACAAGTTCGAAAAGTGGTTTTTTCAACACTAACACAAGTGCGAAAAGTGGTTTTTCAACACTATCACAAGTGCAAAAAGTGTTTTTTCCACACTAATACAAGTGCAAAAGTGGTTTCCTGCACCAACACAAGTGCGAAAAGTGTTTTTCAACACTAACACAAGTGCGAAAAGTGGTTTTTCCACACTAATACAAGTGAAAAAATGGTTTCCTGCACCAACACAAGTGCGAAAAGTGGTTTTTCAACACTAACACAAGTGCGAAAAGTGGTTTTTCAACACTATCACAAGTGCAAAAAGTGTTTTTTCCACACTAATACAAGTGCAAAAGTGGTTTCCTGCACCAACACAAGTGCGAAAAGTGGTTTTTCAACACTAACACAAGTGCGAAAAGTGGTTTTTCAACACTAACACAAGTGCGAAAAGTGGTTTTTCCACACTAATACAAGTGCAAAAGTGGTTTCCTGCACCAACACAAGTGCGAAAAGTGGTTTTTCAACACTAACACAAGTGCGAAAAGTGGTTTTTCAACACTAACACAAGTGCAAAAATTGTTTTTTCCACACTAATACAAGTGCAAAAGTGGTTTCCTGCACCAACACAAGTGCGAAAAGTGGTTTTTCAACACTAACACAAGTGCGAAAAGTGGTTTTTCAACACTATCACAAGTGCAAAAAGTGTTTTTCCACACTAATACAAGTGCAAAAGTGGTTTCCTGCACCAACACAAGTGCGAAAAGTGGTTTTTCAACACTAACACAAGTGCAAAAAGTGGTTTTTCAACACTAACACAAGTGCGAAAAGTGGTTTTTCCACACTAATACAAGTGCAAAAGTGGTTTCCTGCACAACACAAGTGCGAAAAGTGGTTTTTCAACACTAACACAAGTGCGAAAAGTGGTTTTTCAACACTAACACAAGTGCGAAAAGTGGTTTTTCCACACTAATACAAGTGCAAAAGTGGTTTCCTGCACCAACACAAGTGCGAAAAGTGGTTTTTCAACACTAACACAAGTGTGAAAAGTGGTTTTTCAACACTAACACAAGTGCGAAAAGTGGTTTTTCAACACTAACAAAAGTGCGAAAAGTGGTTTTTCATCACTAACACAAGTGCGAAAAGTGGTTTTTCCACACTAATACAAGTGCAAAAGTGGTTTCCTGCACCAACGCAAGTGCGAAAAGTGGTTTTTCAACACTAACACAAGTGCGAAAAGTGGTTTTTCAACACTAACACAAGTGCGAAAAGTGGTTTTTCCACACTAATACAAGTGCAAAAGTGGTTTCCTGCACCAACACAAGTGCGAAAAGTGGTTTTTCAACACTAACACAAGTGCGAAAAGTGGTTTTTCAACACTAACACAAGTGCGAAAAGTGTTTTTCCACACTAATACAAGTGCAAAAGTGGTTTCCTGCACCAACACAAGTGCGAAAAGTGGTTTTTCAACACTAACACAAGTGCGAAAAGTGGTTTTTCAACACTATCACAAGTGCAAAAAGTGTTTTATCCACACTAATACAAGTGCAAAAAGTGGTTTCCTGCACCAACACAAGTGCGAAAAGTGGTTTTTCAACACTAACACAAGTGCAAAAAGTGGTTTTTCAACACTAACACAAGTGCGAAAAGTGGTTTTTCCACACTAATACAAGTGCAAAAGTGGTTTCCTGCACAAACACAAGTGCGAAAAGTGGTTTTTCAACACTAACACAAGTGCGAAAAGTGGTTTTTCAACACTAACACAAGTGCGAAAAGTGGTTTTTCCACACTAATACAAGTGCAAAAGTGGTTTCCTGCACCAACACAAGTGCGAAAAGTGGTTTTTCAACACTAACACAAGTGTGAAAAGTGGTTTTTCAAAACTAACACAAGTGCGAAAAGTGGTTTTTCAACACTAACACAAGTGCGAAAAGTGGTTTTTCAACACTAACACAAGTGCGAAAAGTGGTTTTTCCACACTAATACAAGTGCAAAAGTGGTTTCCTGCACCAACACAAGTGTGAAAAGTGGTTTATCAACACTAACACAAGTGCGAAAAGTGGTTTTTCAACACTAATACAAGTGCGAAAAGTGGTTTTTCCACACTAATACAAGTGCAAAAGTGGTTTCCTGCACCAACACAAGTGCGAAAAGTGGTTTTTCAACACTAACACAAGTGTGAAAAGTGGTTTTTCAACACTAACACAAGTGCGAAAAGTGGTTTTTCAACACTAACACAAGTGCGAAGAGTGGTTTTTCAACACTAACACAAGTGCGAAAAGTGGTTTTTCCACACTATTACAAGTGCAAAAGTGGTTTCCTGCACCAACACAAGTTCGAAAAGTGGTTTTTTCAACACTAACACAAGTGCGAAAAGTGGTTTTTCAACACTATCACAAGTGCAAAAAGTGTTTTTTCCACACTAATACAAGTGCAAAAGTGGTTTCCTGCACCAACACAAGTGCGAAAAGTGGTTTATCAACACTAACACAAGTGCGAAAAGTGGTTTTTCAACACTAACACAAGTGCGAAAAGTGGTTTTTCCACACTAATACAAGTGCAAAAGTGGTTTCCTGCACCAACACAAGTGCGAAAAGTGGTTTTTCAACACTAACACAAGTGCGAAAAGTGGTTTTTCAACACTAACACAAGTGCAAAAAGTGGTTTTTCAACACTAACACAAGTGCAAAAAGTGTTTTTTCCACACTAATACAAGTGCAAAAGTGGTTTCCTGCACCAACACAAGTTCGAAAAGTGGTTTTTTCAACACTAACACAAGTGCGAAAAGTGGTTTTTCAACACTATCACAAGTGCAAAAAGTGTTTTTTCCACACTAATACAAGTGCAAAAGTGGTTTCCTGCACCAACACAAGTGCGAAAAGTGGTTTTTCAACACTAACACAAGTGCGAAAAGTGGTTTTTCAACACTAACACAAGTGCGAAAAGTGGTTTTTCCACACTAATACAAGTGCAAAAATGGTTTCCTGCACCAACACAAGTGCGAAAAGTGGTTTTTCAACACTAACACAAGTGCGAAAAGTGGTTTTTCAACACTATCACAAGTGCAAAAAGTGTTTTTTCCACACTAATACAAGTGCAAAAGTGGTTTCCTGCACCAACACAAGTGCGAAAAGTGGTTTTTCAACACTAACACAAGTGCGAAAAGTGGTTTTTCAACACTAACACAAGTGCGAAAAGTGGTTTTTCCACACTAATACAAGTGCAAAAGTGGTTTCCTGCACCAACACAAGTGCGAAAAGTGGTTTTTCAACACTAACACAAGTGCGAAAAGTGGTTTTTCAACACTAACACAAGTGCAAAAATTGTTTTTCCACACTAATACAAGTGCAAAAGTGGTTTCCTGCACCAACACAAGTGCGAAAAGTGGTTTTTCAACACTAACACAAGTGCGAAAAGTGGTTTTTCAACACTATCACAAGTGCAAAAAGTGTTTTTCCACATTAATACAAGTGCAAAAGTGGTTTCCTGCACCAACACAAGTGCGAAAAGTGGTTTTTCAACACTAACACAAGTGCAAAAAGTGGTTTTTCAACACTAACACAAGTGCGAAAAGTGGTTTTTCCACACTAATACAAGTGCAAAAGTGGTTTCCTGCACAACACAAGTGCGAAAAGTGGTTTTTCAACACTAACACAAGTGCGAAAAGTGGTTTTTCAACACTAACACAAGTGCGAAAAGTGGTTTTTCCACACTAATACAAGTGCAAAAGTGGTTTCCTGCACCAACACAAGTGCGAAAAGTGGTTTTTCAACACTAACACAAGTGTGAAAAGTGGTTTTTCAACACTAACACAAGTGCGAAAAGTGGTTTTTCAACACTAACACAAGTGCGAAAAGTGGTTTTTCAACACTAACACAAGTGCGAAAAGTGGTTTTTCCACACTAATACAAGTGCAAAAGTGGTTTCCTGCACCAACGCAAGTGCGAAAAGTGGTTTTTCAACACTAACACAAGTGCGAAAAGTGGTTTTTCAACACTAACACAAGTGCGAAAAGTGGTTTTTCCACACTAATACAAGTGCAAAAGTGGTTTCCTGCACCAACACAAGTGCGAAAAGTGGTTTTTCAACACTAACACAAGTGCGAAAAGTGGTTTTTCAACACTAACACAAGTGCGAAAAGTGTTTTTCCACACTAATACAAGTGCAAAAGTGGTTTCCTGCACCAACACAAGTGCGAAAAGTGGTTTTTCAACACTAACACAAGTGCGAAAAGTGGTTTTTCAACACTATCACAAGTGCAAAAAGTGTTTTATCCACACTAATACAAGTGCAAAAAGTGGTTTCCTGCACCAACACAAGTGCGAAAAGTGGTTTTTCAACACTAACACAAGTGCAAAAAGTGGTTTTTCAACACTAACACAAGTGCGAAAAGTGGTTTTTCCACACTAATACAAGTGCAAAAGTGGTTTCCTGCACAAACACAAGTGCGAAAAGTGGTTTTTCAACACTAACACAAGTGCGAAAAGTGGTTTTTCAACACTAACACAAGTGCGAAAAGTGGTTTTTCCACACTAATACAAGTGCAAAAGTGGTTTCCTGCACCAACACAAGTGCGAAAAGTGGTTTTTCAACACTAACACAAGTGTGAAAAGTGGTTTTTCAAAACTAACACAAGTGCGAAAAGTGGTTTTTCAACACTAACACAAGTGCGAAAAGTGGTTTTTCAACACTAACACAAGTGCGAAAAGTGGTTTTTCCACACTAATACAAGTGCAAAAGTGGTTTCCTGCACCAACACAAGTGCGAAAAGTGGTTTATCAACACTAACACAAGTGCGAAAAGTGGTTTTTCAACACTAATACAAGTGCGAAAAGTGGTTTTTCCACACTAATACAAGTGCAAAAGTGGTTTCCTGCACCAACACAAGTGCGAAAAGTGGTTTTTCAACACTAACACAAGTGTGAAAAGTGGTTTTTCAACACTAACACAAGTGCGAAAAGTGGTTTTTCAACACTAACACAAGTGCGAAGAGTGGTTTTTCAACACTAACACAAGTGCGAAAAGTGGTTTTCCACACTATTACAAGTGCAAAAGTGGTTTCCTGCACCAACACAAGTTCGAAAAGTGGTTTTTTCAACAATAACACAAGTGCGAAAAGTGGTTTTTCAACACTATCACAAGTGCAAAAAGTGTTTTTTCCACACTAATACAAGTGCAAAAGTGGTTTCCTGCACCAACACAAGTGCGAAAAGTGGTTTTTCAACACTAACACAAGTGCGAAAAGTGGTTTTTCAACACTAACACAAGTGCGAAAAGTGGTTTTTCAACACTAACACAAGTGCGAAAAGTGGTTTTTCCACACTAATACAAGTGCAAAAGTGGTTTCCTGCAACCAACACAAGTGCGAAAAGTGGTTTTTCAACACTAACACAAGTGCGAAAAGTGGTTTTTCAACACTATCACAAGTGCAAAAAGTGTTTTTTCCACACTAATACAAGTGCAAAAGTGGTTTCCTGCACCAACACAAGTGCGAAAAGTGGTTTTTCAACACTAACACAAGTGCGAAAAGTGGTTTTTCAACACTAACACAAGTGCGAAAAGTGGTTTTTCCACACTAATACAAGTGCAAAAGTGGTTTCCTGCACCAACACAAGTGCGAAAAGTGGTTTTTCAACACTAACACAAGTGCGAAAAGTGGTTTTTCAACACTAACACAAGTGCGAAAAGTGTTTTTTCCACACTAATACAAGTGCAAAAGTGGTTTCCTGCACCAACACAAGTGCGAAAAGTGGTTTTTCAACACTAACACAAGTGCGAAAAGTGGTTTTTCAACACTATCACAAGTGCGAAAAGTGGTTTTTTCCACACTAATACAAGTGCAAAAGTGGTTTCCTGCACCAACACAAGTGCGAAAAGTGGTTTTTCAACACTAACACAAGTGCGAAAAGTGGTTTTTCAACACTAACACAAGTGCGAAAAGTGTTTTTTCCACACTAATACAAGTGCAAAAGTGGTTTCCTGCACCAACACGAGTGCGGAAAGTGGTTTTTCAACACTAACACAAGTGCAAAAAGTGGTTTTTCAACACTAACACAAGTGCGAAAAGTGGTTTTTCCACACTAATTCAAGTGCAAAAGTGGTTTCCTGCACAAACACATGTGCGAAAAGTGGTTTTTCAACACTAACACAAGTGCGAAAAGTGGTTTTTCAACACTATCACAAGTGCAAAAAGTGTTTTATCCACACTAATACAAGTGCAAAAAGTGGTTTCCTGCACCAACACAAGTGCGAAAAGTGGTTTTTCAACACTAACACAAGTGCAAAAAGTGGTTTTTCAACACTAACACAAGTGCGAAAAGTGGTTTTTCCACACTAATACAAGTGCAAAAGTGGTTTCCTGCACAAACACAAGTGCGAAAAGTGGTTTTTCAACACTAACACAAGTGCGAAAAGTGGTTTTTCAACACTAACACAAGTGCGAAAAGTGGTTTTTCCACACTAATACAAGTGCAAAAGTGGTTTCCTGCACCAACACAAGTGCGAAAAGTGGTTTTTCAACACTAACACAAGTGTGAAAAGTGGTTTTTCAAAACTAACACAAGTGCGAAAAGTGGTTTTTCAACACTAACACAAGTGCGAAAAGTGGTTTTTCAACACTAACACAAGTGCGAAAAGTGGTTTTTCCACACTAATACAAGTGCAAAAGTGGTTTCCTGCACCAACACAAGTGCGAAAAGTGGTTTATCAACACTAACACAAGTGCGAAAAGTGGTTTTTCAACACTAATACAAGTGCGAAAAGTGGTTTTTCCACACTAATACAAGTGCAAAAGTGGTTTCCTGCACCAACACAAGTGCGAAAAGTGGTTTTTCAACACTAACACAAGTGTGAAAAGTGGTTTTTCAACACTAACACAAGTGCGAAAAGTGGTTTTTCAACACTAACACAAGTGCGAAGAGTGGTTTTTCAACACTAACACAAGTGCGAAAAGTGGTTTTTCCACACTATTACAAGTGCAAAAGTGGTTTCCTGCACCAACACAAGTTCGAAAAGTGGTTTTTTCAACAATAACACAAGTGCGAAAAGTGGTTTTTCAACACTATCACAAGTGCAAAAAGTGTTTTTTCCACACTAATACAAGTGCAAAAGTGGTTTCCTGCACCAACACAAGTGCGAAAAGTGGTTTTTCAACACTAACACAAGTGCGAAAAGTGGTTTTTCAACACTAACACAAGTGCGAAAAGTGGTTTTTCAACACTAACACAAGTGCGAAAAGTGGTTTTTCCACACTAATACAAGTGCAAAAGTGGTTTCCTGCAACCAACACAAGTGCGAAAAGTGGTTTTTCAACACTAACACAAGTGCGAAAAGTGGTTTTTCAACACTATCACAAGTGCAAAAAGTGTTTTTTCCACACTAATACAAGTGCAAAAGTGGTTTCCTGCACCAACACAAGTGCGAAAAGTGGTTTTTCAACACTAACACAAGTGCGAAAAGTGGTTTTTCAACACTAACACAAGTGCGAAAAGTGGTTTTTCCACACTAATACAAGTGCAAAAGTGGTTTCCTGCACCAACACAAGTGCGAAAAGTGGTTTTTCAACACTAACACAAGTGCGAAAAGTGGTTTTTCAACACTAACACAAGTGCGAAAAGTGTTTTTTCCACACTAATACAAGTGCAAAAGTGGTTTCCTGCACCAACACAAGTGCGAAAAGTGGTTTTTCAACACTAACACAAGTGCGAAAAGTGGTTTTTCAACACTATCACAAGTGCGAAAAGTGGTTTTTCCACACTAATACAAGTGCAAAAGTGGTTTCCTGCACCAACACAAGTGCGAAAAGTGGTTTTTCAACACTAACACAAGTGCGAAAAGTGGTTTTTCAACACTAACACAAGTGCGAAAAGTGTTTTTTCCACACTAATACAAGTGCAAAAGTGGTTTCCTGCACCAACACGAGTGCGGAAAGTGGTTTTTCAACACTAACACAAGTGCAAAAAGTGGTTTTTCAACACTAACACAAGTGCGAAAAGTGGTTTTTCCACACTAATTCAAGTGCAAAAGTGGTTTCCTGCACAAACACATGTGCGAAAAGTGGTTTTTCAACACTAACACAAGTGCGAAAAGTGGTTTTTCAACACTAACACAAGTGCGAAAAGTGGTTTTTCAACACTAACACAAGTGCGAAAAGTGGTTTTTCCACACTAATACAAGTGCAAAAGTGGTTTCCTGCACCAACACAAGTGCGAAAAGTGGTTTTTCAACACTAACACAAGTGTGAAAAGTGGTTTTTCAACACTAACACAAGTGCAAAAAGTGGTTTTTCAACACTAACACAAGTGCGAAAAGTGGTCTTTCAACACTAACACAAGTGCGAAAAGTGGTTTTTCCACACTAATACAAGTGCAAAAGTGGTTTCCTGCACCAACACAAGTGCGAAAAGTGGTTTTTCAACACTAACACAAGTGCGAAAAGTGGTTTTTCAACACTAACACAAGTGCAAAAAGTGTTTTTTCCACACTAATACAAGTGCAAAAGTGGTTTCCTGCACCAACACAAGTGCGAAAAGTGGTTTTTCAACACTAACACAAGTGCGAAAAGTGGTTTTTCAACACTATCACAAGTGCAAAAAGTGGTTTTTCCACACTAATACAAGTGCAAAAGTGGTTTCCTGCACCAACACAAGTTCGAAAAGTGGTTTTTTCAACACTAACACAAGTGCGAAAAGTGGTTTTTCAACACTATCACAAGTGCAAAAAGTGTTTTTTCCACACTAATACAAGTGCAAAAGTGGTTTCCTGCAACAACACAAGTGCGAAAAGTGGTTTTTCAACACTAACACAAGTGCGAAAAGTGGTTTTTCAACACTAACACAAGTGCAAAAAGTGTTTTTTCCACACTAATACAAGTGCAAAAGTGGTTTCCTGCACCAACACAAGTTCGAAAAGTGGTTTTTTCAACACTAACACAAGTGCGAAAAGTGGTTTTTCAACACTATCACAAGTGCAAAAAGTTTTTTTTCCACACTAATACAAGTGCAAAAGTGGTTTCCTGCACCAACACAAGTGCGAAAAGTGGTTTTTCAACACTAACACAAGTGCGAAAAGTGGTTTTTCAACACTAACACAAGTGCGAAAAGTGGTTTTTCCACACTAATACAAGTGCAAAAGTGGTTTCCTGCACCAACACAAGTGCGAAAAGTGGTTTTTCAACACTAACACAAGTGCGAAAAGTGGTTTTTCAACACTATCACAAGTGCAAAAAGTGTTTTTTCCACACTAATACAAGTGCAAAAGTGGTTTCCTGCACCAACACAAGTGCGAAAAGTGGTTTTTCAACACTAACACAAGTGCGAAAAGTGGTTTTTCAACACTAACACAAGTGCGAAAAGTGGTTTTTCCACACTAATACAAGTGCAAAAGTGGTTTCCTGCACCAACACAAGTGCGAGAAGTGGTTTTTCAACACTAACACAAGTGCGAAAAGTGGTTTTTCAACACTAACACAAGTGCAAAAATTGTTTTTCCACACTAATACAAGTGCAAAAGTGGTTTCCTGCACCAACACAAGTGCGAAAAGTGGTTTTTCAACACTAACACAAGTGCGAAAAGTGGTTTTTCAACACTATCACAAGTGCAAAAAGTGTTTTTTCCACACTAATACAAGTGCAAAAGTGGTTTCCTGCACCAACACAAGTGCGAAAAGTGGTTTTTCAACACTAACACAAGTGCAAAAAGTGGTTTTTCAACACTAACACAAGTGCGAAAAGTGGTTTTTCCACACTAATACAAGTGCAAAAGTGGTTTCCTGCACAAACACAAGTGCGAAAAGTGGTTTTTCAACACTAACACAAGTGCGAAAAGTGGTTTTTCAACACTAACACAAGTGCGAAAAGTGGTTTTTCCACACTAATACAAGTGCAAAAGTGGTTTCCTGCACCAACACAAGTGCGAAAAGTGGTTTTTCAACACTAACACAAGTGTGAAAAGTGGTTTTTCAACACTAACACAAGTGCAAAAAGTGGTTTTTCAACACTAACACAAGTGCGAAAAGTGGTTTTTCAACACTAACACAAGTGCGAAAAGTGGTTTTTCCACACTAATACAAGTGCAAAAGTGGTTTCCTGCACCAACACAAGTGCGAAAAGTGGTTTTTCAACACTAACACAAGTGCGAAAAGTGGTTTTTCAACACTAACACAAGTGCGAAAAGTGGTTTTTCCACACTAATACAAGTGCAAAAGTGGTTTCCTGCACCAACACAAGTGCGAAAAGTGGTTTTTCAACACTAACACAAGTGCGAAAAGTGGTTTTTCAACACTAACACAAGTGCGAAAAGTGTTTTTCCACACTAATACAAGTGCAAAAGTGGTTTCCTGCACCAACACAAGTGCGAAAAGTGGTTTTTCAACACTAACACAAGTGCGAAAAGTGGTTTTTCAACACTATCACAAGTGCAAAAAGTGTTTTATCCACACTAATACAAGTGCAAAAGTAGTTTCCTGCACCAACACAAGTGCGAAAAGTGGTTTTTCAACACTAACACAAGTGCAAAAAGTGGTTTTTCAACACTAACACAAGTGCGAAAAGTGGTTTTTCCACACTAATACAAGTGCAAAAGTGGTTTCCTGCACAAACACAAGTGCGAAAAGTGGTTTTTCAACACTAACACAAGTGCGAAAAGTGGTTTTTCAACACTAACACAAGTGCGAAAAGTGGTTTTTCCACACTAATACAAGTGCAAAAGTGGTTTCCTGCACCAACACAAGTGCAAAAGTGGTTTCCTGCACCAACACAAGTGCGAAAAGTGGTTTTTCAACACTAACACAAGTGTGAAAAGTGGTTTTTCAAAACTAACACAAGTGCGAAAAGTAGTTTTTCAACACTAACACAAGTGCGAAAAGTGGTTTTTCAACACTAACACAAGTGCGAAAAGTGGTTTTTCCACACTAATACAAGTGCAAAAGTGGTTTCCTGCACCAACACAAGTGCGAAAAGTGGTTTATCAACACTAACACAAGTGCGAAAAGTGGTTTTTCAACACTAATACAAGTGCGAAAAGTGGTTTTTCCACACTAATACAAGTGCAAAAGTGGTTTCCTGCACCAACACAAGTGCGAAAAGTGGTTTTTCAACACTAACACAAGTGTGAAAAGTGGTTTTTCAACACTAACACAAGTGCGAAAAGTGGTTTTTCAACACTAACACAAGTGCGAAGAGTGGTTTTTCAACACTAACACAAGTGCGAAAAGTGGTTTTTCCACACTATTACAAGTGCAAAAGTGGTTTCCTGCACCAACACAAGTTCGAAAAGTGGTTTTTTCAACACTAACACAAGTGCGAAAAGTGGTTTTTCAACACTATCACAAGTGCAAAAAGTGTTTTTTCCACACTAATACAAGTGCAAAAGTGGTTTCCTGCACCAACACAAGTGCGAAAAGTGGTTTTTCAACACTAACACAAGTGCGAAAAGTGGTTTTTCAACACTAACACAAGTGCGAAAAGTGGTTTTTCAACACTAACACAAGTGCGAAAAGTGGTTTTTCCACACTAATACAAGTGCAAAAGTGGTTTCCTGCACCAACACAAGTGCGAAAAGTGGTTTTTCAACACTAACACAAGTGCGAAAAGTGGTTTTTCAACACTAACACAAGTGCGAAAAGTGGTTTTTCCACACTAATACAAGTGCAAAAGTGGTTTCCTGCACCAACACAAGTGCGAGAAGTGGTTTTTCAACACTAACACAAGTGCGAAAAGTGGTTTTTCAACACTAACACAAGTGCAAAAATTGTTTTTCCACACTAATACAAGTGCAAAAGTGGTTTCCTGCACCAACACAAGTGCGAAAAGTGGTTTTTCAACACTAACACAAGTGCGAAAAGTGGTTTTTCAACACTATCACAAGTGCAAAAAGTGTTTTTTCCACACTAATACAAGTGCAAAAGTGGTTTCCTGCACCAACACAAGTGCGAAATGTGGTTTTTCAACACTAACACAAGTGCAAAAAGTGGTTTTTCAACACTAACACAAGTGCGAAAAGTGGTTTTTCCACACTAATACAAGTGCAAAAGTGGTTTCCTGCACAAACACAAGTGCGAAAAGTGGTTTTTCAACACTAACACAAGTGCGAAAAGTGGTTTTTCAACACTAACACAAGTGCGAAAAGTGGTTTTTCCACACTAATACAAATGCAAAAGTGGTTTCCTGCACCAACACAAGTGCGAAAAGTGGTTTTTCAACACTAACACAAGTGTGAAAAGTGGTTTTTCAACACTAACACAAGTGCAAAAAGTGGTTTTTCAACACTAACACAAGTGCGAAAAGTGGTTTTTCAACACTAACACAAGTGCGAAAAGTGGTTTTTCCACACTAATACAAGTGCAAAAGTGGTTTCCTGCACCAACACAAGTGCGAAAAGTGGTTTTTCAACACTAACACAAGTGCGATAAGTGGTTTTTCAACACTAACACAAGTGCGAAAAGTGGTTTTTCCACACTAATACAAGTGCAAAAGTGGTTTCCTGCACCAACACAAGTGCGAAAAGTGGTTTTTCAACACTAACACAAGTGCGAAAAGTGGTTTTTCAACACTAACACAAGTGCGAAAAGTGTTTTTCCACACTAATACAAGTGCAAAAGTGGTTTCCTGCACCAACACAAGTGCGAAAAGTGGTTTTTCAACACTAACACAAGTGCGAAAAGTGGTTTTTCAACACTATCACAAGTGCAAAAAGTGTTTTATCCACACTAATACAAGTGCAAAAGTGGTTTCCTGCACCAACACAAGTGCGAAAAGTGGTTTTTCAACACTAACACAAGTGCAAAAAGTGGTTTTTCAACACTAACACAAGTGCGAAAAGTGGTTTTTCCACACTAATACAAGTGCAAAAGTGGTTTCCTGCACAAACACAAGTGCGAAAAGTGGTTTTTCAACACTAACACAAGTGCGAAAAGTGGTTTTTCAACACTAACACAAGTGCGAAAAGTGGTTTTTCCACACTAATACAAGTGCAAAAGTGGTTTCCTGCACCAACACAAGTGCAAAAGTGGTTTCCTGCACCAACACAAGTGCGAAAAGTGGTTTTTCAACACTAACACAAGTGTGAAAAGTGGTTTTTCAAAACTAACACAAGTGCGAAAAGTAGTTTTTCAACACTAACACAAGTGCGAAAAGTGGTTTTTCAACACTAACACAAGTGCGAAAAGTGGTTTTTCCACACTAATACAAGTGCAAAAGTGGTTTCCTGCACCAACACAAGTGCGAAAAGTGGTTTATCAACACTAACACAAGTGCGAAAAGTGGTTTTTCAAGACTAATACAAGTGCGAAAAGTGGTTTTTCCACACTAATACAAGTGCAAAAGTGGTTTCCTGCACCAACACAAGTGCGAAAAGTGGTTTTTCAACACTAACACAAGTGTGAAAAGTGGTTTTTCAACACTAACACAAGTGCGAAAAGTGGTTTTTCAACACTAACACAAGTGCGAAGAGTGGTTTTTCAACACTAACACAAGTGCGAAAAGTGGTTTTTCCACACTATTACAAGTGCAAAAGTGGTTTCCTGCACCAACACAAGTTCGAAAAGTGGTTTTTTCAACACTAACACAAGTGCGAAAAGTGGTTTTTCAACACTATCACAAGTGCAAAAAGTGTTTTTTCCACACTAATACAAGTGCAAAAGTGGTTTCCTGCACCAACACAAGTGCGAAAAGTGGTTTTTCAACACTAACACAAGTGCGAAAAGTGGTTTTTCAACACTAACACAAGTGCGAAAAGTGGTTTTTCAACACTAACACAAGTGCGAAAAGTGGTTTTTCCACACTAATACAAGTGCAAAAGTGGTTTCCTGCACCAACACAAGTGCGAAAAGTGGTTTTTCAACACTAACACAAGTGCGAAAAGTGGTTTTTCAACACTATCACAAGTGCAAAAAGTGTTTTTTCCACACTAATACAAGTGTAAAAGTGGTTTCCTGCACCAACACAAGTGCGAAAAGTGGTTTTTCAACACTAACACAAGTGCGAAAAGTGGTTTTTCAACACTATCACAAGTGCAAAAAGTGTTTTTTCCACACTAATACAAGTGCAAAAGTGGTTTCCTGCACCAACACAAGTGCGAAAAGTGGTTTTTCAACACTAACACAAGTGCGAAAAGTGGTTTTTCAACACTAACACAAGTGCGAAAAGTGGTTTTTCCACACTAATACAAGTGCAAAAGTGGTTTCCTGCACCAACACAAGTGCGAAAAGTGGTTTTTCAACACTAACACAAGTGCGAAAAGTGGTTTTTCAACACTAACACAAGTGCGAAAAGTGTTTTTTCCACACTAATACAAGTGCAAAAGTGGTTTCCTGCACCAACACAAGTGCGAAAAGTGGTTTTTCAACACTAACACAAGTGCGAAAAGTGGTTTTTCAAAACTATCACAAGTGCAAAAAGTGTTTTTTCCACACTAATACAAGTGCAAAAGTGGTTTCCTGCACCAACACGAGTGCGGAAAGTGGTTTTTCAACACTAACACAAGTGCAAAAAGTGGTTTTTCAACACTAACACAAGTGCGAAAAGTGGTTTTTCCACACTAATTCAAGTGCAAAAGTGGTTTCCTGCACAAACACATGTGCGAAAAGTGGTTTTTCAACACTAACACAAGTGCGAAAAGTGGTTTTTCAACACTAACACAAGTGCGAAAAGTGGTTTTTCAACACTAACACAAGTGCGAAAAGTGGTTTTTCCACACTAATACAAGTGCAAAAGTGGTTTCCTGCACCAACACAAGTGCGAAAAGTGGTTTTTCAACACTAACACAAGTGTGAAAAGTGGTTTTTCAACACTAACACAAGTGCAAAAAGTGGTTTTTCAACACTAACACAAGTGCGAAAAGTGGTCTTTCAACACTAACACAAGTGCGAAAAGTGGTTTTTCCACACTAATACAAGTGCAAAAGTGGTTTCCTGCACCAACACAAGTGCGAAAAGTGGTTTTTCAACACTAACACAAGTGCGAAAAGTGGTTTTTCAACACTAACACAAGTGCGAAAAGTGTTTTTTCCACACTAATACAAGTGCAAAAGTGGTTTCCTGCACCAACACAAGTGCGAAAAGTGGTTTTTCAACACTAACACAAGTGCGAAAAGTGGTTTTTCAACACTATCACAAGTGCAAAAAGTGTTTTTCCACACTAATACAAGTGCAAAAGTGGTTTCCTGCACCAACACAAGTGCGGAAAGTGGTTTTTCAACACTAACACAAGTGCAAAAAGTGGTTTTTCAACACTAACACAAGTGCGAAAAGTGGTTTATCAACACTAACACAAGTGCGAAAAGTGGTTTTTCAACACTAACACAAGTGCGAAAAGTGGTTTTTCCACACTAATACAAGTGCAAAAGTGGTTTCCTGCACCAACACATGTGCGAAAAGTGGTTTTTCAACACTAACACAAGTGCGAAAAGTGGTTTTTCAACACTAACACAAGTGCGAAAAGTGGTTTTTCAACACTAACACAAGTGCAAAAAGTGTTTTTTCCACACTAATACAAGTGCAAAAGTGGTTTCCTGCACCAACACAAGTTCCAAAAGTGGTTTTTTCAACACTAACACAAGTGCGAAAAGGGGTTTTTCAACACTATCACAAGTGCAAAAAGTGTTTTTTCCACACTAGTACAAGTGCAAAAGTGGTTTCCTGCACCAACACAAGTGCGAAAAGTGGTTTTTCAACACTAACACAAGTGCAAAAAGTGGTTTTTCAACACTAACACAAGTGCGAAAAGTGGTTTTTCAACACTAACACAAGTGCGAAAAGTGGTTTTTCCACACTAATACAAGTGCAAAAGTGGTTTCCTGCACCAACACAAGTTGCGAAAAGTGGTTTTCTTCAACACTAACACAAGTGCGAAAAGTGGTTTTTCAACACTAACACAAGTGCGAAAAGTGGTTTTTCCACACTAATACAAGTGCAAAAGTGGTTTCCTGCACCAACACAAGTGCGAAAAGTGGTTTTTCAACACTAACACAAGTGCGAAAAGTGGTTTTTCAACACTATCACAAGTGCAAAAAGTGTTTTTTCCACACTACAAGTGCAAAAGTGGTTTCCTGCACCAACACAAGTGTGAAAAGTGGTTTTTCAACACTAACACAAGTGCGAAAAGTGGTTTTTCAACACTATCACAAGTGCAAAAAGTGTTTTTCCACACTAATACAAGTGCAAAAGTGGTTTCCTGCACCAACACAAGTGCGAAAAGTGGTTTTTCAACACTAACACAAGTGCGAAAAGTGGTTTTTCAACACTAACACAAGTGCGAAAAGTGGTTTTTCCACACTAATACAAGTGCAAAAGTGGTTTCCTGCACCAACACAAGTGCGAAAAGTGGTTTTTCAACACTAACACAAGTGCGAAAAGTGGTTTTTCAACACTAACACAAGTGCGAAAAGTGTTTTTTCCACACTAATACAAGTGCAAAAGTGGTTTCCTGCACCAACACAAGTGCGAAAAGTGGTTTTTCAACACTAACACAAGTGCAAAAAGTGGTTTTTCAACACTATCACAAGTGCAAAAAGTGTTTTTAACACACTAATACAAGTGCAAAAGTGGTTTCCTGCACCAACACAAGTGCGGAAAGTGGTTTTTCAACACTAACACAAGTGCAAAAAGTGGTTTTTCAACACTAACACAAGTGCGAAAAGTGGTTTTTCCACACTAATTCAAGTGCAAAAGTGGTTTCCTGCACAAACACAAGTGCGAAAAGTGGTTTTCAACACTAACACAAGTGCGAAAAGTGGTTTTTCAACACTAACACAAGTGCGAAAAGTGGTTTTTCAACACTAACACAAGTGCGAAAAGTGGTTTTTCCACACTAATACAAGTGCAAAAGTGGTTTCCTGCACCAACACAAGTTCGAAAAGTGGTTTTTTCAACACTAACACAAGTGCGAAAAGTGGTTTTTCAACACTATCACAAGTGCAAAAAGTGTTTTTTCCACACTAATACAAGTGCAAAAGTGGTTTCCTGCACCAACACAAGTGCGAAAAGTGGTTTATCAACACTAACACAAGTGCAAAAAGTGGTTTTTCAACACTAACACAAGTGCGAAAAGTGGTTTTTCCACACTAATACAAGTGCAAAAGTGGTTTCCTGCACCAACACAAGTGCGAAAAGTGGTTTTTCAACACTAACACAAGTGCGAAAAGTGGTTTTTCAACACTAACACAAGTGCGAAAAGTGGTTTTTCAACACTAACACAAGTGCAAAAAGTGTTTTTTCCACACTAATACAAGTGCAAAAGTGGTTTCCTGCACCAACACAAGTTCGAAAAGTGGTTTTTTCAACACTAACACAAGTGCGAAAAGTGGTTTTTCAACACTATCACAAGTGCAAAAAGTGTTTTTTCCACACTAATACAAGTGCAAAAGTGGTTTCCTGCACCAACACAAGTGCGAAAAGTGGTTTTTCAACACTAACACAGGTGCGAAAAGTGGTTTTTCAACACTAACACAAGTGCGAAAAGTGGTTTTTCAACACTAACACAAGTGCGAAAAGTGGTTTTTCCACACTAATACAAGTGCAAAAGTGGTTTCCTGCACCAACACAAGTGCGAAAAGTGGTTTTTCAACACTAACACAAGTGCGAAAAGTGGTTTTTCAACACTATCACAAGTGCAAAAAGTGTTTTTTCCACACTAATACAAGTGCAAAAGTGGTTTCCTGCACCAACACAAGTGCGAAAAGTGGTTTTTCAACACTAACACAAGTGCAAAAAGTGGTTTTTCAACACTAACACAAGTGCGAAAAGTGGTTTTTCCACACTAATACAAGTGCAAAAGTGGTTTCCTGCACAAACACAAGTGCGAAAAGTGGTTTTTCAACACTAACACAAGTGCGAAAAGTGGTTTTTCAACACTAACACAAGTGCGAAAAGTGGTTTTTCCACACTAATACAAGTGCAAAAGTGGTTTCCTGCACCAACGCAAGTGCGAAAAGTGGTTTTTCAACACTAACACAAGTGTGAAAAGTGGTTTTTCAACACGAACACAAGTGCAAAAAGTGGTTTTTCAACACTAACACAAGTGCGAAAAGTGGTTTTTCAACACTAACACAAGTGCGAAAAGTGGTTTTTCCACACTAATACAAGTGCAAAAGTGGTTTCCTGCACCAACACAAGTGCGAAAAGTGGTTTTTCAACACTAACACAAGTGCGAAAAGTGGTTTTTCAACACTAACACAAGTGCGAAAAGTGGTTTTTCCACACTAATACAAGTGCAAAAGTGGTTTCCTGCACCAACACAAGTGCGAAAAGTGGTTTTTCAACACTAACACAAGTGTGAAAAGTGGTTTTTCAACACTAACACAAGTGCGAAAAGTGTTTTTCCACACTAATACAAGTGCAAAAGTGGTTTCCTGCACCAACACAAGTGCGAAAAGTGGTTTTTCAACACTAACACAAGTGCGAAAAGTGGTTTTTCAACACTATCACAAGTGCAAAAAGTGTTTTATCCACACTAATACAAGTGCAAAAGTGGTTTCCTGCACCAACACAAGTGCGAAAAGTGGTTTTTCAACACTAACACAAGTGCGAAAAGTGGTTTTTCAACACTAACACAAGTGCGAAAAGTGGTTTTTCCACACTAATACAAGTGCAAAAGTGGTTTCCTGCACCAACACAAGTGCGAAAAGTGGTTTTTCAACACTAACACAAGTGCGAAAAGTGGTTTTTCAACACTAACACAAGTGCGAAAAGTGTTTTTTCCACACTAATACAAGTGCAAAAGTGGTTTCCTGCACCAACACAAGTGCGAAAAGTGGTTTTTCAACACTAACACAAGTGCGAAAAGTGGTTTTTCAAAACTATCACAAGTGCAAAAAGTGTTTTTTCCACACTAATACAAGTGCAAAAGTGGTTTCCTGCACCAACACGAGTGCGGAAAGTGGTTTTTCAACACTAACACAAGTGCAAAAAGTGGTTTTTCAACACTAACACAAGTGCGAAAAGTGGTTTTTCCACACTAATTCAAGTGCAAAAGTGGTTTCCTGCACAAACACATGTGCGAAAAGTGGTTTTTCAACACTAACACAAGTGCGAAAAGTGGTTTTTCAACACTAACACAAGTGCGAAAAGTGGTTTTTCAACACTAACACAAGTGCGAAAAGTGGTTTTTCCACACTAATACAAGTGCAAAAGTGGTTTCCTGCACCAACACAAGTGCGAAAAGTGGTTTTTCAACACTAACACAAGTGTGAAAAGTGGTTTTTCAACACTAACACAAGTGCAAAAAGTGGTTTTTCAACACTAACACAAGTGCGAAAAGTGGTCTTTCAACACTAACACAAGTGCGAAAAGTGGTTTTTCCACACTAATACAAGTGCAAAAGTGGTTTCCTGCACCAACACAAGTGCGAAAAGTGGTTTTTCAACACTAACACAAGTGCGAAAAGTGGTTTTTCAACACTAACACAAGTGCGAAAAGTGTTTTTTCCACACTAATACAAGTGCAAAAGTGGTTTCCTGCACCAACACAAGTGCGAAAAGTGGTTTTTCAACACTAACACAAGTGTGAAAAGTGGTTTTTCAACACTAACACAAGTGCGAAAAGTGGTTTTTCAACACTAACACAAGTGCGAAGAGTGGTTTTTCAACACTAACACAAGTGCAAAAAGTGGTTTTTCAACACTAACACAAGTGCGAAAAGTGGTCTTTCAACACTAACACAAGTGCGAAAAGTGGTTTTTCCACACTAATACAAGTGCAAAAGTGGTTTCCTGCACCAACACAAGTGCGAAAAGTGGTTTTTCAACACTAACACAAGTGTGAAAAGTGGTTTTTCAACACTAACACAAGTGCGAAAAGTGGTTTTTCAACACTAACACAAGTGCGAAGAGTGGTTTTTCAACACTAACACAAGTGCGAAAAGTGGTTTTTCCACACTATTACAAGTGCAAAAGTGGTTTCCTGCACCAACACAAGTTCGAAAAGTGGTTTTTTCAACACTAACACAAGTGCGAAAAGTGGTTTTTCAACACTATCACAAGTGCAAAAAGTGTTTTTTCCACACTAATACAAGTGCAAAAGTGGTTTCCTGCACCAACACAAGTGCGAAAAGTGGTTTTTCAACACTAACACAAGTGCGAAAAGTGGTTTTTCAACACTAACACAAGTGCGAAAAGTGGTTTTTCAACACTAACACAAGTGCGAAAAGTGGTTTTTCCACACTAATACAAGTGCAAAAGTGGTTTCCTGCACCAACACAAGTGCGAAAAGTGGTTTTTCAACACTAACACAAGTGCGAAAAGTGGTTTTTCAACACTATCACAAGTGCAAAAAGTGTTTTTTCCACACTAATACAAGTGTAAAAGTGGTTTCCTGCACCAACACAAGTGCGAAAAGTGGTTTTTCAACACTAACACAAGTGCGAAAAGTGGTTTTTCAACACTATCACAAGTGCAAAAAGTGTTTTTTCCACACTAATACAAGTGCAAAAGTGGTTTCCTGCACCAACACAAGTGCGAAAAGTGGTTTTTCAACACTAACACAAGTGCGAAAAGTGGTTTTTCAACACTAACACAAGTGCGAAAAGTGGTTTTTCCACACTAATACAAGTGCAAAAGTGGTTTCCTGCACCAACACAAGTGCGAAAAGTGGTTTTTCAACACTAACACAAGTGCGAAAAGTGGTTTTTCAACACTAACACAAGTGCGAAAAGTGTTTTTTCCACACTAATACAAGTGCAAAAGTGGTTTCCTGCACCAACACAAGTGCGAAAAGTGGTTTTTCAACACTAACACAAGTGCGAAAAGTGGTTTTTCAAAACTATCACAAGTGCAAAAAGTGTTTTTTCCACACTAATACAAGTGCAAAAGTGGTTTCCTGCACCAACACGAGTGCGGAAAGTGGTTTTTCAACACTAACACAAGTGCAAAAAGTGGTTTTTCAACACTAACACAAGTGCGAAAAGTGGTTTTTCCACACTAATTCAAGTGCAAAAGTGGTTTCCTGCACAAACACATGTGCGAAAAGTGGTTTTTCAACACTAACACAAGTGCGAAAAGTGGTTTTTCAACACTAACACAAGTGCGAAAAGTGGTTTTTCAACACTAACACAAGTGCGAAAAGTGGTTTTTCCACACTAATACAAGTGCAAAAGTGGTTTCCTGCACCAACACAAGTGCGAAAAGTGGTTTTTCAACACTAACACAAGTGTGAAAAGTGGTTTTTCAACACTAACACAAGTGCAAAAAGTGGTTTTTCAACACTAACACAAGTGCGAAAAGTGGTCTTTCAACACTAACACAAGTGCGAAAAGTGGTTTTTCCACACTAATACAAGTGCAAAAGTGGTTTCCTGCACCAACACAAGTGCGAAAAGTGGTTTTTCAACACTAACACAAGTGCGAAAAGTGGTTTTTCAACACTAACACAAGTGCGAAAAGTGTTTTTTCCACACTAATACAAGTGCAAAAGTGGTTTCCTGCACCAACACAAGTGCGAAAAGTGGTTTTTCAACACTAACACAAGTGCGAAAAGTGGTTTTTCAACACTATCACAAGTGCAAAAAGTGTTTTTCCACACTAATACAAGTGCAAAAGTGGTTTCCTGCACCAACACAAGTGCGGAAAGTGGTTTTTCAACACTAACACAAGTGCAAAAAGTGGTTTTTCAACACTAACACAAGTGCGAAAAGTGGTTTATCAACACTAACACAAGTGCGAAAAGTGGTTTTTCAACACTAACACAAGTGCGAAAAGTGGTTTTTCCACACTAATACAAGTGCAAAAGTGGTTTCCTGCACCAACACATGTGCGAAAAGTGGTTTTTCAACACTAACACAAGTGCGAAAAGTGGTTTTTCAACACTAACACAAGTGCGAAAAGTGGTTTTTCAACACTAACACAAGTGCAAAAAGTGTTTTTTCCACACTAATACAAGTGCAAAAGTGGTTTCCTGCACCAACACAAGTTCCAAAAGTGGTTTTTTCAACACTAACACAAGTGCGAAAAGGGGTTTTTCAACACTATCACAAGTGCAAAAAGTGTTTTTTCCACACTAGTACAAGTGCAAAAGTGGTTTCCTGCACCAACACAAGTGCGAAAAGTGGTTTTTCAACACTAACACAAGTGCAAAAAGTGGTTTTTCAACACTAACACAAGTGCGAAAAGTGGTTTTTCAACACTAACACAAGTGCGAAAAGTGGTTTTTCCACACTAATACAAGTGCAAAAGTGGTTTCCTGCACCAACACAAGTGCGAAAAGTGGTTTTTCAACACTAACACAAGTGCGAAAAGTGGTTTTTCAACACTAACACAAGTGCGAAAAGTGGTTTTTCCACACTAATACAAGTGCAAAAGTGGTTTCCTGCACCAACACAAGTGCGAAAAGTGGTTTTTCAACACTAACACAAGTGCGAAAAGTGGTTTTTCAACACTATCACAAGTGCAAAAAGTGTTTTTTCCACACTAATACAAGTGCAAAAGTGGTTTCCTGCACCAACACAAGTGTGAAAAGTGGTTTTTCAACACTAACACAAGTGCGAAAAGTGGTTTTTCAACACTATCACAAGTGCAAAAAGTGTTTTTCCACACTAATACAAGTGCAAAAGTGGTTTCCTGCACCAACACAAGTGCGAAAAGTGGTTTTTCAACACTAACACAAGTGCGAAAAGTGGTTTTTCAACACTAACACAAGTGCGAAAAGTGGTTTTTCCACACTAATACAAGTGCAAAAGTGGTTTCCTGCACCAACACAAGTGCGAAAAGTGGTTTTTCAACACTAACACAAGTGCGAAAAGTGGTTTTTCAACACTAACACAAGTGCGAAAAGTGTTTTTTCCACACTAATACAAGTGCAAAAGTGGTTTCCTGCACCAACACAAGTGCGAAAAGTGGTTTTTCAACACTAACACAAGTGCAAAAAGTGGTTTTTCAACACTATCACAAGTGCAAAAAGTGTTTTTAACACACTAATACAAGTGCAAAAGTGGTTTCCTGCACCAACACAAGTGCGGAAAGTGGTTTTTCAACACTAACACAAGTGCAAAAAGTGGTTTTTCAACACTAACACAAGTGCGAAAAGTGGTTTTTCCACACTAATTCAAGTGCAAAAGTGGTTTCCTGCACAAACACAAGTGCGAAAAGTGGTTTTCAACACTAACACAAGTGCGAAAAGTGGTTTTTCAACACTAACACAAGTGCGAAAAGTGGTTTTTCAACACTAACACAAGTGCGAAAAGTGGTTTTTCCACACTAATACAAGTGCAAAAGTGGTTTCCTGCACCAACACAAGTTCGAAAAGTGGTTTTTTCAACACTAACACAAGTGCGAAAAGTGGTTTTTCAACACTATCACAAGTGCAAAAAGTGTTTTTTCCACACTAATACAAGTGCAAAAGTGGTTTCCTGCACCAACACAAGTGCGAAAAGTGGTTTATCAACACTAACACAAGTGCAAAAAGTGGTTTTTCAACACTAACACAAGTGCGAAAAGTGGTTTTTCCACACTAATACAAGTGCAAAAGTGGTTTCCTGCACCAACACAAGTGCGAAAAGTGGTTTTTCAACACTAACACAAGTGCGAAAAGTGGTTTTTCAACACTAACACAAGTGCGAAAAGTGGTTTTTCAACACTAACACAAGTGCAAAAAGTGTTTTTTCCACACTAATACAAGTGCAAAAGTGGTTTCCTGCACCAACACAAGTTCGAAAAGTGGTTTTTTCAACACTAACACAAGTGCGAAAAGTGGTTTTTCAACACTATCACAAGTGCAAAAAGTGTTTTTTCCACACTAATACAAGTGCAAAAGTGGTTTCCTGCACCAACACAAGTGCGAAAAGTGGTTTTTCAACACTAACACAGGTGCGAAAAGTGGTTTTTCAACACTAACACAAGTGCGAAAAGTGGTTTTTCAACACTAACACAAGTGCGAAAAGTGGTTTTTCCACACTAATACAAGTGCAAAAGTGGTTTCCTGCACCAACACAAGTGCGAAAAGTGGTTTTTCAACACTAACACAAGTGCGAAAAGTGGTTTTTCAACACTATCACAAGTGCAAAAAGTGTTTTTTCCACACTAATACAAGTGCAAAAGTGGTTTCCTGCACCAACACAAGTGCGAAAAGTGGTTTTTCAACACTAACACAAGTGCAAAAAGTGGTTTTTCAACACTAACACAAGTGCGAAAAGTGGTTTTTCCACACTAATACAAGTGCAAAAGTGGTTTCCTGCACAAACACAAGTGCGAAAAGTGGTTTTTCAACACTAACACAAGTGCGAAAAGTGGTTTTTCAACACTAACACAAGTGCGAAAAGTGGTTTTTCCACACTAATACAAGTGCAAAAGTGGTTTCCTGCACCAACACAAGTGCGAAAAGTGGTTTTTCAACACTAACACAAGTGTGAAAAGTGGTTTTTCAACACGAACACAAGTGCAAAAAGTGGTTTTTCAACACTAACACAAGTGCGAAAAGTGGTTTTTCAACACTAACACAAGTGCGAAAAGTGGTTTTTCCACACTAATACAAGTGCAAAAGTGGTTTCCTGCACCAACACAAGTGCGAAAAGTGGTTTTTCAACACTAACACAAGTGCGAAAAGTGGTTTTTCAACACTAACACAAGTGCGAAAAGTGGTTTTTCCACACTAATACAAGTGCAAAAGTGGTTTCCTGCACCAACACAAGTGCGAAAAGTGGTTTTTCAACACTAACACAAGTGCGAAAAGTGGTTTTTCAACACTAACACAAGTGCGAAAAGTGTTTTTCCACACTAATACAAGTGCAAAAGTGGTTTCCTGCACCAACACAAGTGCGAAAAGTGGTTTTTCAACACTAACACAAGTGCGAAAAGTGGTTTTTCAACACTATCACAAGTGCAAAAAGTGTTTTATCCACACTAATACAAGTGCAAAAGTGGTTTCCTGCACCAACACAAGTGCGAAAAGTGGTTTTTCAACACTAACACAAGTGCGAAAAGTGGTTTTTCAACACTAACACAAGTGCGAAAAGTGGTTTTTCCACACTAATACAAGTGCAAAAGTGGTTTCCTGCACCAACACAAGTGCGAAAAGTGGTTTTTCAACACTAACACAAGTGCGAAAAGTGGTTTTTCAACACTAACACAAGTGCGAAAAGTGTTTTTTCCACACTAATACAAGTGCAAAAGTGGTTTCCTGCACCAACACAAGTGCGAAAAGTGGTTTTTCAACACTAACACAAGTGCGAAAAGTGGTTTTTCAAAACTATCACAAGTGCAAAAAGTGTTTTTTCCACACTAATACAAGTGCAAAAGTGGTTTCCTGCACCAACACGAGTGCGGAAAGTGGTTTTTCAACACTAACACAAGTGCAAAAAGTGGTTTTTCAACACTAACACAAGTGCGAAAAGTGGTTTTTCCACACTAATTCAAGTGCAAAAGTGGTTTCCTGCACAAACACATGTGCGAAAAGTGGTTTTTCAACACTAACACAAGTGCGAAAAGTGGTTTTTCAACACTAACACAAGTGCGAAAAGTGGTTTTTCAACACTAACACAAGTGCGAAAAGTGGTTTTTCCACACTAATACAAGTGCAAAAGTGGTTTCCTGCACCAACACAAGTGCGAAAAGTGGTTTTTCAACACTAACACAAGTGTGAAAAGTGGTTTTTCAACACTAACACAAGTGCAAAAAGTGGTTTTTCAACACTAACACAAGTGCGAAAAGTGGTCTTTCAACACTAACACAAGTGCGAAAAGTGGTTTTTCCACACTAATACAAGTGCAAAAGTGGTTTCCTGCACCAACACAAGTGCGAAAAGTGGTTTTTCAACACTAACACAAGTGCGAAAAGTGGTTTTTCAACACTAACACAAGTGCGAAAAGTGTTTTTTCCACACTAATACAAGTGCAAAAGTGGTTTCCTGCACCAACACAAGTGCGAAAAGTGGTTTTTCAACACTAACACAAGTGCGAAAAGTGGTTTTTCAACACTATCACAAGTGCAAAAAGTGTTTTTCCACACTAATACAAGTGCAAAAGTGGTTTCCTGCACCAACACAAGTGCGGAAAGTGGTTTTTCAACACTAACACAAGTGCAAAAAGTGGTTTTTCAACACTAACACAAGTGCGAAAAGTGGTTTATCAACACTAACACAAGTGCGAAAAGTGGTTTTTCAACACTAACACAAGTGCGAAAAGTGGTTTTTCCACACTAATACAAGTGCAAAAGTGGTTTCCTGCACCAACACATGTGCGAAAAGTGGTTTTTCAACACTAACACAAGTGCGAAAAGTGGTTTTTCAACACTAACACAAGTGCGAAAAGTGGTTTTTCAACACTAACACAAGTGCAAAAAGTGTTTTTTCCACACTAATACAAGTGCAAAAGTGGTTTCCTGCACCAACACAAGTTCCAAAAGTGGTTTTTTCAACACTAACACAAGTGCGAAAAGGGGTTTTTCAACACTATCACAAGTGCAAAAAGTGTTTTTTCCACACTAGTACAAGTGCAAAAGTGGTTTCCTGCACCAACACAAGTGCGAAAAGTGGTTTTTCAACACTAACACAAGTGCAAAAAGTGGTTTTTCAACACTAACACAAGTGCGAAAAGTGGTTTTTCAACACTAACACAAGTGCGAAAAGTGGTTTTTCCACACTAATACAAGTGCAAAAGTGGTTTCCTGCACCAACACAAGTGCGAAAAGTGGTTTTTCAACACTAACACAAGTGCGAAAAGTGGTTTTTCAACACTAACACAAGTGCGAAAAGTGGTTTTTCCACACTAATACAAGTGCAAAAGTGGTTTCCTGCACCAACACAAGTGCGAAAAGTGGTTTTTCAACACTAACACAAGTGCGAAAAGTGGTTTTTCAACACTATCACAAGTGCAAAAAGTGTTTTTTCCACACTAATACAAGTGCAAAAGTGGTTTCCTGCACCAACACAAGTGTGAAAAGTGGTTTTTCAACACTAACACAAGTGCGAAAAGTGGTTTTTCAACACTATCACAAGTGCAAAAAGTGTTTTTCCACACTAATACAAGTGCAAAAGTGGTTTCCTGCACCAACACAAGTGCGAAAAGTGGTTTTTCAACACTAACACAAGTGCGAAAAGTGGTTTTTCAACACTAACACAAGTGCGAAAAGTGGTTTTTCCACACTAATACAAGTGCAAAAGTGGTTTCCTGCACCAACACAAGTGCGAAAAGTGGTTTTTCAACACTAACACAAGTGCGAAAAGTGGTTTTTCAACACTAACACAAGTGCGAAAAGTGTTTTTTCCACACTAATACAAGTGCAAAAGTGGTTTCCTGCACCAACACAAGTGCGAAAAGTGGTTTTTCAACACTAACACAAGTGTGAAAAGTGGTTTTTCAACACTAACACAAGTGCGAAAAGTGGTTTTTCAACACTAACACAAGTGCGAAGAGTGGTTTTTCAACACTAACACAAGTGCGAAAAGTGGTTTTTCCACACTATTACAAGTGCAAAAGTGGTTTCCTGCACCAACACAAGTTCGAAAAGTGGTTTTTTCAACACTAACACAAGTGCGAAAAGTGGTTTTTCAACACTATCACAAGTGCAAAAAGTGTTTTTTCCACACTAATACAAGTGCAAAAGTGGTTTCCTGCACCAACACAAGTGCGAAAAGTGGTTTTTCAACACTAACACAAGTGCGAAAAGTGGTTTTTCAACACTAACACAAGTGCGAAAAGTGGTTTTTCAACACTAACACAAGTGCGAAAAGTGGTTTTTCCACACTAATACAAGTGCAAAAGTGGTTTCCTGCACCAACACAAGTGCGAAAAGTGGTTTTTCAACACTAACACAAGTGCGAAAAGTGGTTTTTCAACACTAACACAAGTGCGAAAAGTGGTTTTTCCACACTAATACAAGTGCAAAAGTGGTTTCCTGCACCAACACAAGTGCGAGAAGTGGTTTTTCAACACTAACACAAGTGCGAAAAGTGGTTTTTCAACACTAACACAAGTGCAAAAATTGTTTTTCCACACTAATACAAGTGCAAAAGTGGTTTCCTGCACCAACACAAGTGCGAAAAGTGGTTTTTCAACACTAACACAAGTGCGAAAAGTGGTTTTTCAACACTATCACAAGTGCAAAAAGTGTTTTTTCCACACTAATACAAGTGCAAAAGTGGTTTCCTGCACCAACACAAGTGCGAAATGTGGTTTTTCAACACTAACACAAGTGCAAAAAGTGGTTTTTCAACACTAACACAAGTGCGAAAAGTGGTTTTTCCACACTAATACAAGTGCAAAAGTGGTTTCCTGCACAAACACAAGTGCGAAAAGTGGTTTTTCAACACTAACACAAGTGCGAAAAGTGGTTTTTCAACACTAACACAAGTGCGAAAAGTGGTTTTTCCACACTAATACAAATGCAAAAGTGGTTTCCTGCACCAACACAAGTGCGAAAAGTGGTTTTTCAACACTAACACAAGTGTGAAAAGTGGTTTTTCAACACTAACACAAGTGCAAAAAGTGGTTTTTCAACACTAACACAAGTGCGAAAAGTGGTTTTTCAACACTAACACAAGTGCGAAAAGTGGTTTTTCCACACTAATACAAGTGCAAAAGTGGTTTCCTGCACCAACACAAGTGCGAAAAGTGGTTTTTCAACACTAACACAAGTGCGATAAGTGGTTTTTCAACACTAACACAAGTGCGAAAAGTGGTTTTTCCACACTAATACAAGTGCAAAAGTGGTTTCCTGCACCAACACAAGTGCGAAAAGTGGTTTTTCAACACTAACACAAGTGCGAAAAGTGGTTTTTCAACACTAACACAAGTGCGAAAAGTGTTTTTCCACACTAATACAAGTGCAAAAGTGGTTTCCTGCACCAACACAAGTGCGAAAAGTGGTTTTTCAACACTAACACAAGTGCGAAAAGTGGTTTTTCAACACTATCACAAGTGCAAAAAGTGTTTTATCCACACTAATACAAGTGCAAAAGTGGTTTCCTGCACCAACACAAGTGCGAAAAGTGGTTTTTCAACACTAACACAAGTGCAAAAAGTGGTTTTTCAACACTAACACAAGTGCGAAAAGTGGTTTTTCCACACTAATACAAGTGCAAAAGTGGTTTCCTGCACAAACACAAGTGCGAAAAGTGGTTTTTCAACACTAACACAAGTGCGAAAAGTGGTTTTTCAACACTAACACAAGTGCGAAAAGTGGTTTTTCCACACTAATACAAGTGCAAAAGTGGTTTCCTGCACCAACACAAGTGCAAAAGTGGTTTCCTGCACCAACACAAGTGCGAAAAGTGGTTTTTCAACACTAACACAAGTGTGAAAAGTGGTTTTTCAAAACTAACACAAGTGCGAAAAGTAGTTTTTCAACACTAACACAAGTGCGAAAAGTGGTTTTTCAACACTAACACAAGTGCGAAAAGTGGTTTTTCCACACTAATACAAGTGCAAAAGTGGTTTCCTGCACCAACACAAGTGCGAAAAGTGGTTTATCAACACTAACACAAGTGCGAAAAGTGGTTTTTCAACACTAATACAAGTGCGAAAAGTGGTTTTTCCACACTAATACAAGTGCAAAAGTGGTTTCCTGCACCAACACAAGTGCGAAAAGTGGTTTTTCAACACTAACACAAGTGTGAAAAGTGGTTTTTCAACACTAACACAAGTGCGAAAAGTGGTTTTTCAACACTAACACAAGTGCGAAGAGTGGTTTTTCAACACTAACACAAGTGCGAAAAGTGGTTTTTCCACACTATTACAAGTGCAAAAGTGGTTTCCTGCACCAACACAAGTTCGAAAAGTGGTTTTTTCAACACTAACACAAGTGCGAAAAGTGGTTTTTCAACACTATCACAAGTGCAAAAAGTGTTTTTTCCACACTAATACAAGTGCAAAAGTGGTTTCCTGCACCAACACAAGTGCGAAAAGTGGTTTTTCAACACTAACACAAGTGCGAAAAGTGGTTTTTCAACACTAACACAAGTGCGAAAAGTGGTTTTTCAACACTAACACAAGTGCGAAAAGTGGTTTTTCCACACTAATACAAGTGCAAAAGTGGTTTCCTGCACCAACACAAGTGCGAAAAGTGGTTTTTCAACACTAACACAAGTGCGAAAAGTGGTTTTTCAACACTATCACAAGTGCAAAAAGTGTTTTTTCCACACTAATACAAGTGTAAAAGTGGTTTCCTGCACCAACACAAGTGCGAAAAGTGGTTTTTCAACACTAACACAAGTGCGAAAAGTGGTTTTTCAACACTATCACAAGTGCAAAAAGTGTTTTTTCCACACTAATACAAGTGCAAAAGTGGTTTCCTGCACCAACACAAGTGCGAAAAGTGGTTTTTCAACACTAACACAAGTGCGAAAAGTGGTTTTTCAACACTAACACAAGTGCGAAAAGTGGTTTTTCCACACTAATACAAGTGCAAAAGTGGTTTCCTGCACCAACACAAGTGCGAAAAGTGGTTTTTCAACACTAACACAAGTGCGAAAAGTGGTTTTTCAACACTAACACAAGTGCGAAAAGTGTTTTTTCCACACTAATACAAGTGCAAAAGTGGTTTCCTGCACCAACACAAGTGCGAAAAGTGGTTTTTCAACACTAACACAAGTGCGAAAAGTGGTTTTTCAAAACTATCACAAGTGCAAAAAGTGTTTTTTCCACACTAATACAAGTGCAAAAGTGGTTTCCTGCACCAACACGAGTGCGGAAAGTGGTTTTTCAACACTAACACAAGTGCAAAAAGTGGTTTTTCAACACTAACACAAGTGCGAAAAGTGGTTTTTCCACACTAATTCAAGTGCAAAAGTGGTTTCCTGCACAAACACATGTGCGAAAAGTGGTTTTTCAACACTAACACAAGTGCGAAAAGTGGTTTTTCAACACTAACACAAGTGCGAAAAGTGGTTTTTCAACACTAACACAAGTGCGAAAAGTGGTTTTTCCACACTAATACAAGTGCAAAAGTGGTTTCCTGCACCAACACAAGTGCGAAAAGTGGTTTTTCAACACTAACACAAGTGTGAAAAGTGGTTTTTCAACACTAACACAAGTGCAAAAAGTGGTTTTTCAACACTAACACAAGTGCGAAAAGTGGTCTTTCAACACTAACACAAGTGCGAAAAGTGGTTTTTCCACACTAATACAAGTGCAAAAGTGGTTTCCTGCACCAACACAAGTGCGAAAAGTGGTTTTTCAACACTAACACAAGTGCGAAAAGTGGTTTTTCAACACTAACACAAGTGCGAAAAGTGTTTTTTCCACACTAATACAAGTGCAAAAGTGGTTTCCTGCACCAACACAAGTGCGAAAAGTGGTTTTTCAACACTAACACAAGTGCGAAAAGTGGTTTTTCAACACTATCACAAGTGCAAAAAGTGTTTTTCCACACTAATACAAGTGCAAAAGTGGTTTCCTGCACCAACACAAGTGCGGAAAGTGGTTTTTCAACACTAACACAAGTGCAAAAAGTGGTTTTTCAACACTAACACAAGTGCGAAAAGTGGTTTATCAACACTAACACAAGTGCGAAAAGTGGTTTTTCAACACTAACACAAGTGCGAAAAGTGGTTTTTCCACACTAATACAAGTGCAAAAGTGGTTTCCTGCACCAACACATGTGCGAAAAGTGGTTTTTCAACACTAACACAAGTGCGAAAAGTGGTTTTTCAACACTAACACAAGTGCGAAAAGTGGTTTTTCAACACTAACACAAGTGCAAAAAGTGTTTTTTCCACACTAATACAAGTGCAAAAGTGGTTTCCTGCACCAACACAAGTTCCAAAAGTGGTTTTTTCAACACTAACACAAGTGCGAAAAGGGGTTTTTCAACACTATCACAAGTGCAAAAAGTGTTTTTTCCACACTAGTACAAGTGCAAAAGTGGTTTCCTGCACCAACACAAGTGCGAAAAGTGGTTTTTCAACACTAACACAAGTGCAAAAAGTGGTTTTTCAACACTAACACAAGTGCGAAAAGTGGTTTTTCAACACTAACACAAGTGCGAAAAGTGGTTTTTCCACACTAATACAAGTGCAAAAGTGGTTTCCTGCACCAACACAAGTGCGAAAAGTGGTTTTTCAACACTAACACAAGTGCGAAAAGTGGTTTTTCAACACTAACACAAGTGCGAAAAGTGGTTTTTCCACACTAATACAAGTGCAAAAGTGGTTTCCTGCACCAACACAAGTGCGAAAAGTGGTTTTTCAACACTAACACAAGTGCGAAAAGTGGTTTTTCAACACTATCACAAGTGCAAAAAGTGTTTTTTCCACACTAATACAAGTGCAAAAGTGGTTTCCTGCACCAACACAAGTGTGAAAAGTGGTTTTTCAACACTAACACAAGTGCGAAAAGTGGTTTTTCAACACTATCACAAGTGCAAAAAGTGTTTTTCCACACTAATACAAGTGCAAAAGTGGTTTCCTGCACCAACACAAGTGCGAAAAGTGGTTTTTCAACACTAACACAAGTGCGAAAAGTGGTTTTTCAACACTAACACAAGTGCGAAAAGTGGTTTTTCCACACTAATACAAGTGCAAAAGTGGTTTCCTGCACCAACACAAGTGCGAAAAGTGGTTTTTCAACACTAACACAAGTGCGAAAAGTGGTTTTTCAACACTAACACAAGTGCGAAAAGTGTTTTTTCCACACTAATACAAGTGCAAAAGTGGTTTCCTGCACCAACACAAGTGCGAAAAGTGGTTTTTCAACACTAACACAAGTGCAAAAAGTGGTTTTTCAACACTATCACAAGTGCAAAAAGTGTTTTTAACACACTAATACAAGTGCAAAAGTGGTTTCCTGCACCAACACAAGTGCGGAAAGTGGTTTTTCAACACTAACACAAGTGCAAAAAGTGGTTTTTCAACACTAACACAAGTGCGAAAAGTGGTTTTTCCACACTAATTCAAGTGCAAAAGTGGTTTCCTGCACAAACACAAGTGCGAAAAGTGGTTTTCAACACTAACACAAGTGCGAAAAGTGGTTTTTCAACACTAACACAAGTGCGAAAAGTGGTTTTTCAACACTAACACAAGTGCGAAAAGTGGTTTTTCCACACTAATACAAGTGCAAAAGTGGTTTCCTGCACCAACACAAGTTCGAAAAGTGGTTTTTTCAACACTAACACAAGTGCGAAAAGTGGTTTTTCAACACTATCACAAGTGCAAAAAGTGTTTTTTCCACACTAATACAAGTGCAAAAGTGGTTTCCTGCACCAACACAAGTGCGAAAAGTGGTTTATCAACACTAACACAAGTGCAAAAAGTGGTTTTTCAACACTAACACAAGTGCGAAAAGTGGTTTTTCCACACTAATACAAGTGCAAAAGTGGTTTCCTGCACCAACACAAGTGCGAAAAGTGGTTTTTCAACACTAACACAAGTGCGAAAAGTGGTTTTTCAACACTAACACAAGTGCGAAAAGTGGTTTTTCAACACTAACACAAGTGCAAAAAGTGTTTTTTCCACACTAATACAAGTGCAAAAGTGGTTTCCTGCACCAACACAAGTTCGAAAAGTGGTTTTTTCAACACTAACACAAGTGCGAAAAGTGGTTTTTCAACACTATCACAAGTGCAAAAAGTGTTTTTTCCACACTAATACAAGTGCAAAAGTGGTTTCCTGCACCAACACAAGTGCGAAAAGTGGTTTTTCAACACTAACACAGGTGCGAAAAGTGGTTTTTCAACACTAACACAAGTGCGAAAAGTGGTTTTTCAACACTAACACAAGTGCGAAAAGTGGTTTTTCCACACTAATACAAGTGCAAAAGTGGTTTCCTGCACCAACACAAGTGCGAAAAGTGGTTTTTCAACACTAACACAAGTGCGAAAAGTGGTTTTTCAACACTATCACAAGTGCAAAAAGTGTTTTTTCCACACTAATACAAGTGCAAAAGTGGTTTCCTGCACCAACACAAGTGCGAAAAGTGGTTTTTCAACACTAACACAAGTGCAAAAAGTGGTTTTTCAACACTAACACAAGTGCGAAAAGTGGTTTTTCCACACTAATACAAGTGCAAAAGTGGTTTCCTGCACAAACACAAGTGCGAAAAGTGGTTTTTCAACACTAACACAAGTGCGAAAAGTGGTTTTTCAACACTAACACAAGTGCGAAAAGTGGTTTTTCCACACTAATACAAGTGCAAAAGTGGTTTCCTGCACCAACACAAGTGCGAAAAGTGGTTTTTCAACACTAACACAAGTGTGAAAAGTGGTTTTTCAACACGAACACAAGTGCAAAAAGTGGTTTTTCAACACTAACACAAGTGCGAAAAGTGGTTTTTCAACACTAACACAAGTGCGAAAAGTGGTTTTTCCACACTAATACAAGTGCAAAAGTGGTTTCCTGCACCAACACAAGTGCGAAAAGTGGTTTTTCAACACTAACACAAGTGCGAAAAGTGGTTTTTCAACACTAACACAAGTGCGAAAAGTGGTTTTTCCACACTAATACAAGTGCAAAAGTGGTTTCCTGCACCAACACAAGTGCGAAAAGTGGTTTTTCAACACTAACACAAGTGCGAAAAGTGGTTTTTCAACACTAACACAAGTGCGAAAAGTGTTTTTCCACACTAATACAAGTGCAAAAGTGGTTTCCTGCACCAACACAAGTGCGAAAAGTGGTTTTTCAACACTAACACAAGTGCGAAAAGTGGTTTTTCAACACTATCACAAGTGCAAAAAGTGTTTTATCCACACTAATACAAGTGCAAAAGTGGTTTCCTGCACCAACACAAGTGCGAAAAGTGGTTTTTCAACACTAACACAAGTGCGAAAAGTGGTTTTTCAACACTAACACAAGTGCGAAAAGTGGTTTTTCCACACTAATACAAGTGCAAAAGTGGTTTCCTGCACCAACACAAGTGCGAAAAGTGGTTTTTCAACACTAACACAAGTGCGAAAAGTGGTTTTTCAACACTAACACAAGTGCGAAAAGTGTTTTTTCCACACTAATACAAGTGCAAAAGTGGTTTCCTGCACCAACACAAGTGCGAAAAGTGGTTTTTCAACACTAACACAAGTGCGAAAAGTGGTTTTTCAAAACTATCACAAGTGCAAAAAGTGTTTTTTCCACACTAATACAAGTGCAAAAGTGGTTTCCTGCACCAACACGAGTGCGGAAAGTGGTTTTTCAACACTAACACAAGTGCAAAAAGTGGTTTTTCAACACTAACACAAGTGCGAAAAGTGGTTTTTCCACACTAATTCAAGTGCAAAAGTGGTTTCCTGCACAAACACATGTGCGAAAAGTGGTTTTTCAACACTAACACAAGTGCGAAAAGTGTTTTTTCAACACTAACACAAGTGCGAAAAGTGGTTTTTCAACACTAACACAAGTGCGAAAAGTGGTTTTTCCACACTAATACAAGTGCAAAAGTGGTTTCCTGCACCAACACAAGTGCAAAAAGTGGTTTTTCAACACTAACACAAGTGTGAAAAGTGGTTTTTCAACACTAACACAAGTGCAAAAAGTGGTTTTTCAACACTAACACAAGTGCGAAAAGTGGTCTTTCAACACTAACACAAGTGCGAAAAGTGGTTTTTCCACACTAATACAAGTGCAAAAGTGGTTTCCTGCACCAACACAAGTGCGAAAAGTGGTTTTTCAACACTAACACAAGTGCGAAAAGTGGTTTTTCAACACTAACACAAGTGCGAAAAGTGTTTTTTCCACACTAATACAAGTGCAAAAGTGGTTTCCTGCACCAACACAAGTGCGAAAAGTGGTTTTTCAACACTAACACAAGTGTGAAAAGTGGTTTTTCAACACTAACACAAGTGCGAAAAGTGGTTTTTCAACACTAACACAAGTGCGAAGAGTGGTTTTTCAACACTAACACAAGTGCAAAAAGTGGTTTTTCAACACTAACACAAGTGCGAAAAGTGGTCTTTCAACACTAACACAAGTGCGAAAAGTGGTTTTTCCACACTAATACAAGTGCAAAAGTGGTTTCCTGCACCAACACAAGTGCGAAAAGTGGTTTTTCAACACTAACACAAGTGTGAAAAGTGGTTTTTCAACACTAACACAAGTGCGAAAAGTGGTTTTTCAACACTAACACAAGTGCGAAGAGTGGTTTTTCAACACTAACACAAGTGCGAAAAGTGGTTTTTCCACACTATTACAAGTGCAAAAGTGGTTTCCTGCACCAACACAAGTTCGAAAAGTGGTTTTTTCAACACTAACACAAGTGCGAAAAGTGGTTTTTCAACACTATCACAAGTGCAAAAAGTGTTTTTTCCACACTAATACAAGTGCAAAAGTGGTTTCCTGCACCAACACAAGTGCGAAAAGTGGTTTTTCAACACTAACACAAGTGCGAAAAGTGGTTTTTCAACACTAACACAAGTGCGAAAAGTGGTTTTTCAACACTAACACAAGTGCGAAAAGTGGTTTTTCCACACTAATACAAGTGCAAAAGTGGTTTCCTGCACCAACACAAGTGCGAAAAGTGGTTTTTCAACACTAACACAAGTGCGAAAAGTGGTTTTTCAACACTATCACAAGTGCAAAAAGTGTTTTTTCCACACTAATACAAGTGTAAAAGTGGTTTCCTGCACCAACACAAGTGCGAAAAGTGGTTTTTCAACACTAACACAAGTGCGAAAAGTGGTTTTTCAACACTATCACAAGTGCAAAAAGTGTTTTTTCCACACTAATACAAGTGCAAAAGTGGTTTCCTGCACCAACACAAGTGCGAAAAGTGGTTTTTCAACACTAACACAAGTGCGAAAAGTGGTTTTTCAACACTAACACAAGTGCGAAAAGTGGTTTTTCCACACTAATACAAGTGCAAAAGTGGTTTCCTGCACCAACACAAGTGCGAAAAGTGGTTTTTCAACACTAACACAAGTGCGAAAAGTGGTTTTTCAACACTAACACAAGTGCGAAAAGTGTTTTTTCCACACTAATACAAGTGCAAAAGTGGTTTCCTGCACCAACACAAGTGCGAAAAGTGGTTTTTCAACACTAACACAAGTGCGAAAAGTGGTTTTTCAAAACTATCACAAGTGCAAAAAGTGTTTTTTCCACACTAATACAAGTGCAAAAGTGGTTTCCTGCACCAACACGAGTGCGGAAAGTGGTTTTTCAACACTAACACAAGTGCAAAAAGTGGTTTTTCAACACTAACACAAGTGCGAAAAGTGGTTTTTCCACACTAATTCAAGTGCAAAAGTGGTTTCCTGCACAAACACATGTGCGAAAAGTGGTTTTTCAACACTAACACAAGTGCGAAAAGTGGTTTTTCAACACTAACACAAGTGCGAAAAGTGGTTTTTCAACACTAACACAAGTGCGAAAAGTGGTTTTTCCACACTAATACAAGTGCAAAAGTGGTTTCCTGCACCAACACAAGTGCGAAAAGTGGTTTTTCAACACTAACACAAGTGTGAAAAGTGGTTTTTCAACACTAACACAAGTGCAAAAAGTGGTTTTTCAACACTAACACAAGTGCGAAAAGTGGTCTTTCAACACTAACACAAGTGCGAAAAGTGGTTTTTCCACACTAATACAAGTGCAAAAGTGGTTTCCTGCACCAACACAAGTGCGAAAAGTGGTTTTTCAACACTAACACAAGTGCGAAAAGTGGTTTTTCAACACTAACACAAGTGCGAAAAGTGTTTTTTCCACACTAATACAAGTGCAAAAGTGGTTTCCTGCACCAACACAAGTGCGAAAAGTGGTTTTTCAACACTAACACAAGTGCGAAAAGTGGTTTTTCAACACTATCACAAGTGCAAAAAGTGTTTTTCCACACTAATACAAGTGCAAAAGTGGTTTCCTGCACCAACACAAGTGCGGAAAGTGGTTTTTCAACACTAACACAAGTGCAAAAAGTGGTTTTTCAACACTAACACAAGTGCGAAAAGTGGTTTATCAACACTAACACAAGTGCGAAAAGTGGTTTTTCAACACTAACACAAGTGCGAAAAGTGGTTTTTCCACACTAATACAAGTGCAAAAGTGGTTTCCTGCACCAACACATGTGCGAAAAGTGGTTTTTCAACACTAACACAAGTGCGAAAAGTGGTTTTTCAACACTAACACAAGTGCGAAAAGTGGTTTTTCAACACTAACACAAGTGCAAAAAGTGTTTTTTCCACACTAATACAAGTGCAAAAGTGGTTTCCTGCACCAACACAAGTTCCAAAAGTGGTTTTTTCAACACTAACACAAGTGCGAAAAGGGGTTTTTCAACACTATCACAAGTGCAAAAAGTGTTTTTTCCACACTAGTACAAGTGCAAAAGTGGTTTCCTGCACCAACACAAGTGCGAAAAGTGGTTTTTCAACACTAACACAAGTGCAAAAAGTGGTTTTTCAACACTAACACAAGTGCGAAAAGTGGTTTTTCAACACTAACACAAGTGCGAAAAGTGGTTTTTCCACACTAATACAAGTGCAAAAGTGGTTTCCTGCACCAACACAAGTGCGAAAAGTGGTTTTTCAACACTAACACAAGTGCGAAAAGTGGTTTTTCAACACTAACACAAGTGCGAAAAGTGGTTTTTCCACACTAATACAAGTGCAAAAGTGGTTTCCTGCACCAACACAAGTGCGAAAAGTGGTTTTTCAACACTAACACAAGTGCGAAAAGTGGTTTTTCAACACTATCACAAGTGCAAAAAGTGTTTTTTCCACACTAATACAAGTGCAAAAGTGGTTTCCTGCACCAACACAAGTGTGAAAAGTGGTTTTTCAACACTAACACAAGTGCGAAAAGTGGTTTTTCAACACTATCACAAGTGCAAAAAGTGTTTTTCCACACTAATACAAGTGCAAAAGTGGTTTCCTGCACCAACACAAGTGCGAAAAGTGGTTTTTCAACACTAACACAAGTGCGAAAAGTGGTTTTTCAACACTAACACAAGTGCGAAAAGTGGTTTTTCCACACTAATACAAGTGCAAAAGTGGTTTCCTGCACCAACACAAGTGCGAAAAGTGGTTTTTCAACACTAACACAAGTGCGAAAAGTGGTTTTTCAACACTAACACAAGTGCGAAAAGTGTTTTTTCCACACTAATACAAGTGCAAAAGTGGTTTCCTGCACCAACACAAGTGCGAAAAGTGGTTTTTCAACACTAACACAAGTGCAAAAAGTGGTTTTTCAACACTATCACAAGTGCAAAAAGTGTTTTTAACACACTAATACAAGTGCAAAAGTGGTTTCCTGCACCAACACAAGTGCGGAAAGTGGTTTTTCAACACTAACACAAGTGCAAAAAGTGGTTTTTCAACACTAACACAAGTGCGAAAAGTGGTTTTTCCACACTAATTCAAGTGCAAAAGTGGTTTCCTGCACAAACACAAGTGCGAAAAGTGGTTTTCAACACTAACACAAGTGCGAAAAGTGGTTTTTCAACACTAACACAAGTGCGAAAAGTGGTTTTTCAACACTAACACAAGTGCGAAAAGTGGTTTTTCCACACTAATACAAGTGCAAAAGTGGTTTCCTGCACCAACACAAGTTCGAAAAGTGGTTTTTTCAACACTAACACAAGTGCGAAAAGTGGTTTTTCAACACTATCACAAGTGCAAAAAGTGTTTTTTCCACACTAATACAAGTGCAAAAGTGGTTTCCTGCACCAACACAAGTGCGAAAAGTGGTTTATCAACACTAACACAAGTGCAAAAAGTGGTTTTTCAACACTAACACAAGTGCGAAAAGTGGTTTTTCCACACTAATACAAGTGCAAAAGTGGTTTCCTGCACCAACACAAGTGCGAAAAGTGGTTTTTCAACACTAACACAAGTGCGAAAAGTGGTTTTTCAACACTAACACAAGTGCAAAAGTGGTTTCCTGCACCAACACAAGTTCGAAAAGTGGTTTTTTCAACACTAACACAAGTGCGAAAAGTGGTTTTTCAACACTATCACAAGTGCAAAAAGTGTTTTTTCCACACTAATACAAGTGCAAAAGTGGTTTCCTGCACCAACACAAGTGCGAAAAGTGGTTTTTCAACACTAACACAGGTGCGAAAAGTGGTTTTTCAACACTAACACAAGTGCGAAAAGTGGTTTTTCAACACTAACACAAGTGCGAAAAGTGGTTTTTCCACACTAATACAAGTGCAAAAGTGGTTTCCTGCACCAACACAAGTGCGAAAAGTGGTTTTTCAACACTAACACAAGTGCGAAAAGTGGTTTTTCAACACTATCACAAGTGCAAAAAGTGTTTTTTCCACACTAATACAAGTGCAAAAGTGGTTTCCTGCACCAACACAAGTGCGAAAAGTGGTTTTTCAACACTAACACAAGTGCAAAAAGTGGTTTTTCAACACTAACACAAGTGCGAAAAGTGGTTTTTCCACACTAATACAAGTGCAAAAGTGGTTTCCTGCACAAACACAAGTGCGAAAAGTGGTTTTTCAACACTAACACAAGTGCGAAAAGTGGTTTTTCAACACTAACACAAGTGCGAAAAGTGGTTTTTCCACACTAATACAAGTGCAAAAGTGGTTTCCTGCACCAACACAAGTGCGAAAAGTGGTTTTTCAACACTAACACAAGTGTGAAAAGTGGTTTTTCAACACGAACACAAGTGCAAAAAGTGGTTTTTCAACACTAACACAAGTGCGAAAAGTGGTTTTTCAACACTAACACAAGTGCGAAAAGTGGTTTTTCCACACTAATACAAGTGCAAAAGTGGTTTCCTGCACCAACACAAGTGCGAAAAGTGGTTTTTCAACACTAACACAAGTGCGAAAAGTGGTTTTTCAACACTAACACAAGTGCGAAAAGTGGTTTTTCCACACTAATACAAGTGCAAAAGTGGTTTCCTGCACCAACACAAGTGCGAAAAGTGGTTTTTCAACACTAACACAAGTGCGAAAAGTGGTTTTTCAACACTAACACAAGTGCGAAAAGTGTTTTTCCACACTAATACAAGTGCAAAAGTGGTTTCCTGCACCAACACAAGTGCGAAAAGTGGTTTTTCAACACTAACACAAGTGCGAAAAGTGGTTTTTCAACACTATCACAAGTGCAAAAAGTGTTTTATCCACACTAATACAAGTGCAAAAGTGGTTTCCTGCACCAACACAAGTGCGAAAAGTGGTTTTTCAACACTAACACAAGTGCGAAAAGTGGTTTTTCAACACTAACACAAGTGCGAAAAGTGGTTTTTCCACACTAATACAAGTGCAAAAGTGGTTTCCTGCACCAACACAAGTGCGAAAAGTGGTTTTTCAACACTAACACAAGTGCGAAAAGTGGTTTTTCAACACTAACACAAGTGCGAAAAGTGTTTTTTCCACACTAATACAAGTGCAAAAGTGGTTTCCTGCACCAACACAAGTGCGAAAAGTGGTTTTTCAACACTAACACAAGTGCGAAAAGTGGTTTTTCAAAACTATCACAAGTGCAAAAAGTGTTTTTTCCACACTAATACAAGTGCAAAAGTGGTTTCCTGCACCAACACGAGTGCGGAAAGTGGTTTTTCAACACTAACACAAGTGCAAAAAGTGGTTTTTCAACACTAACACAAGTGCGAAAAGTGGTTTTTCCACACTAATTCAAGTGCAAAAGTGGTTTCCTGCACAAACACATGTGCGAAAAGTGGTTTTTCAACACTAACACAAGTGCGAAAAGTGGTTTTTCAACACTAACACAAGTGCGAAAAGTGGTTTTTCAACACTAACACAAGTGCGAAAAGTGGTTTTTCCACACTAATACAAGTGCAAAAGTGGTTTCCTGCACCAACACAAGTGCGAAAAGTGGTTTTTCAACACTAACACAAGTGTGAAAAGTGGTTTTTCAACACTAACACAAGTGCAAAAAGTGGTTTTTCAACACTAACACAAGTGCGAAAAGTGGTCTTTCAACACTAACACAAGTGCGAAAAGTGGTTTTTCCACACTAATACAAGTGCAAAAGTGGTTTCCTGCACCAACACAAGTGCGAAAAGTGGTTTTTCAACACTAACACAAGTGCGAAAAGTGGTTTTTCAACACTAACACAAGTGCGAAAAGTGTTTTTTCCACACTAATACAAGTGCAAAAGTGGTTTCCTGCACCAACACAAGTGCGAAAAGTGGTTTTTCAACACTAACACAAGTGCGAAAAGTGGTTTTTCAACACTATCACAAGTGCAAAAAGTGTTTTTCCACACTAATACAAGTGCAAAAGTGGTTTCCTGCACCAACACAAGTGCGGAAAGTGGTTTTTCAACACTAACACAAGTGCAAAAAGTGGTTTTTCAACACTAACACAAGTGCGAAAAGTGGTTTATCAACACTAACACAAGTGCGAAAAGTGGTTTTTCAACACTAACACAAGTGCGAAAAGTGGTTTTTCCACACTAATACAAGTGCAAAAGTGGTTTCCTGCACCAACACATGTGCGAAAAGTGGTTTTTCAACACTAACACAAGTGCGAAAAGTGGTTTTTCAACACTAACACAAGTGCGAAAAGTGGTTTTTCAACACTAACACAAGTGCAAAAAGTGTTTTTTCCACACTAATACAAGTGCAAAAGTGGTTTCCTGCACCAACACAAGTTCCAAAAGTGGTTTTTTCAACACTAACACAAGTGCGAAAAGGGGTTTTTCAACACTATCACAAGTGCAAAAAGTGTTTTTTCCACACTAGTACAAGTGCAAAAGTGGTTTCCTGCACCAACACAAGTGCGAAAAGTGGTTTTTCAACACTAACACAAGTGCAAAAAGTGGTTTTTCAACACTAACACAAGTGCGAAAAGTGGTTTTTCAACACTAACACAAGTGCGAAAAGTGGTTTTTCCACACTAATACAAGTGCAAAAGTGGTTTCCTGCACCAACACAAGTGCGAAAAGTGGTTTTTCAACACTAACACAAGTGCGAAAAGTGGTTTTTCAACACTAACACAAGTGCGAAAAGTGGTTTTTCCACACTAATACAAGTGCAAAAGTGGTTTCCTGCACCAACACAAGTGCGAAAAGTGGTTTTTCAACACTAACACAAGTGCGAAAAGTGGTTTTTCAACACTATCACAAGTGCAAAAAGTGTTTTTTCCACACTAATACAAGTGCAAAAGTGGTTTCCTGCACCAACACAAGTGTGAAAAGTGGTTTTTCAACACTAACACAAGTGCGAAAAGTGGTTTTTCAACACTATCACAAGTGCAAAAAGTGTTTTTCCACACTAATACAAGTGCAAAAGTGGTTTCCTGCACCAACACAAGTGCGAAAAGTGGTTTTTCAACACTAACACAAGTGCGAAAAGTGGTTTTTCAACACTAACACAAGTGCGAAAAGTGGTTTTTCCACACTAATACAAGTGCAAAAGTGGTTTCCTGCACCAACACAAGTGCGAAAAGTGGTTTTTCAACACTAACACAAGTGCGAAAAGTGGTTTTTCAACACTAACACAAGTGCGAAAAGTGTTTTTTCCACACTAATACAAGTGCAAAAGTGGTTTCCTGCACCAACACAAGTGCGAAAAGTGGTTTTTCAACACTAACACAAGTGCAAAAAGTGGTTTTTCAACACTATCACAAGTGCAAAAAGTGTTTTTAACACACTAATACAAGTGCAAAAGTGGTTTCCTGCACCAACACAAGTGCGGAAAGTGGTTTTTCAACACTAACACAAGTGCAAAAAGTGGTTTTTCAACACTAACACAAGTGCGAAAAGTGGTTTTTCCACACTAATTCAAGTGCAAAAGTGGTTTCCTGCACAAACACAAGTGCGAAAAGTGGTTTTCAACACTAACACAAGTGCGAAAAGTGGTTTTTCAACACTAACACAAGTGCGAAAAGTGGTTTTTCAACACTAACACAAGTGCGAAAAGTGGTTTTTCCACACTAATACAAGTGCAAAAGTGGTTTCCTGCACCAACACAAGTTCGAAAAGTGGTTTTTTCAACACTAACACAAGTGCGAAAAGTGGTTTTTCAACACTATCACAAGTGCAAAAAGTGTTTTTTCCACACTAATACAAGTGCAAAAGTGGTTTCCTGCACCAACACAAGTGCGAAAAGTGGTTTATCAACACTAACACAAGTGCAAAAAGTGGTTTTTCAACACTAACACAAGTGCGAAAAGTGGTTTTTCCACACTAATACAAGTGCAAAAGTGGTTTCCTGCACCAACACAAGTGCGAAAAGTGGTTTTTCAACACTAACACAAGTGCGAAAAGTGGTTTTTCAACACTAACACAAGTGCGAAAAGTGGTTTTTCAACACTAACACAAGTGCAAAAAGTGTTTTTTCCACACTAATACAAGTGCAAAAGTGGTTTCCTGCACCAACACAAGTTCGAAAAGTGGTTTTTTCAACACTAACACAAGTGCGAAAAGTGGTTTTTCAACACTATCACAAGTGCAAAAAGTGTTTTTTCCACACTAATACAAGTGCAAAAGTGGTTTCCTGCACCAACACAAGTGCGAAAAGTGGTTTTTCAACACTAACACAGGTGCGAAAAGTGGTTTTTCAACACTAACACAAGTGCGAAAAGTGGTTTTTCAACACTAACACAAGTGCGAAAAGTGGTTTTTCCACACTAATACAAGTGCAAAAGTGGTTTCCTGCACCAACACAAGTGCGAAAAGTGGTTTTTCAACACTAACACAAGTGCGAAAAGTGGTTTTTCAACACTATCACAAGTGCAAAAAGTGTTTTTTCCACACTAATACAAGTGCAAAAGTGGTTTCCTGCACCAACACAAGTGCGAAAAGTGGTTTTTCAACACTAACACAAGTGCAAAAAGTGGTTTTTCAACACTAACACAAGTGCGAAAAGTGGTTTTTCCACACTAATACAAGTGCAAAAGTGGTTTCCTGCACAAACACAAGTGCGAAAAGTGGTTTTTCAACACTAACACAAGTGCGAAAAGTGGTTTTTCAACACTAACACAAGTGCGAAAAGTGGTTTTTCCACACTAATACAAGTGCAAAAGTGGTTTCCTGCACCAACACAAGTGCGAAAAGTGGTTTTTCAACACTAACACAAGTGTGAAAAGTGGTTTTTCAACACGCACACAAGTGCAAAAAGTGGTTTTTCAACACTAACACAAGTGCGAAAAGTGGTTTTTCAACACTAACACAAGTGCGAAAAGTGGTTTTTCCACACTAATACAAGTGCAAAAGTGGTTTCCTGCACCAACACAAGTGCGAAAAGTGGTTTTTCAACACTAACACAAGTGCGAAAAGTGGTTTTTCAACACTAACACAAGTGCGAAAAGTGGTTTTTCCACACTAATACAAGTGCAAAAGTGGTTTCCTGCACCAACACAAGTGCGAAAAGTGGTTTTTCAACACTAACACAAGTGCGAAAAGTGGTTTTTCAACACTAACACAAGTGCGAAAAGTGTTTTTCCACACTAATACAAGTGCAAAAGTGGTTTCCTGCACCAACACAAGTGCGAAAAGTGGTTTTTCAACACTAACACAAGTGCGAAAAGTGGTTTTTCAACACTATCACAAGTGCAAAAAGTGTTTTATCCACACTAATACAAGTGCAAAAGTGGTTTCCTGCACCAACACAAGTGCGAAAAGTGGTTTTTCAACACTAACACAAGTGCAAAAAGTGGTTTTTCAACACTAACACAAGTGCGAAAAGTGGTTTTTCCACACTAATACAAGTGCAAAAGTGGTTTCCTGCACAAACACAAGTGCGAAAAGTGGTTTTTCAACACTAACACAAGTGCGAAAAGTGGTTTTTCAACACTAACACAAGTGCGAAAAGTGGTTTTTCCACACTAATACAAGTGCAAAAGTGGTTTCCTGCACCAACACAAGTGCGAAAAGTGGTTTTTCAACACTAACACAAGTGTGAAAAGTGGTTTTTCAAAACTAACACAAGTGCGAAAAGTAGTTTTTCAACACTAACACAAGTGCGAAAAGTGGTTTTTCAACACTAACACAAGTGCGAAAAGTGGTTTTTCCACACTAATACAAGTGCAAAAGTGGTTTCCTGCACCAACACAAGTGCGAAAAGTGGTTTATCAACACTAACACAAGTGCGAAAAGTGGTTTTTCAACACTAATACAAGTGCGAAAAGTGGTTTTTCCACACTAATACAAGTGCAAAAGTGGTTTCCTGCACCAACACAAGTGCGAAAAGTGGTTTTTCAACACTAACACAAGTGTGAAAAGTGGTTTTTCAACACTAACACAAGTGCGAAAAGTGGTTTTTCAACACTAACACAAGTGCGAAGAGTGGTTTTTCAACACTAACACAAGTGCGAAAAGTGGTTTTTCCACACTATTACAAGTGCAAAAGTGGTTTCCTGCACCAACACAAGTTCGAAAAGTGGTTTTTTCAACACTAACACAAGTGCGAAAAGTGGTTTTTCAACACTATCACAAGTGCAAAAAGTGTTTTTTCCACACTAATACAAGTGCAAAAGTGGTTTCCTGCACCAACACAAGTGCGAAAAGTGGTTTTTCAACACTAACACAAGTGCGAAAAGTGGTTTTTCAACACTAACACAAGTGCGAAAAGTGGTTTTTCAACACTAACACAAGTGCGAAAAGTGGTTTTTCCACACTAATACAAGTGCAAAAGTGGTTTCCTGCACCAACACAAGTGCGAAAAGTGGTTTTTCAACACTAACACAAGTGCGAAAAGTGGTTTTTCAACACTATCACAAGTGCAAAAAGTGTTTTTTCCACACTTATACAAGTGTAAAAGTGGTTTCCTGCACCAACACAAGTGCGAAAAGTGGTTTTTCAACACTAACACAAGTGCGAAAAGTGGTTTTTCAACACTATCACAAGTGCAAAAAGTGTTTTTTCCACACTAATACAAGTGCAAAAGTGGTTTCCTGCACCAACACAAGTGCGAAAAGTGGTTTTTCAACACTAACACAAGTGCGAAAAGTGGTTTTTCAACACTAACACAAGTGCGAAAAGTGGTTTTTCCACACTAATACAAGTGCAAAAGTGGTTTCCTGCACCAACACAAGTGCGAAAAGTGGTTTTTCAACACTAACACAAGTGCGAAAAGTGGTTTTTCAACACTAACACAAGTGCGAAAAGTGTTTTTTCCACACTAATACAAGTGCAAAAGTGGTTTCCTGCACCAACACAAGTGCGAAAAGTGGTTTTTCAACACTAACACAAGTGCGAAAAGTGGTTTTTCAAAACTATCACAAGTGCAAAAAGTGTTTTTCCACACTAATACAAGTGCAAAAGTGGTTTCCTGCACCAACACGAGTGCGGAAAGTGGTTTTTCAACACTAACACAAGTGCAAAAAGTGGTTTTTCAACACTAACACAAGTGCGAAAAGTGGTTTTTCCACACTAATTCAAGTGCAAAAGTGGTTTCCTGCACAAACACATGTGCGAAAAGTGGTTTTTCAACACTAACACAAGTGCGAAAAGTGGTTTTTCAACACTAACACAAGTGCGAAAAGTGGTTTTTCAACACTAACACAAGTGCGAAAAGTGGTTTTTCCACACTAATACAAGTGCAAAAGTGGTTTCCTGCACCAACACAAGTGCGAAAAGTGGTTTTTCAACACTAACACAAGTGTGAAAAGTGGTTTTTCAACACTAACACAAGTGCAAAAAGTGGTTTTTCAACACTAACACAAGTGCGAAAAGTGGTCTTTCAACACTAACACAAGTGCGAAAAGTGGTTTTTCCACACTAATACAAGTGCAAAAGTGGTTTCCTGCACCAACACAAGTGCGAAAAGTGGTTTTTCAACACTAACACAAGTGCGAAAAGTGGTTTTTCAACACTATCACAAGTGCAAAAAGTGTTTTTTCCACACTAATACAAGTGCAAAAGTGGTTTCCTGCACCAACACAAGTGCGAAAAGTGGTTTATCAACACTAACACAAGTGCAAAAAGTGGTTTTTCAACACTAACACAAGTGCGAAAAGTGGTTTTTCCACACTAATACAAGTGCAAAAGTGGTTTCCTGCACCAACACAAGTGCGAAAAGTGGTTTTTCAACACTAACACAAGTGCGAAAAGTGGTTTTTCAACACTAACACAAGTGCGAAAAGTGGTTTTTCAACACTAACACAAGTGCAAAAAGTGTTTTTTCCACACTAATACAAGTGCAAAAGTGGTTTCCTGCACCAACACAAGTTCGAAAAGTGGTTTTTTCAACACTAACACAAGTGCGAAAAGTGGTTTTTCAACACTATCACAAGTGCAAAAAGTGTTTTTTCCACACTAATACAAGTGCAAAAGTGGTTTCCTGCACCAACACAAGTGCGAAAAGTGGTTTTTCAACACTAACACAGGTGCGAAAAGTGGTTTTTCAACACTAACACAAGTGCGAAAAGTGGTTTTTCAACACTAACACAAGTGCGAAAAGTGGTTTTTCCACACTAATACAAGTGCAAAAGTGGTTTCCTGCACCAACACAAGTGCGAAAAGTGGTTTTTCAACACTAACACAAGTGCGAAAAGTGGTTTTTCAACACTATCACAAGTGCAAAAAGTGTTTTTTCCACACTAATACAAGTGCAAAAGTGGTTTCCTGCACCAACACAAGTGCGAAAAGTGGTTTTTCAACACTAACACAAGTGCAAAAAGTGGTTTTTCAACACTAACACAAGTGCGAAAAGTGGTTTTTCCACACTAATACAAGTGCAAAAGTGGTTTCCTGCACAAACACAAGTGCGAAAAGTGGTTTTTCAACACTAACACAAGTGCGAAAAGTGGTTTTTCAACACTAACACAAGTGCGAAAAGTGGTTTTTCCACACTAATACAAGTGCAAAAGTGGTTTCCTGCACCAACACAAGTGCGAAAAGTGGTTTTTCAACACTAACACAAGTGTGAAAAGTGGTTTTTCAACACGCACACAAGTGCAAAAAGTGGTTTTTCAACACTAACACAAGTGCGAAAAGTGGTTTTTCAACACTAACACAAGTGCGAAAAGTGGTTTTTCCACACTAATACAAGTGCAAAAGTGGTTTCCTGCACCAACACAAGTGCGAAAAGTGGTTTTTCAACACTAACACAAGTGCGAAAAGTGGTTTTTCAACACTAACACAAGTGCGAAAAGTGGTTTTTCCACACTAATACAAGTGCAAAAGTGGTTTCCTGCACCAACACAAGTGCGAAAAGTGGTTTTTCAACACTAACACAAGTGCGAAAAGTGGTTTTTCAACACTAACACAAGTGCGAAAAGTGTTTTTCCACACTAATACAAGTGCAAAAGTGGTTTCCTGCACCAACACAAGTGCGAAAAGTGGTTTTTCAACACTAACACAAGTGCGAAAAGTGGTTTTTCAACACTATCACAAGTGCAAAAAGTGTTTTATCCACACTAATACAAGTGCAAAAGTGGTTTCCTGCACCAACACAAGTGCGAAAAGTGGTTTTTCAACACTAACACAAGTGCAAAAAGTGGTTTTTCAACACTAACACAAGTGCGAAAAGTGGTTTTTCCACACTAATACAAGTGCAAAAGTGGTTTCCTGCACAAACACAAGTGCGAAAAGTGGTTTTTCAACACTAACACAAGTGCGAAAAGTGGTTTTTCAACACTAACACAAGTGCGAAAAGTGGTTTTTCCACACTAATACAAGTGCAAAAGTGGTTTCCTGCACCAACACAAGTGCGAAAAGTGGTTTTTCAACACTAACACAAGTGTGAAAAGTGGTTTTTCAAAACTAACACAAGTGCGAAAAGTAGTTTTTCAACACTAACACAAGTGCGAAAAGTGGTTTTTCAACACTAACACAAGTGCGAAAAGTGGTTTTTCCACACTAATACAAGTGCAAAAGTGGTTTCCTGCACCAACACAAGTGCGAAAAGTGGTTTATCAACACTAACACAAGTGCGAAAAGTGGTTTTTCAACACTAATACAAGTGCGAAAAGTGGTTTTTCCACACTAATACAAGTGCAAAAGTGGTTTCCTGCACCAACACAAGTGCGAAAAGTGGTTTTTCAACACTAACACAAGTGTGAAAAGTGGTTTTTCAACACTAACACAAGTGCGAAAAGTGGTTTTTCAACACTAACACAAGTGCGAAGAGTGGTTTTTCAACACTAACACAAGTGCGAAAAGTGGTTTTTCCACACTATTACAAGTGCAAAAGTGGTTTCCTGCACCAACACAAGTTCGAAAAGTGGTTTTTTCAACACTAACACAAGTGCGAAAAGTGGTTTTTCAACACTATCACAAGTGCAAAAAGTGTTTTTTCCACACTAATACAAGTGCAAAAGTGGTTTCCTGCACCAACACAAGTGCGAAAAGTGGTTTTTCAACACTAACACAAGTGCGAAAAGTGGTTTTTCAACACTAACACAAGTGCGAAAAGTGGTTTTTCAACACTAACACAAGTGCGAAAAGTGGTTTTTCCACACTAATACAAGTGCAAAAGTGGTTTCCTGCACCAACACAAGTGCGAAAAGTGGTTTTTCAACACTAACACAAGTGCGAAAAGTGGTTTTTCAACACTATCACAAGTGCAAAAAGTGTTTTTTCCACACTTATACAAGTGTAAAAGTGGTTTCCTGCACCAACACAAGTGCGAAAAGTGGTTTTTCAACACTAACACAAGTGCGAAAAGTGGTTTTTCAACACTATCACAAGTGCAAAAAGTGTTTTTTCCACACTAATACAAGTGCAAAAGTGGTTTCCTGCACCAACACAAGTGCGAAAAGTGGTTTTTCAACACTAACACAAGTGCGAAAAGTGGTTTTTCAACACTAACACAAGTGCGAAAAGTGGTTTTTCCACACTAATACAAGTGCAAAAGTGGTTTCCTGCACCAACACAAGTGCGAAAAGTGGTTTTTCAACACTAACACAAGTGCGAAAAGTGGTTTTTCAACACTAACACAAGTGCGAAAAGTGTTTTTTCCACACTAATACAAGTGCAAAAGTGGTTTCCTGCACCAACACAAGTGCGAAAAGTGGTTTTTCAACACTAACACAAGTGCGAAAAGTGGTTTTTCAAAACTATCACAAGTGCAAAAAGTGTTTTTCCACACTAATACAAGTGCAAAAGTGGTTTCCTGCACCAACACGAGTGCGGAAAGTGGTTTTTCAACACTAACACAAGTGCAAAAAGTGGTTTTTCAACACTAACACAAGTGCGAAAAGTGGTTTTTCCACACTAATTCAAGTGCAAAAGTGGTTTCCTGCACAAACACATGTGCGAAAAGTGGTTTTTCAACACTAACACAAGTGCGAAAAGTGGTTTTTCAACACTAACACAAGTGCGAAAAGTGGTTTTTCAACACTAACACAAGTGCGAAAAGTGGTTTTTCCACACTAATACAAGTGCAAAAGTGGTTTCCTGCACCAACACAAGTGCGAAAAGTGGTTTTTCAACACTAACACAAGTGTGAAAAGTGGTTTTTCAACACTAACACAAGTGCAAAAAGTGGTTTTTCAACACTAACACAAGTGCGAAAAGTGGTCTTTCAACACTAACACAAGTGCGAAAAGTGGTTTTTCCACACTAATACAAGTGCAAAAGTGGTTTCCTGCACCAACACAAGTGCGAAAAGTGGTTTTTCAACACTAACACAAGTGCGAAAAGTGGTTTTTCAACACTAACACAAGTGCGAAAAGTGTTTTTTCCACACTAATACAAGTGCAAAAGTGGTTTCCTGCACCAACACAAGTGCGAAAAGTGGTTTTTCAACACTAACACAAGTGCGAAAAGTGGTTTTTCAACACTATCACAAGTGCAAAAAGTGTTTTTCCACACTAATACAAGTGCAAAAGTGGTTTCCTGCACCAACACAAGTGCGGAAAGTGGTTTTTCAACACTAACACAAGTGCAAAAAGTGGTTTTTCAACACTAACACAAGTGCGAAAAGTGGTTTATCAACACTAACACAAGTGCGAAAAGTGGTTTTTCAACACTAACACAAGTGCGAAAAGTGGTTTTTCCACACTAATACAAGTGCAAAAGTGGTTTCCTGCACCAACACATGTGCGAAAAGTGGTTTTTCAACACTAACACAAGTGCGAAAAGTGGTTTTTCAACACTAACACAAGTGCAAAAAGTGTTTTTTCCACACTAATACAAGTGCAAAAGTGGTTTCCTGCACCAACACAAGTTCCAAAAGTGGTTTTTTCAACACTAACACAAGTGCGAAAAGGGGTTTTTCAACACTATCACAAGTGCAAAAAGTGTTTTTTCCACACTAGTACAAGTGCAAAAGTGGTTTCCTGCACCAACACAAGTGCGAAAAGTGGTTTTTCAACACTAACACAAGTGCAAAAAGTGGTTTTTCAACACTAACACAAGTGCGAAAAGTGGTTTTTCAACACTAACACAAGTGCGAAAAGTGGTTTTTCCACACTAATACAAGTGCAAAAGTGGTTTCCTGCACCAACACAAGTGCGAAAAGTGGTTTTTCAACACTAACACAAGTGCGAAAAGTGGTTTTTCAACACTATCACAAGTGCAAAAAGTGTTTTTTCCACACTAATACAAGTGCAAAAGTGGTTTCCTGCACCAACACGAGTGCGAAAAGTGGTTTTTCAACACTAACACAAGTGTGAAAAGTGGTTTTTCAACACTAACACAAGTGCAAAAAGTGGTTTTTCAACACTAACACAAGTGCGAAAAGTGGTTTTTCAACACTAACACAAGTGCGAAAAGTGGTTTTTCCACACTAATACAAGTGCAAAAGTGGTTTCCTGCACCAACACAAGTGCGAAAAGTGGTTTTTCAACACTAACACAAGTGCGAAAAGTGGTTTTTCAAAACTATCACAAGTGCAAAAAGTGTTTTTCCACACTAATACAAGTGCAGAAGTGGTTTCCTGCACCAACACGAGTGCGGAAAGTGGTTTTTCAACACTAACACAAGTGCAAAAAGTGGTTTTTCAACACTAACACAAGTGCGAAAAGTGGTTTTTCCACACTAATTCAAGTGCAAAAGTGGTTTCCTGCACAAACACATGTGCGAAAAGTGGTTTTTCAACACTAACACAAGTGCGAAAAGTGGTTTTTCAACACTAACACAAGTGCGAAAAGTGGTTTTTCAACACTAACACAAGTGCGAAAAGTGGTTTTTCCACACTAATACAAGTGCAAAAGTGGTTTCCTGCACCAACACAAGTGCGAAAAGTGGTTTTTCAACACTAACACAAGTGTGAAAAGTGGTTTTTCAACACTAACACAAGTGCAAAAAGTGGTTTTTCAACACTAACACAAGTGCGAAAAGTGGTCTTTCAACACTAACACAAGTGCGAAAAGTGGTTTTTCCACACTAATACAAGTGCAAAAGTGGTTTCCTGCACCAACACAAGTGCGAAAAGTGGTTTTTCAACACTAACACAAGTGTGAAAAGTGGTTTTTCAACACTAACACAAGTGCAAAAAGTGGTTTTTCAACACTAACACAAGTGCGAAAAGTGGTCTTTCAACACTAACACAAGTGCGAAAAGTGGTTTTTCAACACTAACACAAGTGCGAAAAGTGGTTTTTCAACACTAACACAAGTGCGAAAAGTGGTTTTTCAACACTAACACAAGTGCGAAAAGTGTTTTTTCCACACTAATACAAGTGCAAAAGTGGTTTCCTGCACCAACACAAGTGCGAAAAGTGGTTTTTCAACACTAACACAAGTGCGAAAAGTGGTTTTTCAACACTATCACAAGTGCAAAAAGTGTTTTTCCACACTAATACAAGTGCAAAAGTGGTTTCCTGCACCAACACAAGTGCGGAAAGTGGTTTTTCAACACTAACACAAGTGCAAAAAGTGGTTTTTCAACACTAACACAAGTGCGAAAAGTGGTTTATCAACACTAACACAAGTGCGAAAAGTGGTTTTTCAACACTAACACAAGTGCGAAAAGTGGTTTTTCCACACTAATACAAGTGCAAAAGTGGTTTCCTGCACCAACACATGTGCGAAAAGTGGTTTTTCAACACTAACACAAGTGCGAAAAGTGGTTTTTCAACACTAACACAAGTGCAAAAAGTGTTTTTTCCACACTAATACAAGTGCAAAAGTGGTTTCCTGCACCAACACAAGTTCCAAAAGTGGTTTTTTCAACACTAACACAAGTGCGAAAAGGGGTTTTTCAACACTATCACAAGTGCAAAAAGTGTTTTTTCCACACTAGTACAAGTGCAAAAGTGGTTTCCTGCACCAACACAAGTGCGAAAAGTGGTTTTTCAACACTAACACAAGTGCAAAAAGTGGTTTTTCAACACTAACACAAGTGCGAAAAGTGGTTTTTCAACACTAACACAAGTGCGAAAAGTGGTCCATTATGAGGACGCATCTCCTTTACCGGACCCCAGCCGTCTTGATCCGCCATAGCGCGACTTGCAAAATTCGAGTTTCGTAAAACAAAACAAATTTCGGCCGCTCCAAATTTTGACCAAATTTTTTTTTTCCTCTATTCGTTTTTTTTTTTTTTTTAATTTGGTCGGGCCTCGAATCTCACTCCCGACACCAATTGTTACAGACACGACTTTGATGTTAAGGTGGGCCGAGCGGAATGGCCGTCGTGTCCGCACAAATTACCCGATTGTACTCGAACGTCGACGAAGTCGCGCTACGCTGGCTCAATAAGAAAAAGAAGACACCCGGCTGGATTACAATCACACAATACGACACCAGGGGTTCAGTTCTCAAGACCTCCGGAGGAGGTTATATTAAGGCGGAAAAGGTTAGATTACAGGGGCTAGAGGTATATTACAGGAAGACAGGCACTTAGACACACTCTTATATTAACCCCGGACAGACGACAGACACACGGGACAAAATGCTGACTCACACGGGGATTGATGGCAAGGAAAGGCAGGTAGCGATGGCTCAAGGTGCACTCTTGGCTCAAGGCAGAATCGACTCGGTCCGGTCCAGAGATGCGGGGAGGTATCGTCGCGCTGGGGGTGGCGGTGGCTTCTCTCTCCAGTCTCCAAGCTGAGGCGCATCTCTCGTCACATCCGGCGCGTGGCCGCGTATATCCGGCGGGGAGTGACACGCCCTCGGCTCGTTAGCTCCGCCTCGTGGAATCGGCACGTTGCTTCTCATTGGGTGCGTGCGGGGGGGTTTACCAGGCTCCGCCCTTGACGAGGAGCTGACAAGGAGCCCCTTCGTGGTAACCCCGTGGAGCGCATGGTCTGGAGCTAATCGAGCCGGTGTGAGGACGCATCCTCCCCCGCTCCGCCGCCATCTCCTCTGTTGTTGTTGTCATTGTTGGGGAAGAAGATGGAAGGAGGTATGGGAAAGGTCCTAAACTCACTACTGATGCCATATAATCACATTCTGGTGCAACGAAGAGTCATAATTAATGGAGACGAGGCCTTAACTGACATAGAATAAGAATAACTAGGAAGATGTCCGAAAGTTGTCTACGTGTGGTGCGGTGGACCTGGGCACGACATTTAATGGGGGAATAAGGGGAAGGTCGGCTCTACTGATTGTTATTTACATGCAATGGGACTAGGGAATGGGGGATCGGGGAAAGTTGGGGAGTATTGGAGAAAATAGGGGAATATTTACAAGCGGATATGGAGGCCAAATTCCATATTCGCAACAATATATATATATATATACACAAAGAATTAAGTTAAGCACCCCCCCCCCCCCCCCGTTTTTTTACAACCTCGCACATTACAAGTTTGTTGTCGTCAAAACAGTGTAATATACCCATGATATTGCTATATTTTCTGGAGAAGTGATATTATGGTCACATAAAAACATAACAATCATGCCGTTTTCAATATTTTATTCTGAATAATTTAAGGTGAAATTTTTTGGGAATTTTAGGCATATTTTCACCTCAATTTAAGTATGGAGCTATAGGTCCATCACGGACAGTGTGGATGACGTTTATGTTTTCTAACGTACAGTCATTGTTCTGAGAAGACCTCTAGCGATCTTTGCGTCAATAACGTGTGTAGGACCCACGTGATCGGATCACTGACTCAACCAATCACTTTTTTTCACTTTGATCACTCAATTTCATCAATGGATAATTGCTAATGTCATACCAATCATTATTTGATCTCACATACCTTAGAATATATGCCAATGTATACATATACACAAAGAATATATATTAGGGGGTGCTTACCTTAATTCGTTGTGTAGGGGTGCTTAACTTAATTCTTTGTGTATACATACATACAGGGGGCTGCAAAAGTAGGTATACAGTTATGAAGAAAAAAAACGTGCGCACAAAACGTATTTTATTGATTATACAAGCATATCAATAATAACATATCAATAATAAACATATCAATAATAAACATATTAATCCCTCAAATGTCCCTCAAAACTATTTCCCTCAAAATCCCTCAAAACTATTATAATACTGGTAATACTGGTATAATCCTTACTGTATACCTACTTTTGCAGCCCCCTCTATATATATATATATATATATATATATATATATATATATATATATATATATATATATATATATACACACACAGCATATCTATAAATATATCTGTGCAGTGTCTTGTCACTTGTCTTGTCTTGTCACTGAATTACTACCTCAAACTTTTGTAAAATCGTACGAAACTTCGGGTATGAACCTATCTCTCCTGTGTGTGTCTTCAAGGGTCTTTGTTTTGAATTTTTTTGAAAAAACAACTTTTGTTGAAAAACAAAAATTGAAAAAGATGTATTTTTTCAACTTAAGTATTCAACTTCAATTGTTTATGAAATGTAATATCACGTATATGACAAAAACATTTATGCAAAATAATTGTTTGTTATGATTGGTGTCCACCATGACAAAACAGCAACTCAGGCACACTTGGTCATCGATTTATATATCTACATATCTGGGCAGTATCTGTGTTGTCACTGAACTACTCCCTGAAACTTTTGTTTCCGTGGTTGTGAAGTGTTTTTAATAACGTGGTGGTGGTTTTGAATCATGTGGTGGTGAGGTGTTTTGAATTACGTGGTGGTGAGGTGTTTTGAATTATGTGGTGGTGAGGTGTTTTGAATTACGTGGTGGTGACTGGTGAGGTGTTTTTAATTACTTGGTGGTGAGGTGTTTTGAATTAAGTGGTGGTGACTGGTGAGGTGTTTTTAATTACTTGGTGGTGAGGTGTGTTTAATTACGTGGTGGTGAGGTGTTTTGAATTAGTTGGTGGTGAGGTGTTTTAAATTAGGTGGTGGTGGTGAGGTGTTTTGAATGACTTGGTATTGAGGTGTTTTTAATTATGTGGTGGTGAGGTCTTTTGAATTACGTGGTCGTGAGAGGTTTTGAATTACGTGGTGGTGAGGTGTTTTGAATTAGTTGGTGGTGAGGTGTTTTAAATTAGGTGGTGGTGAGGTGTTTTGAATGACTTGGTATTGAGGTGTTTTTAATTATGTGGTGGTGAGGTCTTTTGAATTACGTGGTCGTGAGGGGTTTTGAATTACGTGGTGGTGAGGTGTTTTGAATTAGTTGGTGGTGAGGTGTTTTGAATTAGTTGGTGGTGAGGTGTTTTAAATTAGGTGGTGGTGAGGTGTTTTGAATGACTTGGTATTGAGGTGTTTTTAATTATGTGGTGGTGAGGTCTTCTAAATTACGTGGTCGTGAGGGGTTTTGAATAACGTGGTGGTGAGGTGTTTTGAATTAGGTGGGGGTGAGGTGTTTTGAATTAGGTGGGGGTGAGGTGTTTTTAATTATGTGGTGGTGAGGTGTTTTGAATTACGTGGTCGTGAGGGCTTTTGAATTACGTGGTGGTGAGGTGTTTTGAATGACGTGGGGGTGAGGTGTTTTGAATTACATGGTGGTGAGGTGTTTTGAATGATGTGGTGGTGAGGTTTTTTGAATTACGTGGTGGTGACGTGTTTTAAATTACTTGGTGATGAGGTGTTTAAATTAGGTGGGAGTGAGGTGTTTCAAATTATGTGGTGGTGAGGTGTTTTAAATTATGTGGTGGTGAGGTGTTTTAAATGACGTGGTTGTGCGGTGTAATCGTCCCAAACCTCCAGTCTGCAACTACCCCTCCCCGATGTATGTGCTGAGGGGTTCTTTCTTGAAAAAAAACATTCAACCGAAATTGCCTATAAAAATGTAATATCACAAACACAACAAATACATTTGTGCAAAATAATTGTTTGTATTATGATTGGTGTAAATCATGACAACACAGCAACTCAGGTGCAGTCATTATCCTCAGCTAAAATAAGAGCCTGTTCCTCAGTAACGACACTCGGCGAGCCGAGCCAAGCTAGTATATATATACTAGCGGGGTCACCCGTGGGAATCCCACGGGCATGGATGTGTGTGACATTTCGACATATTGAGTTATATGCTGCACATTCATTTTTACAAAATGGTTACTGGCAAGTCATCAGATCCAGAAATGGTGTGATGAACACAATTTATTTATTTCACATAATATGTGACCCCTCACTCCTCTCCACCTGACACTCTCCTGTCTCCACCTGACACTCTCCTGTCTCCACCTGACACTCTCCTCTCTCCACCTAGCACTCCTCTCCTCTCCAAACCCTCACATCCCTCTCCTTTCCAATCCCTCACCTCTCCAATCCCTCACACTCCTCTCCTCTCCAATCCTTCACACGCCACTCCAATCGCGCCTCACACTCCTCTCCAATCGCGCCTCACACTCCTCTCCAATCGCGCCTCACACTCCTCTCCAATCGTGCCTCACACTCCTCTCCAATCGTGCCTCACACTCCCCTCCAATCGTGCCTCACACTCCTCTCCAATCGCGCCTCACACTCCTCTCCAATCGCGCCTCACACTCCTCTCCAATCGCGCCTCACTCGCCTCTCCAATCGGCTTTCCCCGTCTCGTTTCTCTCCTTTTTCTCCCGTCTCGTTCTTTTTCTTGCTCCAAATCGGCCCGTCGGAATCGGAAATCGGCCCGTCTTGCTTTTGTGCTTGTGCGTAAATAAATTGTGTTCATGACACCATTTCTGGTGTTGGGCTAGCGGCTAGGGTGCCGGCTTAAGATCCTGGGTTCGAATCTCGGTCGATCGCCGAATTAATGCCAGGGGGGTTGACTCAGCCTGTCATCCTTCCGAGGTCGGCTAATTGAGTACCAGTTCACTGGTAATTCCCTGTTTGTCGTTGAAGGCGGCAAAAAGGGTTGGCGTCAGGAAGGGCATCCGGCCGTAAAACATTGCTTCAAAAAGGGGACAAAAAAACAACAACTACCACGGTCCCCGAAAAGGCCAATCCCCGCTTTGCGGGGAAAAATGGCCTCTAAACGGTGGTTTTTACACCATTTCTGGATCTGATGACTTGCCAGTAACCATTTTGTAAAAATGAATGTGCAGCATCTAACTCAATATGTCGAAATGTCACACACATCCATGCCCGTGGGATTCCCACGGGTGACCCCGCAAGTTTGCATTGACGTTCGTCGATGGACTCGTTCGCCCGTCTCATTCGTTTTCTTGCTGCATCCTGTTCAAGTCTGCGTTCTTCATCGATCGTCTCATTCATTTTGGAAATAGAAGTTTCCACGCAGCGCATGAATTGTCACGATCCTCAAGAGGAATTTGTCTCGTAATCATCAAATGATAAATGGCAAGTAAATTATATTGTGGAAAATTAAAGATTTCAAATAAACCTATTTAAAGTGTATTCGCACATAACTAATTTTAAAAAACGAAGAAATATCTCTCGGTAATTTCCTGAAACATATTTTACTTCCGGCTAATAATGTTGAATTAAATAAAAACGAAGAAATATATGTCGGCATCATTGTTGACGTTTTTGTGACGACTGTCATCAAACGAAAAAGTAATATATCTTAACGGAAAAGCAAAAGCGAATTTTTAATATATATATCGACACGTTGCCGTCGGTGTCATGTTGGGCAGTGTATGATACACCATGACGCGATTTTAAAAAATATATCTCTGCATTTTCCCGCGTGTGTGGAATGTTCTCAATTATTGCTGACACCGAGTCCAAAACCATCGATAAAAATGAAATCATATGGTGAGTTAGATTGGAGATAAAGGCGTGAGAGAGACTCAATGGCCTTGAAGTTGAAGTTACAGGCGTTTGAGAATTCATTTCGTTCTATAAACGGCAACTTTCATTGGATTTCCTTCCCGTTTTTTTTCAACCGAGTCGAAAACTATGTTAGCGACTGTGAAAAATGAAATGATATATCGAATTTTTAATATGTATCGACACGTTGCCGTCGGTGTCATGTTAGGCGGTGTATGATACACCATGACGCGATTTTAAAAAATATATCTGCATTTTCCCGCGTGTGTGGAATGTTCTCAATTATTGCTGACACCGACTCTAAAACCATCGATAAAAATGAAATCATATGGTGAGTTAGATTGGAGATAAAGGCGTGAGAGAGACTCAATGGCCTTGAAGTTACAGGCATTTGAGAATTCATTTCGTTCTATAAACGGCAACTTTCATCGGATTTTCTTCTCGTTTTTTTTCAACCGAGTCTAAAACTATGTTAGCGACTGTGAAAAATGAAATGATATATCGAATTTAAAATAGATATCGACACATTGCCGTCGGTGTCATGTTGGGCGGTGTATGATACACCATGACGCGATTTTAAAAAATATATCTGCATTTTCCCGCGTGTGTGGAATGTTTGTGGAAAATTAAAGATTTCAAATAAACCTATTTAAAGTGTATGCGCACATAACTAATAAAAAAAACGAAGAAATATCTCTCGGTAATTTCCTGAAACATATTTTACTTCCGGCTAATATGTTGAATGAAATAAAAACGAAGAAATATATGTCGGCATCATTGTTGACGTTTTTGTGACGACTATCATCAAACGAAATAGTAATATATCATAACGGAAAAGCAAAAGCGAATTTTTAATATATATCGACACATTGCCGGCGGTGTCATGTTGGGCGGTGTATGATACACCATGACGCGATTTTAAAAAATATATCTCTGCATTTTCCCGCGTGTGTGGATTGTTCTCAATTATTGCTGACACCGAGTCTAAAAGTAAAACCATCGATAAAAATGAAATCATATGGTGAGTTAGATTGGAGATAAAGGCGTGAGAGAGACTCAATGGCCTTGAAGTTACAGGCCTTTGAGAATTCATTTCGTTCTATAAACGGCAACTTTCATCGGATTTTCTTCCCGTTTTTTTTCAACCGAGTCTAAAACTATGTTAGCGACTGTGAAAAATGAAATGATTTATCGAATTTGATTTGAAATAAAACTGGGGGAGAGCAAGACACCACGGGCCTACAAAACAGGACTCAAAGCTATGCGAGTTAATAAAATGGTGGATATTTGTTTATAGCCACTCCCAGAATGGGTGGAGCTATGGGTGGAGCTACTCTGCAAACCGAGTAAGCCACACCCCGGACAGACACCCAACAGATAGACAGACAGACAGACAGAATCATCTACGGCTATTATAATATAGACTAGTGGGGTCACCCGTGGGAATCCCACGGGCATGGACGTGTGTGACATTTCGACATATTGAGTTGGATGCTGCACCTGTTTCACAATAACACACACACACACACACACCTCGTTTTTTCATTTCTGTATCTCACAATTCGGTCTCTCTCTTATTCACACACACACACAAACAGACACACACACACACACACACACACACACACACACACACACACACACACACACACACACACACACACACACACACACACACACGTACACCGACACACATATACACATACACATACACACACATATATATACACACATACACATACACACACACACACACATGCACGCACACGTACACACACATGTACACCGACACATGCATATACACATACACACATATACACATACACATATGGATACACACACATACACATATACACACACAGACACATACACATATACACATACACACACACAGACACACACACAGACATGCATACACATACACACACACATGCATACACATATACATACATACACACACACGTACACACACATGTACACCCACACACATATATATATATATATATATATATATATATATATATATATATATATATATATATATACACACATACAGACACACACATATATACACATAGACACATATATACACACACATACACATGTGTACACACACATGTACACCGACACACATGCACACACATACACATATACACATACACACATGTACACCCCCACACACACATACACACACACACACACACACACACACACACACACACACACACACGCGCACACGCACACACACACACGTCCCACATGTATATATCCCACATCCCACATGTATATACATGTTTAAAGTGTACGTGCCCTTCCCCCCTCCCCCGCCCGGCAACGCTGAGTACTTCTGCTAGTAACTAATGAAATAAAAACGAAGAAATATCTCTGGGTAATTTCCTGAAACTCGGTGAAATTCGCTGAAATTCGCTGAAATTCGCTCGGTGTATCGGTGAAATATTTTATTTGGGCGGTGTAGAATTGCTTCGAACGAAATATCTCTTAGCAATTTCCCGTCTGTGTTTCATGTCCATGCACACGTGAAATGGAGTTTGTTTTTGCACACGTGAAATGAACATGTGAACCTTTACTTCCGGATAATAATGTTGAATGAAATAAAAACGAAGAAATATAGTGGGGTCACCCGTGGGACATTTCGACATATTGAGTTAGATGCTGCACATTCAAAATGGTTACTGGCAATTCATCAGATCCAGAAATGGTGCAATGAACACAATTTATTTCTTTCACATAATATGTGGCCCCTCACTCCTCTCCACCTGACACTCTCCTCTCTCCACCTGACACTCTCCTCTCTCCACCTGACACTCTCCTCTCTCCACCTAGCACTCCTCTCCTCTCCAATCCCTCACATTCCTCTCCTCTCCAATCCCTCACCTCTCCAATCCCTCACACACCTCTCCTCTCCAAACCCTCACTCTCCTCTCCAATCGCTCCTCACTCGCCTCTCCAATCGCTCCTCACTCGCCTCTCCAATCGCTCCTCACTCGCCTCTCCAATCGCTCCTCACTCGCCTCTCCAATCGCTCCTCACTCGCCTCTCCAATCGCTCCTCACTCGCCTCTCCCATCGCTCCTCACTCGCCCCTCCAATCGCTCCTCACTCGCCTCTCCAATCGCTCCTCACTCGCCTCTCCAATCGCTCCTCACTCGCCTCTCCAATCGCTCCTCACTCGCCTCTCCAATCGCTCCTCACTCGCCTCTCCAATCGCTCCTCACTCGCCTCTCCAATCGGCTTTCCCCGTCTCGTTTCTCTCGTTTTTCTCCCGTCTCGTTCTTTTTCTTGCTCCAAATCGGCCCGTCTCGCCCGTCGGAATCGGAAATCGGGCCGTCTTGCTTTCTTGCTTGCGCGTAAATAAATTGTGTTCATTACACCATTTCTGGATCTGATGACTTGCCAGTAACCATTTTGTAAAAATGAATGTGCAGCATCTAACTCAATATGTCGAAATGTCACACACATCCATGCCCGTGGGATTCCCACGGGTGACCCCGCAAGTTTGCATTGACGTTCGTCGACGCACTCGTTCGCCCGTCTCATTCGCTTTCTTGCTACATCCTGTTCAAGTGTGCATTCTTCATCGATCGTCTCATTCATTTTGGAAATAGAAGTTTCCACGCAGCGCATGAATTGTCACTATCCTCAAGAGGAAGTGTCTCGTAATCATCAAATGATAAATGGCAAGTAAATTATATTGTGGAAAATTAAAGATTTCAAATAAACCTATTTAAAGTGTATGCGCACATAACTAATAAAAAAAACGAAGAAATATCTCTCGGTAATTTCCTGAAACATATTTTACTTCCGGCTAATGTTGAATGAAATAAAAACGAAGAAATATATGTCGGCATCATTGTTGACGTTTTTGTGACGACTGTCATCAAACGAAAAAGTAATATATCTTATAGTGTAGCAGCATAGCAAACCTGTTGTGCATTTTGTGATACTGAAGGAGCTGTGGCTCCCACGTCGATCGAAAGAATGGACGCGACAAAAAGCTTGAATTCATCTGAGCTGCTTTATTCGAATCAAACACTCAGGCACTCTGGGAAAAACGTTTTACGGTCAGCAATATATATCTATTCCGCCAGGGGGTTTGCCCAGGCCTGGCGCCAGGGGGCGTGGCCCCGCGTCCCGGCTGCGGCCTGGCAAGTTGAGGGCGAGCCTGCCCGGGCGTCCCGACCGAGGCCTGGCAAGTCGAGCGCGGGCCTGCCCGGGCGTCCTGGACGAGCCCGGCCTGGTGATCGCTCCGCGTCCTTGATAGGTGCAAGGCGATTGTGTAACCCCAGCGGCAGCCGCTACACACGTCCCCCCAGAATCGACTTGCACCGGCAGGGTCAACTTGAGGGGGGTCCTGATGACCCGGCCGAAGCGACCCCTGGCGGGTCGTGGGAGGGGGTCCGGTGAGGTGGTGGGCGGTCGAGTGGGGGGCACCGTGGACGGGGGGCGGCCTCGCCGCGGCGGGAGGGCCACCCGTGGTGGGTGGTCGACGTCCACGTGCGCCGGCTTGAGGCGGTCCACTGCAATCCGGTCCGACCTGCCGCCGATGTCGATGATGAACGACTTGTCGTCCCGTCGCAGCACCCGGAAGGGCCCGTCGTACGGCGGCTGGAGTGGCCGCCGATGTGCGTCGTGACGCACAAAAACATACTCCGCGGTGCGGAGTGCTGGGGGGACGTAGGACTGGGGGTCACCGTGGTGGGATGTCGGCACGGGGGCAAACCGTTGGGCGGCCTCCTGGAGGTCCGAGCGCTGGCGAGCTGCGGACCAGGAGCTGGTAGCGTCGGGCACGAATTCGCCCGGGACGCGTAGCACCTGGCCATAGACCAGCTCGGCGGTGGATGCCTGGAGGTCCTCCTTGGGGGCCGTGCGAAGGCCCAAAAGGACCCACGGCAGCCGGTCGGCCCAACCGCCGTCTTGAAGGCCGGCCATGAGCGCGGCCTTCATGGAGCGGTGGAATCGCTCGCACAACCCGTTTGCTTGGGGGTGGTAGGCCGTAGTACGGTGGAGCTTGACCCCCAGGTTGCGGGCGACCGCGCCCCACAGCTCGGAGGTGAACTGTGGTCCGCGGTCTGACGAGATGTCCGCCGGTGCGCCGAAGCGGGCGACCCAGGTGGCGATGAAGGCCTGCGCCACGTCGGCGGTGGTGGTGGAGACGAGGGGAACGGCCTCCGGCCACCTGGTGGTCCTGTCCACCATGGTGAGCAGGTGTGTGAACCCTCGTGATGGGGGAAGGGGGCCCACCAGATCCACGTTGACGTGGTCGAAACGTCGTTCGGGCACGGTGAAAGGTGCCAGCGGGGCCTGGGTGTGTCGGTGGACCTTGGCCCGTTGGCAGGCGGTGCAGGCGCTGGTCCAATCGCGGACGTCCCGACGAAGGCCGTGCCAGACGAAACGCGCCGACACCAGCTTCTGGGAAGCTTTCCGGCCCGGGTGGGAAAGGCCGTGGAGGGAGGCGAAGATGCGGCGTTGCCAGGTGACGGGCACGATGGGGCGAGGCCGGCCTTGGGAGACGTCGCAGAGCAGGACAGTGTCCGCGCAGGGGATGTCGGCCAGGCGGAGGCCCGTGTCCGCCGCCCGGAGGGCTTGCACCGTGGTGTCGGTGGTTTGGTCCGCCGCCATAAGCGCAAAATCCACGCCCAGGTGGACCGCGTTCGCGCTGGCCCGGGAAAGACAGTCGGCCACGGCGTTGTTTTTGCCGGCGACGTGCCGGATGTCCGTGGTAAACTCCGACACGGCGGAGAGGTGGCGCTGTTGGCGGGCCGACCATGGCTCCGTGACCTTGGCCATGGCGTAAACCAACGGCTTGTGGTCGACGAACGCCGTGAAAGGTCGGCCCTCCAGGAGGTGGCGGAAATGGCGGACGGCCAGGTGTAGACCGAGGAGCTCCCGGTCAAACGTGCTGTATTTGAGCTCGTTCGGCCGGAGCTGCCGGCTGAAAAAAGCGAGTGGCTGCCAAACCCCGTTCACCCATTGCTCATGTACGGCGCCCACCGCGTAGTCGGAGGCATCCGTGGTGAGGGCGATGGGAGCGTTGAGCACCGGGTGAGCGAGCAGTGTTGCGTCGGCGAGGGCCCGCTTTGAGCTTTGGAAGGCCGCATCCATTGCTGTGGACCAGGCGATGTCGTGCTTGGCCGGCTTGCCCCGGAGGGCTTCGTAGAGGGGCCGCATGAGTTGAGCAGCGCGGGGCACGAAGCGGTGATAAAAATTCACCATTCCCAGGAATTCCTGCAGGGCCTTTATGGTGCGGGGACGCGGGAAAGTGGTGATGGCCTCGACCTTGGTTGGCAGCGGCACAGCCCCGTTCTTGGTGATGTGGTGGCCCAAAAAATCAACGGCCGTCGTGCCGAAGTGGCATTTGGCCGGGTTGACGATGAGGCCGTGCTCGCTGAGGCGCCCGAACAGTGTTCGGAGGTGGAGGAGGTGCTCGGCCCGGGACGTGCTGGCGACGAGGATGTCGTCCAGGTAAACGAAAAGGAACGGCAGGTCACGCAGCACGCCGTCCATCAAGCGCTGGAACGCCTGAGCCGCGTTCTTGAGACCAAACGGCATCCGCAAGAACTCGAATAAGCCGAACGGCGTGATGACTGCCGTTTTAGGGACGTCGGCCGCCCTGACAGGTACCTGGTGATATCCCCGTATGAGATCAATTTTCGAAAAAATGACCCGTCCCGCCAGACGGGCGGAGAAGTCTTGGATATGCGGGATCGGGTACCTGTCGGGTGTTGTAGCGTCATTAAGACGGCGGTAGTCGCCACACGGGCGCCATCCACCCCCTGGCTTTGGCACGATGTGCAGTGGCGAGGCCCACGCGCTATCGGAGCGCCGCACGATGCCGAGGTGCTCCAACGCGTCGAATTCGGCCTTCGCAACGGCAAGCTTGGCTGGGTCGAGGCGGCGGGCCCTGGCGTAGACCGGCGGGCCCGTGGTTGGTATGTGGTGCTCGATCCCATGCCGTACTGCGACGGCCGAAAACGTCGGCCGCGTGAGGGCCGGGAACTCCGCGAGCAGGCGAGCAAACTCGTTCGCCGCCGGGACGGTGCATGCCAGCTCGGTCGGCGCGGAGCTGCTCAATGTGCATACCAGGGAGCTGAAGGTTTCAGCGTTGATTAAACGACGCCGTTGGACGTCCACCAGCAGTCCGTGTGTGCAGAGGAAGTCGGCGCCTAGCAGAGCCATGGGCACGTTGGCGGTTACAAACGTCCAAGCAAAGCGTTGGCCGCCGAAGCAGAGGGTGACGTTGCGCGGGCCGAAGGTGCGGATAGTCGATCCGTTGGCCGCAACCAAGGAGGGGCCGCAAACCGCGGATTGCCTGTCCTGGTCAGAGGCGGGCATGACGCTCAGTTGGGCGCCGGTGTCGCACAGGAAGCGCCGTCCGGACGCTTTATCCGTGATGAACAGTAAGTTGCCCGTGTGACTGTGGCCGGCGCTCATGGCAGGTAATGAACGCCGGCCTGGCCGTTTCCCGACCCGCCGAAGGTGCACGGGGGTCGGCATGTCCGGGCCTTCTGTCCGAACCTGGCATGATAGGAACACCACGCTTGGTCGGGTGGAGGCTTCGGACGTCGTGCTGGACGTGGTCGGCTCGGTATAGCGGCCGCCAATTGCGTCGGCAGTTCGGCCGTCGAACGCGCCGGGTGCTCGGGCGCCATGGATGGTGCATCAGGCGGCGGCGGGTCCCATGTCGCCGCTGCGATGCGCTGTCCCGCGGCGGAGATTTTGTCGGCTTCTCTGGCAAGGGCCCGGGGATCTGTGATCGTCGTGCTTGCCAGGGCGAGGCGTACCGGGTTAGGCAGCTGACGGAGGAACAGCTCCCGGAACAGGAATGCCGGAGAGTGCTCGCCGAGCAGCGAAAGCATGTAGTTCATTCGCTCGGAAGGGCGCGTGTCGCCGAGCTCAGGCAAATCGAGCAGGCGCCGTGCGCGTTCCGCCGCTGGGAGGGCGAAAGCATCGACGAGAAGCTTCTTAATCGCGCCGTATTTGTCAGCGGCTGGCGGGCTCTCGAGGAGGCTCAGGGCGCGGGCTGCGGTGGCCGACCCGAGCGCAGCGACCACGTGGTGGAAGCGGGTGTCGTCCGCCGTGATGCCCCGCAGGGCGAACAGGGACTCCGCTTGTGCGAACCAAACCGCCGCGTGAGCCTCCCAGAAGGTAGGCAGTTTAAGGGCGACTGCCGTGTCCATGTCGGTAGGTCACCAATGAAGGAGCTGTGGCTCCCACGTCGATCGAAAGAATGGACGCGACAAAAAGCTTGAATTCATCTGAGCTGCTTTATTCGAATCAAACACTCAGGCACTCTGGGAAAAACGTTTTACGGTCAGCAATATATATCTATTCCGCCAGGGGGTTTGCCCAGGCCTGGCGCCAGGGGGCGTGGCCCCGCGTCCCGGCTGCGGCCTGGCAAGTTGAGGGCGAGCCTGCCCGGGCGTCCCGACCGAGGCCTGGCAAGTCGAGCGCGGGCCTGCCCGGGCGTCCTGGACGAGCCCGGCCTGGTGATCGCTCCGCGTCCTTGATAGGTGCAAGGCGATTGTGTAACCCCAGCGGCAGCCGCTACAATACAAGCACCAAATTTGGTACACTAGTAGACTATCATATTGTTGCAGATATGGGACTTGGCCTCAATATCCGCTTGTAAATACTCCCCTATTTCCCCAATACTCCCCAACTATCCCCAATCCCCCATTCCCTAGTCCCATTGCCTGTAAATAACACTCTGTAGAACCGACCTTCCCCTTTTTCCCCCATTAAATGTCGTGCCCAGGTTCACCGCATCTCACGTAGACAACTATAGGACATCTTGCTAGTTATTCTTAGTCTATGTCAGTTAAGGACTCGTTTCCATTAATTCTGACTCTTCGTTGCACGAAATTGTGATCGTATGGCACCAGTAGTGAGTTTAGGACCTCCCCTTACCTCCTCCCATCTTCCCCATGAAACAACAACAACAACTACAACAACTACAACAACAACTACAACAACAACAACAACAACAACAACAACTACAACTACAACTACAACTACAACAACAGTGGAGATGGGGGCGGCGCGGCGCGGGGGAGTGTGCGTCCTCACACCGGCTCGGTTAGCCGCCATGACCATGCGCTCCGACGGGGTTACCACGAAGGGGCTCCCTGTCAGCCCCTCGTCAAGGGCGGAGCCAGTAACCCCCCCGCACGCACCCAATGAGAAGCAACGGGCCGATTCCATCTGGGGCGGAGCTAACGAGCCGAGGGCGTGTCACTCCCCGCCGGATATACGCAGCCACTTACCGGACGTGACGTGAGATGCGCCCCCGACTGAAGAAGACAAGTCACGACCTTCGAGCGCTGAGTGAGGCCTCCCGCATCTCTGGACCGGAGAGGGTCAATTCTGTCCTTGAGCCAAGAGTGCACCTTGAGCCATCGACTACCCGCTTTCCTTGCCATCAATCCCCGTGTGAGTCAGTTTTGTCCCGTTTATCTGTCGTCTGTCGGGGCTAATATAAGAGTGTGTCTAAGTGCCTGTCTTTCTATGCTGTCCCTCTCATTCCTGTAATCTGACCTTCCGCAATATTATAACCTCTTCCGGAGGTCTTGAGAACTGAACCCTTGGTGTCGTGTCATTTTAATCCCAGCCGTTGTGTCCTTTTCCATCATTGATTTAGCATAGCGCGACTTAGTCAACGTTCGAGTATAATCGGGTAAACGTGCAGGCGCGGTCATACCAAACCGCTCGGTAGACCAACATCCACAACCGCGTCTGTAACAATTGGTGTCAGGAGTGTCGGATTCGAACCTGGGACTAAATTTATTAGGCCCAAATTTTGGAACACCAATTGTACCACTAGGGTAACAATTGGTGTTGGGAGGTAGAATTCGATCCGGAGCGCGTTTCCCGCGCTCGAAATTATAACGACGAAATTTGATTTGTTTTACGGAAATAAAAACCCGAATTTTGAAAGTCGCGCTATGGCGGATCAAGACAGCTGGGGTCCGGTAGGGGAGAGTGAGGCAGGGTCGGTCCAGGACCAAATTGAGGGACGCGAGGAGTGCGAAGCAGCGAGGGTAGCAGACGCACAAAATAGCGTCGTTGCGCCCGACGTTGCGGGGGCGCAAAATGGCGCCTCGCTGGTCACCGCGCCCGCGACCGTGGCAGCGCCCCTGGTGGATTCGAACCTTTTCCTCCTGCAAATGAGGGCCCTTATGGAACAAATGGGTGAGCAATTGGGAGACCAAATTAGAGGTTTGAAAAGCAGTATGGGACAAATGGGGAACCGGATGGAGGCTCAGAATGAGCAATTGGGGGTAATGGGGAACCGGATGGATGCTCAGGGTGAGCGATTGGAGGGCAAAATAGGGGTAATGAGGGACGAAGCGAGGGGTACCGGAGAGGGGTTAGACAATAATTTTAAGGAGTTAGACAAGAAATTTGGGAAGTTAGACAATAATTTTGAGGGGTTAGACAACGGGATAAAAGAGGTGAGAAATGGGTTAATAGGGTTAGAAAACAGTATGGAAGGCAAATTGAGGGACATGAGGGACCAAGCGGAAAGGGAAGTTAAACAAATGGAGCAGCAGATAGAGGGGGTCAGAATGGGGGTAGAAACTAAACTGGATGCTCACAGGGAGGAAATGGAGCAGATGAGGGTGGCATCTGGGCAGGAGATGCAAGTGATGGGAGAGGAGATCAGAAGAGGAGTGAGTGAGGAGGTCGGAGGAGTGCGCGAGGAGGTGAGGCACTGTAAGGAGCACATGGAGAAGGAGGTGAGAAAGGGGACTGTAAAGTTACAAGGGGGCATAGAGGACCTGACGCAGGAGGTGGAACAGCTGACGGAGGGACAAAAAGGACTAACGGAGCAGGTTCAAAGGAACACTGCGGTATTAGGAGGTTTAAAAGCGACACAAAACGACATAAAAAACGACTTAATAGCGACAAAGAGGGAATGTCAGATGGTACGTGAGGGACTGACAGCGAGGTTGGACGAGGTGGTAGAGGTAATGGAGACGAAGGACCGGCAGGTGAGGACGCACCTGGAAACGGTCAAGGTAGCCTTAGAGGACGAGCTTGAGGAGACGTACCGGGGAATAAAAGAGGTGAAGCAGAAATTAGAAGAAGTGGAAGAAGGGGTGAGCGAAATTATGAAGCGACGGAGAGAGGATAAGAAGGAGATAAAAGAGGAGATAAAAGAATTGGTCCAAAGTCTGTGTTTGGATCGTGATGATGTGCTCATTAACCGGATGAGGGATTCGCAGGTGATGGAGGAGAAGCGAAAAGGAAGAGGACCCGGTGTAAGTGGTGACCAATATGGTCGTGCGTATGATGCGCCAGGGGATTTAAGAAGCTTGGGGGTCGAGATAGACCCGGGTGTTCTTGAGAGGCCGTTGGTGAAGTGTGCGACAGGTCTGGTGTGCGAAAAAGGAGGTGTGCGAGAAAGTCCGACTCTGGGGTGTGTGAGGAAAAAGTGCGTGCCAAGGAGTGAGTGTGCTGGCGAGAATGAGTCGGTCGTAGCGCGTGTGCGAGGGAGCACATGGAAGCGCGGTGTGGTGAGTGTTACAGAGGGTGTAACGGGAGAGTGTGCGCGAGAAAGGTGTGTGACGGACAGGTGCATGAGGAAAGAGTGCGCTGTCAAGAGTAAGGGTGAGTGCGCTGTCAAGAATGGAGGTGAGAGTAGTGAGAGTGACAAGGAGAGTGAGTTGGTTGTGACAGGTGAGCGAGGATGTACACCTGGGATGGAAGGATGCACATCTGGAATGGTAGAGCGTGAGTGGGAATGCACGCTGGAATTGGTAGTGAGGCACGTGGTTGGGTGTGCGAATGAGAGCACACCTGTGATTGTCACAGAGGAGGTGACAGAGGAGGGGGCGCGAAGAGGTGTGTTGGTGAGGTGTGCGACCAACGAATGTGTGCCAAAGTGTTCGGTGGTCAGGTGTGTGACCAAGGCTGTGAGTGGAATGGGTGTACCGAGGTGTGTAAGGAAAGGTACGAGGAGCATGGAAACGGCTGGATGTGTGAGCAAGGAACGGGCCGCGGGGTGTAAGCGTCCAGGTGAAGCATCGACGTTAGACGGGGTAGAGTTTAGGTCGACTTTTAGCCGAATCGGGCCCTCGGTGCGTGCTGGGCCTCGCTTTGAACGGCCGCGTCCGTGCTCCACTAGGCGGAGCGGGCAGCCCGATAGAAAGGGTCGTCATGGCGACCACTTTTTGTTGAGGCATTCCGGCAGGTCGAGATCGGGACATTGGATGGCTCCACGCCGAGATGGTGCGTGGGATCTCGGCCCGGGTAAGCCCCCGTCCCTGCCCCGAATGCCGGACGCATCCAGCCGCTGGCGCAGAACAACCCGCATTCATGGCTTGGCTTTACGAAGCCGGGCTTTGGACAGGAATTGGCGCATCGAGAGGCATTAGTGAGTAGACTGGGTGATGAGGTTAGTGTTTTGGACCCAAAATTAGAGAAAAACAAAATTTGATGATTGGCAAGGGATTGGCAGTAGTGATTGGCAGATGATGGGTAGTGATTGGCAAATTTTTAATTTGTTGAAATTTGATGTGCGAAATTGGTAGTGAGCGATGGGCCCGGTGGGTAAGGCTGGCATCCCTGCCACCCTTCCCATAGGTGGGGGCAAATGCGCAATAGCTTATGGGGTTGATGGCAGTGAAAACTAGCCCGGGTGGGTTAGGTTATATTGTAGGGATCTAGCGAAGATGACATTAGGTGACGTTAAGTTTAGTTAGTGACTGATACCTGTAGTGGGGACGCAGGTAGATTAGTGTGGATGATAATGACGTGGGAGCGCAATAGTTTAAAGGGACGACTGGGAAGCGCAAGTTTCAGAGGGGAGTAGTTAGGTGAGATGATGCTGTGTGAGAATTGAACAGGTGTGATTGCACAGGTGTGCAACTGGACAGGTGTGTGGAGCAGTGTGTGAGTAGTGAGTGTTGTGGATCAGCGCGAATGCGCTTGGGGAGAGAAGGGTGCAGGTGGCACCAGGTGTGAGAGCACAGGTGTGCAAGTAAAGGTGTGTGGAGAGAGTTGGAGTAATTGGTACGGAGTGGTGTGCATGGTGCGAAGGTGTGGATGGGGGAAGAGTGGACCCCTTTCACGAGTACCCGGGGCGGGTAGTGTAAGTGTTAGGTAGAGGGTATAGGTAAATTGTGGTTGGATATTGGCATCTGTGGTGCGGGTGACAGAATGGTATTTGGATGGGTGCATTAGTGTTGTGGAAATGGCTGGGCGTGTAGCCTGTTAGTGTGTGTAGTTGGTTGGGCACTCCACCACTGTGAGGATGTCGGCCAGGTGAGGCCGCAGGTGGGCTCTGGGAGCCGATAGTTGTGAGTGGGTGCCTGAGGATCCCGGGTGTGGATCGGGCAGCCCAGTGCCAGAGAGGGCACCGAGTGGGGAGAGCGCCAGAGGGCCTTCCCCAGGTAGTTAGGTTAGGGTAAGGAGCAGGTAAGCTCGGAGGCAACTGCAGTGGTGGAGGTGTGCAGGTGGGTAGACCCACTGGGAGAGGTACACGCCACAGCCCAGAAATTGTGCGAGGGCACCGGGAGATGAATCGGGGGAGTGAGACCCCAAATTGAAAAGCACCACAGTTTGGCCAATGGGAATTGGTTTTTAGAACCCATAGTGTAAGAGGGCCAATGGTTTGGCCGGAGAAAGACCCCGGGTAGTGTAAAGTTGTTAAAGTCATTTAGGAAATAGTTAGGATTGATAATAATAATAATAATAATGCATTTATTTTATATAGCGCTTTTCAGGAAGCCCAAAGACGCTTTGACAGAGTGCAAAACATAACGCATAGCAAAACATAAAGACAATTGCAAAAAAAGAAGAATCAATAGGGAAATATTCAAAGCACAAAGGAGGGAGAAGGAGAGGAGATAGTCAGGGGTTAGATGCTGTGGGTTAAATGTTGAATGCAGTGTTGAACAGGTGGGTCTTGAGTGATGTTTTGAATGTGGTGAGTGAGGAGGAGTCTCTGATGGTGTGAGGTAGCGAGTTCCAGAGGGTGGGAGCAGCGATGGAGAAGGCCCTGTCCCCCCAGGATCTAAATTTGGTCCGGATGGGGGGGGTCAGGAGGTTGGTACCAGCAGAGCGGAGGTTGCGGGTGGGAGTGTGTCTGGAGAGGAGGTCAGCCAGGTAGGATGGGGCCAGGTTATGGAGGGCTTTGTAGGTCAAGAGGAGGATTTTGTACTGGATTCTCTGGGAGATGGGGAGCCAGTGAAGCTTGTAAAGGACGGGGGTGATGTGGTCACGGGTCCGGGAATGGGTGAGTAGACGGGCAGCGGAGTTCTGAATGTATTGGAGTTTATTGGTGATTGTTGAGGGTGAACCATAAAGGAGGCTATTGCAGTAGTCCAGACGGGAAGTGATGAAGGCGTGGATGAGGGTTTCTGCAGCCACAGAGGAGAGGGATGGACGGAGACGGGCGATGTTTTTCAGGTGGAAGAAGGCTGTCTTTGTGATCTGTTTAGTGTATTTGTCGAAGGAGAGGGTTTGGTCAAAGATGATGCCAAGATTCCGGATGTGAGGGGAGGTGGACACTGGGAAACCGTCGATGTTGAGGGCAAAGTTATGGGTGGACTTGGTGAGCGTTTTTGGGCCAATGATGATTATTTCAGATTTATCACAGTTAAGTTTGAGGAAGTTGATTTGAAGCCAGGATTTTATTTCAGTGATGCAGTTTGTCAGGATAGAGTGGGTGGCGGTGGAGATGGACTTGGTGGAGATGAAAAGCTGGATGTCATCGGCGAAGCAGTGGAATTGGAGACCATGACGGCGGATTAAGTGACCGAGGGGGGACAGGTAAAGGATAAAGAGGAGGGGGCCAAGAACTGAACCTTGGGGGACACCTTGGGGGAGGGGAGCAGTGGGGGATTTGCAGTTATTGATGGAGATGAACTGACGTCTGTCAGAGAGGTATGATTTAATCCAAGAGAGGGCAGTGCCGGTAATGTTAAAGGTGGTTTCAAGTCGGGTGAGGAGGATGGTGTGATCGATGGTGTCAAAGGCAGCGCTGAGGTCGAGGAGGATGAGAATGTTGAGGTTGCCAGCATCAGAGGAGAGGAAAAGGTCGTTGGTGATTTTGAGGAGAGCAGTTTCAGTACTGTGGTTGGACCGGAATCCGGATTGGAATGTTTCATACAGGTTATTGGCAGAGAGGTGATGCTTGAGTTGAGTGGCTACAGCGCGTTCCAAAACCTTTGACAGAAAGGGTAGGTTGGAGATGGGTCTGAAGTTATTTAGGGTGTCAGGGTTTAGTCCAGGTTTTTTCAGAATGGGGGTAACAGCAGCAATTTTGAGGGATGGTGGGACGATGCCTGTAGACAGGGAGGAGTTTATTGTTGCAATGATAAGTGGAGAAAGAGCAGGAAGGGAGGCCTTGACAAAGCTGGAGGGGATGGGGTCAAGAGTGCAGGTGGCAGTTTTCATTCCGATGAGGAGTTCAGAGAGGTCAGTAGGGGAGACTGGGGAGAATTGAGACAGGGGATGGCAGGATAAGGGGGGGCAGGTGGTTTGAGGGGGAGCGGGTGCGGCGGTGGTCAAGCTGTTGTAGATGTTTTCAATTTTGCGTTGGAAGAATGAAAGGAAGGAGATGCAGTTGTCTATTGTGAATGACTGGGTGGTGGTGTTCAGGGGGCTGAGGAGTTTGTTTATTGTAGAGAAGAGTGCTTTTGGGTTTCCGGAGCCAGAGTGGATAATTTGAGAGTAGTAGGCGGAGCGGGCGCGGGAGAGGGCATCTTTATAGTGTTGTATGTGGTCCTTGTAGGCCTGGGAGTGAACTGTGAGACCTGTTTTATTGCGGAGTCTTTCAAGTTGGCGAGCACGAGTTTTCATTAGGCGGAGCTCAGGGGTAAACCAGGGAGCAGAATGGGTGAAAGAAACTGTTTTGGTTTTTATAGGCGCAATTTGGTCAAGGCAGGAAGAGAGAGTGTGGTTGTAGTAGTCAGTGAGGTCAGAAGGGGTGTGGAGGTCAACGAAGGGAGAAGTGGACATTTTTTCAGAGAGGGTCGATGAGAATGAGGCAGGTGAAAAAGCGTTTAGCTTACGGAAGTTGATAGTGCGATAATGCCTTGGTGCTGGGGTGGGGATGTTGATGGTCAGAGTGATGGCTAGGTGGTCAGAGAGAGTGAGGTCGGAGCCAGAGAGATGGTGCAAAATTAGTCCAGTAGAGCAGACAAGGTCCAAAATGTGACCACGGTTATGGGTAGGAAAGTTGACATGTTGAGTGAGGTTAAAGCAGGTGAGTAAATCAGTGAAGTCAGTGGTTAGCGTGGAGTCAGTGGAGTCCATGTGGATATTGAAATCACCAAGGAGGAGGATTGAGGGGGAGAGGGAACATAGCTGGGTCAGAAAGTAGGAGAAGTCAGACAGGAATGATGGGTGTGGTTTGGGAGGGCGGTAGACAACAGCCATGACTGACTGTGTGTGACCAGAGAGTTTAAAAGCCAGGTGTTCAAATGATGGAGCAGATGAGATGGAGATGAGGTTGGTCTTGATGTCTTGTCGGTGAATAACGGCAATTCCACCACCTCGGCCCTCCGAGCGTGGTTTATTGATGTAAGAATATCCATTGGGTGTGGTGAGGTTGAGCGTGTAGTAGTCCAGTGGTTGTTGCCAGGTCTCAGTGAGACAGAGAAAGTCCAGTTTATTTTCCAGGATGTAGTCGTTCAGGATGAGGCATTTGTTGTTGAGGGACCGGGTATTGAACAGGGTGAGCTTGATGTTGTTTTGTACGGCGGGTATGAATCCAGGTGATTTGGCCAGGGTTCGCAGACAGGAGGTGCGATTTTGTGCGTTGTTGTGACCAGGTGTGTTGGGACGATGAGTGGGAGTGCGCTGAGCCGACCAGAGGATGGGGATGGAGTGACCTGATTGTAAATACTGAAGTGACCATACGCAGCCACTTACCTGTGGTGATGATGATGACTCCACACCTGTGTTTTCTTTGTTCTGTGTGCAGGAAATGAGAATTGCTGTGTGGATTGGTGAGACGCATCACGACGTGGATGAGACATTGGGGTGATTCCATCTCTCCCTCCCTAGGAGGGACTGATGATGAATTGGTAATGGCAAATTTTGATGAGTTGAAAATGGCAAATTTGATTGGTTAGGAGGGAGAGAAGACGAATTTGGTATATGGGAGGAACGGGGAAGACAGTAGGGACGTTTGTTGATTTGTAAAGTAGATGTTTATGGGTAGTGTTGTGTTTTGTGGATACAGTAAGGGGTAAGGGAGGGGCCATGTAGGTTACCTGGTGGGGGGGGGGGGCGTACGGTAGGAACGTACCTGTCTCACCTGGTTCCCATGTGCCCCCAGTGTGCATTACCTTACATTGCGTGCACTTTTGCGCCCTTACCACCTTACTCACTTGTCTGCTTCTTTTGTCTCCCACCTCTGAGGATCTGGCTTTGGGGTAGAGAGAGAGGAGAGAGAGGTGCTGGCTACGCAGTTGTGGGCCTGCACTTTCGCTGCTTGCTGCCTGGATCGATACACCATATGGACCGCAATGTTGGTGGCCACCCACAATGGACCGCAGTTCTTTTGCGGCCAAGCACCACCCGTGGATGGACCTATGGGTCAACGTGGCACCTATGCCATACAAGGTGAACCACTTATAGTTGGCCCCCTGACGGCCACAATACAGAAATGGACGCGGTTGGCGCCTTTCTTTATTTTTTTGAAAGAGGCAAGAACACCAAGTGCACCACACGAAGGCAAGACCAGCGGCAGAACATCGGCCGGCTGCGACACCACCGGTGATTTATAAACACTTTATTGGTGCACCGGATGGTGCTGACTGTGTTATGGGGTGGTGCTTTTGATGCTTGGAAGGGGTGCTCTGCACATTATTAAAGGCCATAAGGCCACAGAGCACTCGTGGGTTGGTGTATCGATGCTGGCATGCGTGCTCTCTCTATGCATAACATCTGCATGTGTTCCTCCAAAAACAGGTCCTGGATCGTAGTGTAAATATCAGCGTAGTCTTGTGTAAATAATGCTCCCTACCGGCTGTATGTTTAGTTTGCGAATTCTTTCCGGATTCGGTTATCCTGTGGGTGTGTTTCTGTGAGGAGAAGGGTGCAACGTCGCAGGGGGACATATTTACTCATTTTGAATATCTGTAAAACTGTCGCACTCAGGGTAGAGTTAATAGTAGAGGGAACTACATCTGAGTGCCACACTAAAATAGGTAAAAATTTATCGGGTCGGGACGCCCCGAGGGTAGAGAAGGGTGCAATGTTGCGGATATGGGACTTGGCCTCAATATCCGCTTGTAAATACTCCCCTATTTCCCCAATACTCCCCAACTATCCCCAATCCCCCATTCCCTAGTCCCATTGCCTGTAAATAACACTCTGTAGAACCGACCTTCCCCTTTTTCCCCCATTAAATGTCGTGTCCAGGTTCACCGCATCTCACGTAGACAACTATGGGACATCTTGCTAGTTATTCTTAGTCTATGTCAGTTAAGGACTCGTTTCCATTAATTCTGACTCTTCGTTGCACCAGAATGTGATCATATGGCACCAGTAGTGAGTTTAGGACCTCCCCTTACCTCCTCCCATCTTCCCCATGAAACAACAACAACAACTACAACAACTACAACAACAACAACAACAACAACAACTACAACAACAACAACAACAACTACAACAACAACTACAACTACAACAACAGAGGAGATGGGGGCGGCGCGGCGCGGGGGAGTGTGCGTCCTCACACCGGCTCGGTTAGCCGCCATGACCATGCGCTCCGACGGGGTTACCACGAAGGGGCTCCCTGTCAGCCCCTCGTCAAGGGCAGAGCCGGTAACCCCCCCGCATGCACCCAATGAGAAGCAATGGGCCGATTCCATCTGGGGCGGAGCTAACGAGCCGAGGGCGTGTCACTCCCCGCCGGATATACGCAGCCACTTACCGGACGTGACGTGAGATGCGCCCCCGACTGAAGAAGACAAGTCACGACCTTCGAGCGCTGAGTGAGGCCTCCCGCATCTCTGGACCGGAGCGGGTCGATTCTGTCCTTGAGCCAAGAGTGCACCTTGAGCCATCGACTACCCGCTTTCCTTGCCATCAATCCCCGTGTGAGTCAGTTTTGTCCCGTTTATCTGTCGTCTGTCGGGGCTAATATAAGAGTGTGTCTAAGTGCCTGTCTTTCTATGCTGTCCCTCTCATTCCTGTAATCTGACCTTCCGCAATATTATAACCTCCTCCGGAGGTCTTGAGAACTGAACCCTTGGTGTCGTGTCATTTTAATCCCAGCCGTTGTGTCCTTTTCCATCATTGATTTAGCATAGCGCGACTTAGTCAACGTTCGAGTATAATCGGGTAAACGTGCAGGCGCGGTCATACCAAACCGCTCGGTAGACCAACATCCACAACCGCGTCTGTAACAATATTATGAAAAGATCTGGATATTGGGCCATCTCAGATTCAGAGATTTGATTTTTGCAAGATTTCGATTCGATTGGGATCGAAGAGAACACCTTCTTCGTCTTCTGTACAGTGAAGTTGCCAGCCCTGAATTCTCTGGCTACATCTGGGTGCTTCATTGGGAGTGCAACCGTGTCCCTCAGGTGAACAGGGACACACCTGGCATAGTGTGTGTGGTCTAAGGCATGGAACCATGGGACCAGTTCCGTCAGGGCATCAAGGTACGTCGTGAATGAAGCCTGCCGCAGAGAACGCACGTAGACCAGTACCAACATCTCTAGTTCCAGCACAGTTGCCCAGTACTGAAAGTTGGGAATGTCTTCTCCTCTCTGGTGACACCAGTCTTCGAACTCAGGCAGGTCTTCTGCATCATCAGCATATGTCATACAGTGGCGTTCATACGCACGGTGTTGCAGGATGTGCAGTGCCGCTGCAGTGATTTGATGAGCTCTTCTTGTGCGGGTGACGTGGGCAGCTCGTAGGAAGGAGTCGGCCGTCCCTGGCGTTGCAATCTCAGTTTGCAAAATCTGCAAATCTTGCAAAAATCAAATCTCTGAATCTGAGATGGCCCAATATCCAGATCTTTTCATAATATGATAGTCTACTAGTGTGCCAAATTTGGTGCTTGTATCACAAAATGCACAATTCTTTTGAATATTTGGGCTAAGCCGCCCCACTAAAACGATATCTATAGGTGTGCAAAGTGTCAAGTTAATCCATCCTTCGATGCCTGAGCCTTAGGCGAACAAACTTTTCAAGTCCTTGCATTATAGTATGATTTTCCTTGGTGGCCATATTGGATTTTGGACGTCATCTCGAAAATAAGTGACATATGAAATGTACCTTTCCCTGAATCAGTTTCACTGACCTCAAAAACCCCTGATTTGATACCTCATTTGTCTATCTGTGACTTCTACAGCCAGAGATATATGATATTTCAGTTTTGCTGGTGGCATTTTGAATTTTGGCCAACATCTTGGAAAATCTGAAACGGTCAGGATGGCTCCTAGGCTAAAATCAATTGATAGGTCCAAACGAAGCTCCATACCAAATTTGGGACTTTTGTCCGGCTTGTAACATTACGCCTAAAAATTGTTGCTAAGCCACCTGACTATCACATGCAGTGTTATTTGTAAAAGTTTGGTCCATAAGCACGAAAATAAAAATGGTAGTTTTGTAATGTCGTTCCCCCAGAAATTATTGCTAAGCTGCCTAACTAGATCAATCACATGGGGGTTAAATGCATGTTCCAAGTGAACTCCAATCGGTGGAGGCGTCGTGGTGCACCGGGCTAAGGCGGGCCACGATGACGTATCAACGATGAGACTCGAGAGCTGCAAACGGCAAAGGTTCGAATCCTCGATCCTGGGCCCCTGCAGGTGTTGCGCCGCGGAAAATGAGCCTCACGCTAAAGACGTCTGGGCGGACGCCCCGGGCACCCGGGCCTCCACCCTTTTAAATCCAAACCAAATAATCAATAATTAATCACTGAAAAGCGAATTTATGCATTTGAAATCGTCCACCGTTCCTTGTCGTGACGTCACATTCAACGACCATAAAATGAAATGTTGTTTTTTTGAAGGATATTTAAATAATCTCGTTGACCCTTAAGGACTTATATATATATATATATATATATATATATATATATATATATATATATATATATATATATATATATATATATATATATATATATATATATATATATATATATAAAACCCTTCGGTTTATAATTATATATAAAATCGATGGACCATCCACAGGGTAAAGGAAAGAATAAAAGAAAAAAATATCACTTCCCGTTCCAGATCCAGGAAGTTGACCCCAAGAGGAAGAAGAAGAAGAAGAACCACCCTTCGGCTAGTCACTCGTCACTCGTCACGTCAGTCGTCAGTCGTAGTCCTCGGGCACACTGAAACTGTAAGTGTCATGTGCGGCTGTCATACGGGTTGAAGGCACGAACAGTGCACCAAAATCGAGCGTCATTATATATCATAAATTAATAATGCACTATATCCTGCCTCCAAAGGTGCGGGCGACAGTCCCTGACCGAGCTTTGTTGGTTTATTGGTTTATTCCCAAAGATGGATGTTCCATTCACCGTGAGGAGCATTCCCAAAGATGGATGTTCAATTCATGGTGAGGAGCATTCCCAAAGATGGATGTTCCATTCACGGTGAGGAGCATTCCCAAAATTAGTCACGTGAAAAAGTAAGTACCCGTGTACAAGTAAGTACACGTGAAAAAGCTCCGTCTCCCTGTGCCGCCCCGTCTCCCTGTCCCGCTCCGTCTCCCTGTCCCGCTCCGTCTCCCTGTCCCGCTCCGTCTCCGTCTCCCTGTCCCGCTCCGTCTCCCTGTCCCGCTCAGTCTCCCTGTCCCGCTCAGTCTCCCTGTCCCGCTCAGTCTCTCTGTCCCGCTCAGTCTCTCTGTCCCGCTCAGTCTCTCTGTCCCGCTCAGTGTCCCTGTCCCGCTCAGTCTCCCTGTCCCGCTCAGTCTCCCTGTCCCGCTCAGTCTCCCTGTCCCGCTCAGTCTCCCTGTCCCGCTCAGTCTCCCTGTCCCGCTCAGTCTCCCTGTCTGCGGGCGACAGCTCAGTCTCTCTGTATGGAGTGGGAGGGAGAGAGCAGTGGGATTGGTAGAATATGGAGTGGGAGGGAGAGAGCAGTGGGATTGGTAGAATATGGAGTGGGAGGGAGAGAGCAGTGGGATTGGTCGAGTGAAGTATGGAGTGGAAGGGAGAGAGCAGTGGGATTGGTAGAATATGGAGTGGGAGGGAGAGAGCAGTGGGATTGGTCGAATATGGAGCGGGAGGGAGAGAGCAGTGGGATTGGTCGAATATGGAGCGGGAGGGAGAGAGCAGTGGGATTGGTCGAGTGTGGAGTGGAATGGAGAGAGCAGTGGGATTGGTCGAATATGGAGTGGGAGGGAGAGAGCAGTGGGATTGGTCGAGTGACGTATGGAGTGGAAGGGAGAGAGCAGTGGGATTGATCGAATATGGAGTGGGAGGGAGAGAGCAGTGGGATTGGTCGAGTGTGGAGTGGAATGGAGAGAGCAGTGGGATTGGTCGAATATGGAGTGGGAGGGAGAGAGCAGTGGGATTGGTCGAGTGACGTATGGGGTGGAAGGGAGAGAGCAGTGGGATTGATCGAATATGGAGTGGGAGGGAGAGAGCAGTGGGATTGGTCGAGTAAAGTATGGAGTGGAAGGGAGAGAGCAGTGGGATTGGTAGAATATGGAGTGGGAGGGAGAGAGCAGTGGGATTGGTCGAGTGAAGTATGGAGTGGAAGGGAGAGAGCAGTGGGATTGGTCGAATATGGAGTGGGAGGGAGAGAGCAGTGGGATTGGTCGAGTGAAATATGGAGTGGAAGGGAGAGAGCAGTGGGATTGGTAGAATATGGAGTGGGAGGGAGAGAGCAGTTGGATTGGTAGAATATGGAGTGGGAGGGAGAGAGCAGTGGGATTGGTCGAGTGAAGTATGGAGTGGGAGGGAGAGAGCAGTGGGATTGGTAGAATATGGAGTGGGAGGGAGAGAGCAGTGGGATTGGTAGAATATGGAGTGGGAGGGAGAGAGCAGTGGGATTGGTAGAATATGGAGTGGGAGGGAGAGAGCAGTGGGATTGGTAGAATATGGAGTGGGAGGGAGAGAGCAGTGGGATTGGTAGAATATGGAGTGGGAGGGAGAGAGCAGTGGGATTGGTCGAGTGAAGTATGGAGTGGAAGGGAGAGAGCAGTGGGATTGGTAGAATATGGAGTGGGAGGGAGAGAGCAGTTGGATTGGTAGAATATGGAGTGGTCTTTTGGTATAATCCTGGGTTAAATGTGCATCCACCTTTTGGTATAATCCTGGGGTAAATGTGCATCCACCTTTTGGTATAATCCTGGGTTAAACGTGCATCCACCTTTTGGTATAATCCTGGGTTAAATGTGCATCCACCTTTTGGTATAATCCTGGGGTAAATGTGCATCCATCTTTTGGTATAATCCTGGGTTAAATGTGCATCTATCTTTTGGTATAATTTTGGGTTAAATGTGTATCCACATTTTGGTATAATCCTGGGTTAAATGTGCACCACCTTTTGGTATAATCCTGGGGTAAATGTGCATCCATCTTTTGGTATAATCCTGGGTTAAATGTGTATCCACATTTTGGTATAATCCTGGGATAAATGTGCATCCACCTATTGGTATAATCCTGGGGTAAATGTGCATCCACCTTTTGGTATAATCCTGGGGTAAATGTGCATCCACCTTTTGGTATAATCCTGGTTTAAATGCGCATCCTCCTTTTGGTATAATCCTGGGTTAAATGTGCATCCACCTTTTGGTATAATCCTGGGTTAAATGTGCATCCACCTTTTGGTATAATCCTGGGGTAAATGTGCATCCATCTTTTGGTATAATCCTGGGTTAAATGTGCATCCACATTTTGGTCCAAACCTGGGTTAAATGTGCATCCACATTTTGGTATAATCCTGGGTTAAATGTGCATCCACCTTTTGGTATAATCCTGGGGTAAATGTGCATCCACCTTTTGGTATAATCCTGGTTTAAATGCGCATCCTCCTTTTGGTATAATCCTGGGTTAAATGCGCATCCTCCTTTTGGTGGAAACCTGGGTTAAATGTGCATCCACCTTATGGTATAATCCTGGGTTAAATGTGCATCCTCCTTTTGGTATAATCCTGGGTTAAATGCGCATCCTCCTTTTGGTGGAAACCTTGGTTAAATGTGCATCCACCTTATTGTATCATCCTGGGTTAAATGTGCATCCATCTTTTGGTATAATCCTGGGATAAATGTTCATCCACCTTTTGGTATAATCCTGGGTTAAATGTGCATCTACCTTTTGGTAAAATCCTGGGTTAAATGTGCATCCACCTTTTGGTATAATCCTGGGTTAAATGTGCATCCACCTTTTGGTATAATCCTGGGTTAAATGTGCATCCACCTTTTGGTATAATCCTGGGTTAAATGTGCATCCACCTTTTGGTATAATCCTGGGGTAAATGTGCATCCATCTTTTGGTATAATCCTGGGTTAAATGTGCATCCACATTTTGGTCCAAACCTGGGTTAAATGTGCATCCACATTTTGGTATAATCCTGGGTTAAATGTGCATCCACCTATTGGTATAATCCTGGGGTAAATGTGCATCCACCTTTTGGTATAATCCTGGGGGTAAATGTGCATCCACATTTTGGTATAATCCTGGGTTAAATGTGCATCCACCTTTTGGTATAATCCTGGGTTAAATGTGCATCCACCTTTTGGTATAATCCTGGGTTAAACGTGCATCCACCTTTTGGTATAATCCTGGGTTAAATGTGCATCCACCTTTTGGTATAATCCTGGGTTAAATGTGCATCCACCTTTTGGTATAATCCTGGGTTAAATGTGCATCCACCTTTTGGTATAATCCTGGGTTAAATGTGCATCCACCTTTTGGTATAATCCTGGGTTAAATGTGCATCCACCTTTTGGTATAATCCTGGGGTAAATGTGCATCCACCTTTTGGTATAATCCTGGGTTAAACGTGCATCCACCTTTTGGTATAATCCTGGGTTAAATGCGCATCCTCCTTTTTGTGGAAACCTGGGTTAAATGTGCATCCACGTTTTGGTATAATCCTGGGTTAAATGTGCATCCACCTTTTGGTATAATCCTGGGTTAAATGTGCATCCACCTTATGGTATAATCCTGGGTTAAATGCGCATCCTCCTTTTGGTGGAAACCTGGGTTAAATGTGCATCCACCTTTTGGTATAATCCTGGGTTAAATGTGCATCCACCTTTTGGTATAATCCTGGGTTAAATGTTCATCCACCTTTTGGTATAATCCTGGGTTAAACGTGCATCCACCTTTTGGTATAATCCTGGGTTAAACGTGCATCCACCTTTTGGTATAATCCTGGGTTAAATGTGCATCCACCTTTTGGTATAATCCTGGGTTAAATGTGCATCCACCTTTTGGTATAATCCTGGGTTAAATGTGCATCCACCTTTTGGTGTAATCCTGGGTTAAATGTGCATCCACCTTTTGGTATAATCCTGCGGTAAATGTGCATCCACCTTTTGGTGGAAACCTGGGTTAAATGTGCATCCATCTTTTGGTATAAGCCTGGGTTAAACGTGCATCCACCTTTTGGTGGAAACCTGGGTTAGACGTGCATCCACATTTTTGTCCAAATCTGGGTTAAATGTGCATCCACCTTTTGGTATAATCCTGGGTTAAATTTGCATCCACCTTTTGGTATAAACCTGGGTTTAAACGTGCATCCACCTTATGGTGGAAACCTGGGTTAAATGTGCATCCACCTTTTGGTATAAACCTGGGTTTAAACGTGCATCCACCTTATGGTGGAAACCTGGGTTAGACGTGCATCTACCTTTTGGTGGAAACCTGGGTTAGACGTGCATCTACCTTTTGGTGGAAACCTGGGTTAAACGTGCATCCACCTTTTGGTATAATCCTGGTTTAAATGTGCATCCACCTTTTGGTATAATCCTGGATTAAACGTGCATCCACCTTTTGGTATAATACTGGTTTAAATGTGCATCCACCTGTTGGTATAATCCTGGGTGAAACGTGCATCCACCTTTTGGTATAATCCTGGGTTAAACGTGCATCCACCTTTTGGTATAAACCTGGGTTAAACGTACATCTACCTTTTGGTGGAAACCTGGGTTAGACGTGCATCCACTTTTTGGTCCAAACTACCCAATGGGAAAAGGCAGGACTGGCAAGCAGGCCACCCAACAGGTCTATGGCAATAATTGCAGATGGAGACACCAAACTTTCACAGGGCTTTGTAGAAAACCAGTTGGTATTTCCACTTGTAAAACAAACTTCCTGTCCTTTGATCCCACCTTGGTCATGCCCTGCCAGCTCATCAATATCTGACTCCTTCCCATTTATGGGTCCACTTAAGGCAGATCCCACACTCCGTAGCCCTATTTATATGGACTACATAATGTAGAAGAAAGAATACTTCAAAACAAATCATTACATTGGAATCGTATAGCACTTTGTCTGCTTAAGAAACCACATTCATTTGTGTTCTTGCATCATGTTTGCAGAAATATCGACAATACTTGGCAGGAATCCTGGCTCCTCCATATGGAGCGATGGAGATGATACCGAACAGGAGTAGGGAGACCCTTTTTAATCTTTCACGTTCAATTCCTACAGCTCTACATGATAATTTGTTGTAATATATTTCGGAACTTATAAAAGACGTTTGTCGTGATGCTTCTCTTCTATGAGCTAATGATTATGTACACTCTAGAATTTTTTTTTTTCAAGTATTCCCACAACACAACAACAACAACATGCATTTTAAGGCCATGTTCCCTGCTAGAGCGGAAGTATTCCCACAAGGCGATGTAATATACACAACATGTCGTCGCACACCACTCCTGTCCTAACACTTCCTTTTTTGAGTTTTTAGCTGCGACGAGCATCTCTATGAGAGGACCGCGTTGTTGTTCTTGTTGTTGGGGTGCCTTTTTGAAAAGCGCATGCGCATACACTCGGACTTCCCCTACCGACCAAGCCCGTTTCAAATTATCCCTCTGCCACCCAGAATTAACATTAATAAATAACATTAATGAATTAAGATTAACATTAACAGAAATAACATTCACGTCCATACATTATATGTAATCAGTTGATGAAGCATGATGCGTCGCAAAACAAAGGACAAGACCAGAACTGAAAGACAAAAAGACGCTGGTGCATGCGTATAATTTAATGACTGGTCGAATTTGGTAGCGCATATTGCAACGGATATCCTCATGATTCTACACGTCGCAGCTGGTGATCACACTGTGGTCATTTTTCTCTTGTTTTTTAAAAGTATTTCCGCAAGGTGATGTAATGCACACACAGTGTCACTGCACACCACACCACTCATGCACTAACACTTTCTTTTTTGAGATTTTTTTTTTTGGTATTCCCGCAAGGTGATGTAATATATACACCATGTTGTCGCACACCATTCATGCACTAACACTTCGTTTTTGAGTTTTTTTTTTAGTATTCTCTCAAGGTGATGTAATATATACACCATGTCGTCGCACACCACTCATGCACTAAAACATCCTTTTTTCATAGCAACATAGCACAAGCAATATGTTATCAAGTGATTTCTCCATTCAAATTCCCTTGTTTGTGATTATCTCATGGCAACGTCCTTTGTAAAAACAAACTTAAATCCGTTTCTTTCACAATTTGCTAGCTACATTTTAATTTGCATTCATTATTATTACATTAAGGAGTCCCTCTTTCTTGACCTTCTGACAATAAGAATCATCCTTTGTGCCAGTGACTGTTGTACACACCTGTCTTGTTGCACCATTCAGGGAGCTGCTGGTCTTCAAACAAAACTTTGAGCTCGTTGTAACGTTTGCTCGAGCTCAAAAAAGGAAAAAGGCTGATTGAATGTTCCAATATTAATTGATCGTTCATGTTTAATTCCTTTGTAGGACTTGTTGATAAAGACCAAATGAAAAGCAACGATCTACATGCATTACCCACACACTCTGGCAAGGTATGTTAGGTGTAAAGGCTGATTTATGCTTCTGCAAACATGCACGGGTGTCGCCCGCAGACGTCCGCATGGGTGTTTGCCAACTTACTTGCATGTAACGTTAACGCGTGCAGTACGGGGCAGTGTCACATTTACTAAAACTAAAGAATGTACAGAAAATGGAGAAGCACCCAGAAATGGAAACCCGTTTCCACCTCCAGTAAAAGTGTAAACATTCTGTTTGAATGTTTTGGTTCTTTGTTTTAGTTCCGGATTTGGGTCTGGGCCCAACCCTCAATGCTACCAGATATACTTCCCTGCTCAACCAATCAGCGTTTGTTTGACGCACATGACCACAGCTACGTGCGACGCATTGTTGAGATTTTGGAGGGGTGCGCATCGACCCCTCGGCGAGCCTATGCGGGCTACGGTTACCCATAAACCCCTTCTCTGCATAGCTATGCAGAGACGCTTACGTGCATCTTCGTAGAAGCATAACTCCGGCTTATGTGATCATTGTCTCAATAAACCAACAAAAAAAAGATAATTCATTCAGAAATACGGATTGATTAATTCCTTCGGAATTAAAGATCGATTAATTTTCTCAGAAATACAGATTGATCAATTCGCTCAGAAATAGAGAGAGATTCATTACCCCAGAATTAGAGATAGATTAATTACCCCAGAATTAGAGATAGATTAATTACCCCAGAATTAGAGATAGATTAATTACCCCAGAATTAGAGATAGATTAAATCCCACATAATTGGAGAAAGATTAATTACTGTACCCCAGAATTGGAGATAGATTAAATCCCCCATAATTAGAGATAGATTAATTCCCCCACAATTAGAGATAGATTAAATCCCCCATAATTAGAGATAGATTAATTCCCCCACAATTAGAGATAGATTAAATCCCCCAGAATTAGAGATAGATCAATTCCCGCAGAATTAGAGATAGATTAAATTCCCCAGCATTAGAGATCGATTAAATCCCCCAGAATTAGAGATAGATTCATTCCCCACACCCCCCCCCCCCCCAATTAGAGATAGATTAAATCCCCCAGAATTAGAGATAGATGAATTCCCTCAGAATTAGAGACAGATGAAATCCCCCAGAATTAGAGATAGATTAATTCCCTCAGAATTAGAGACAGATTAAATCCCCTAGAATTAGAGAAAGATGAATTCCCCCACAATTAGAGATAGATTAAATCCCCCACAATTAGAGATAGATTCATTCCCCCGCAACTAGAGATAGATTAAATCCCCCAGAATTACAGATAGATTAAATCCCCCAGAATTAGAGATAGATTAAATCCCCCAGAATTAGAGAAAGATTAAATCCCACATAATTAGAGAAAGATTAATTACCCCAGAATTAGAGATAGATTAAATCCGCCAGAATTAGAGATAGATGAAATCTCCCAGAATTAGAGATAGATGAAATCCCCCAGAATTAGAAATAGATTCATTACCCCGCAATTAGAGAAAGATTAATTACCCCAGAATTAGAGAAAGATTAATTACCCCAGAATTAGAGATAGATTAAATCCCCCAGAATTAGAGAAAGATTAAATCCCCCAGAATTAGAGATAGATTAAATCCCCCAGAATTAGAGATAGATGAAATCCCCCAGAATTAGAAATAGATTCATTACCCCGCAATTAGAGAAAGATTAATTACCCCAGAATTAGAGAAAGATGAATTACCCCAGAATTAGAGATAGATTAATTACCCCAGAATTAGAGATAGATGAAATCCCCCAGAATTAGAGATAGATTAAATCCCCCAGAATTAGAGAAAGATTAAATCCCACATAATTAGAGAAAGATGAATTACCCCAGAATTAGAGATAGATTAATTACCCCAGAATTAGAGATAGATTAAATCCCACATAATTAGAGAAAGATGAATTACCCCAGAATTAGAGATAGATTAATTACCCCAGAATTAGAGATAGATTAAATCCCACATAATTAGAGAAAGATGAATTACCCCAGAATTAGAGATAGATTAAATCTCCCAGAATTAGAGAAAGATTAAATCCCACAGAATTAGAGAAAGATTAAATCTCCCAGAATTAGAGATAGATTAAATCCCCCAGAATTAGAGAAAGATTAAATCCCACATAATTAGAGAAAGATGAATTACCCCAGAATTAGAGATAGATTAATTACCCCAGAATTAGAGATAGATTAAATCTCCCAGAATTAGAGATAGATTAAATCCCCCAGAATTAGAGATAGATGAAATCCCACATAATTAGAGATAGATTAAATCCCACATAATTAGAGAAAGATTAAATCCCACATAATTAGAGAAATATTCAATCCCACATAATTAGAGATAGATTAAATCTCCCAGAATTAGAGATAGATTAAATCTCCCAGAATTAGAGATATATTAAATCCCCCAGAATTAAAGAAAGATTAAATACCCCAGAATTAGAGAAATATTAAATCCCCCAGAATTAGAGAAAGATTCAATCCCCCCAGAATTAGAGAAAGATTAAATTCCCCAGAAGGAGAGAAAGATTAAATCACCCAGAATTAGAGAAAGATTAAATCTCCCAGAATTAGAGATAGATTAAATCCCCCAGAATTAAATCCCCCAGATTAAATCCCCCAGAATTAGAGATAGATTAAATCTCCCAGAATTAGAGAAAGATTACCCCAGAATTAGAGAAAGATTAAATTACCCAGCAGTAGAGATAGATTAAATCACCCAGAATTAGAGAAAGAATAAATCCCCCAGAATTAGAGATAGATCAAATCCCCCAGAATTAAATCCCCCAGATTAAATCCCCCAGAATTAGACATAGATTAAATCTCCCAGAATTAGAGAAAGATTAAATCCCCCAGAATTAGAGAAAGATTAAATCCCACATAATTAGAGAAAGATTAATTACCCCAGAATTAGAGATAGATTAAATCTCCCAGAATTAGAGATATATTAAATCCCCCAGAATTAAATCCCCCAGATTAAATCCCCCAGAATTAGAGATAGATTAAATCCCCCAGAATAAATCCCCCAGAATTAATTCCCCCACAATTATAGATATATTAAATCCCCCAGAATTAAAGAAAGATTAAATCCCCCAGAATTAGAGAAAGACTAAAGACCCCCAGAATTAGAGAAAGATTCAATCCCCCCAGAATTAGAGAAAGATTAAATTCCCCAGAAGTAGAGATAGATGAAATCACCCAGAATTAGAGAAATATTAAATCCCACAGAATTAGAGAAAGATTAAATTCCACATAATTAGAGAAAGATTACCCCAGTATTAGAGGTAGATTAAATCCTCCAGAATTAGAGACAGATTAAATCCCCAGAATTAGTGAAAGATTAATTCCCCCACAATTAGACATAGATTAAATCCCCAGAATTAGTGAAAGATTAATTCCCCCACAATTAGACATAGATTAAATCCCCCCGAATTAGAGATAGATTCATTCCCCCACAATTAGAGATAGATTAAATCCCACAAAATTAGAGAAAGATTAAATCCCCCAAAATTAGAGATAGATTAAATCCCCCAAAATTAGAGATAGATTAAATCTCCCAGAATTAGAGATAGATGAAATCCTCCAGAATTAAATCCCCCAGATTAAATCCCCCAGAATTAGAGATAGATTAAATCCCCCAGAATAAATCCCCCAGAATTAATTCCCCCAAAATTAGAGATAGATTAATTCCCTCAGAATTAGAGACAGATTAAATCCCCTAGAATTAGAGAAAGATGAATTCCCCCACAATTAGAGATAGATTAAATCCCCCAGAATTAGAGATAGATTAAATCCCCCAGAATTAAATCCCCCAGATTAAATCCCCCAGAATTAGAGATAGATTAAGTCCCCCAGAATAAATCCCCCAGAATTAATTCCCCCACAATTAGAGATAGATTAAATCCCCCAGAATTAAAGAAAGATTAAATACCCCAGAATTAGAGAAAGACTAAATCCTCCAGAATTAGAGAAAGATTCAATCCCCCCAGAATTAGAGAAAGATTAAATTCCCCAGAAGGAGAGATAGATTAAATCACCCAGAATTAGAGAAAGATTAAATCCCCCAGAATTAGAGATAGATTAAATCCCCCAGAATTAAATCCCCCAGATTAAATCCCCCAGAATTAGAGATAGATTAAATCTCCTAGAATTAGAGAAAGATTGCCCCAGTATGAGAGAAAGATTAAATTACCCAGAAGTAGAGATAGATTAAATCACCCAGAATTAGAGAAAGAATAAATCCCCCAGAATTAGAGATAGATTAAATCCCCCAGAATTAAATCCCCCAGATTAAATCCCCCAGAATTAGACATAGATTAAATCTCCCAGAATTAGAGTTAGATTAAATCCCCCAGAATTAGAGAAAGATTAAATCCCACATAATTAGAGAAAGATTAATTACCCCAGAATTAGAGATAGATTAAATCTCCCAGAATTAGAGATATATTAAATCCCCCAGAATTAAATCCCCCAGATTAAATCCCCCAGAATTAGAGATAGATTAAATCCCCCAGAATAAATCCCCCAGAATTAATTCCCCCACAATTATAGATATATTAAATCCCCCAGAATTAAAGAAAGATTAAATCCCCCAGAATTAGAGAAAGACTAAAGCCCCCAGAATTAGAGAAAGATTCAATCCCCCCAGAATTAGAGAAAGATTAAATTCCCCAGAAGTAGAGATAGATGAAATCCCCCAGAATTAGAGAGACGAAATCCCCCAGAATTAGAGAAATATTAAATCCTCCAGAATTAGAGACAGATTAAATCCCCAGAATTAGTGAAAGATTAATTCCCCCACAATTAGACATAGATTAAATCCCCCCGAATTAGAGATAGATTCATTCCCCCACAATTAGAGATAGATGAAATCCCCCAAAATTAGAGATAGATTAAATCCCCCAAAATTAGAGATAGATTAAATCGCCCAAAATTAGAGATAGATTAAATCTCCCAGAATTAGAGATAGATTAAATCCTCCAGAATTAAATCCCCCAGATTAAATCCCCCAGAATTAGAGATAGATTAAATCCCCCAGAATAAATCCCCCAGAATTAATTCCCCCACAATTATAGATATATTAAATCCCCCAGAATTAAAGAAAGATTAAATCCCCCAGAATTAGAGAAAGACTAAAGCCCCCAGAATTAGAGAAAGATTCAATCCCCCCAGAATTAGAGAAAGATTAAATTCCCCAGAAGTAGAGATAGATTAAATCCCCTAGAATTACAGATAGATGAATTCCCCCACAATTAGAGATAGATTAAATCCCCCAGAATTAGAGATAGATTCATTCCCCCGCAACTAGAGATAGATTAAATCCCCCAGAATTACAGATAGATTAAATCCCCCAGAATTAGAGACAGATTAAATCTCCCAGAATTAGAGATAGATTAAATCCCCCAGAATTAGAGAAAGATTAAATCCCACATAATTAGAGAAAGATTAATTACCCCAGAATTAGAGATAGATTAAATCCCCCAGAATTAGAGATAGATTAAATCCCCCAGAATTAGAGATAGATTAAATCCCCCAGAATTAGAGATAGATTAAATCCCCCAGAATTAGAGAAAGATTAAATCCCACATAATTATAGAAAGATTAATTACCCCAGAATTAGAGATAGATTAAATCCCCCAGAATTAGAGATAGATTAAATCCCCCAGAATTAGAGATAGATTTAATCTCCCAGAATTAGAGATAGATTAAATCCCCCAGAATTAGAAATTGATTCATTCCCCTGTAATTAGAGATAGATTAAATCCCCAGAATTAGAGATCGATTAAATCCCCCAGAATTAGAGATAGATTAAATCTCCCAGAATTAGAGATAGATTAAATCCCCCAGAATTAGAGAAAGATTAAATCCCACATAATTAGAGAAAGATGAATTACCCCAGAATTAGAGATAGATGAAATCCCCCAGAATTAGAGATAGATTAAATCCCCCAGAATTAGAGAGATTAAATCCCACATAATTAGAGAAAGATGAATTACCCCAGAATTAGAGATAGATTAATTACCCCAGAATTAGAGATAGTTTAATCCCACATAATTGGAGAAAGATGAATTTCCCCAGAATTAGAGATAGATTAAATCTCCCAGAATTAGAGATAGATTAAATCCCACATAATTAGAGAAAGATTAAATCTCCCAGAATTAGAGATAGATTAAATCCCTCATAATTAGAGAAAGATGAAATTACCCCAGAATTAGAGAAAGATTAATTACCCCAGAATTAGAGATAGATTAAATCTCCCAGAATTAGAGATAGATTAAATCCCCCAGAATTAAATCCCCCAGATTAAATCCCCCAGAATTAGAGATAGATTAAGTGCCCCAGAATAAATCCCCCAGAATTAATTCCCCCACAATTAGAGATAGATTAAATCCCCCAGAATTAAAGAAAGATTAAATACCCCAGAATTAGAGAAAGACTAAATCCCCCAGAATTAGAGAAAGATTCAATCCCCCCAGAATTAGAGAAAGATTAAATTCCCCAGAAGGAGAGATAGATTAAATCACCCAGAATTAGAGAAAGATTAAATCCCCCAGAATTAGAGATAGATTAAATCCCCCAGAATTAAATCCCCCAGATTAAATCCCCCAGAATTAGACATAGATTAAATCTCCCAGAATTAGAGTTAGATTAAATCCCCCAGAATTAGAGAAAGATTAAATCCCACATAATTAGAGAAAGATTAATTACCCCAGAATTAGAGATAGATTAAATCTCCCAGAATTAGAGATATATTAAATCCCCCAGAATTAAATCCCCCAGATTAAATCCCCCAGAATTAGAGATAGATTAAATCCCCCAGAATTAATTCCCCCACAATTATAGATATATTAAATCCCCCAGAATTAAAGAAAGATTAAATCCCCCAGAATTAGAGAAAGACTAAAGCCCCCAGAATTAGAGAAAGATTCAATCCCCCCAGAATTAGAGAAAGATTAAATTCCCCAGAAGTAGAGATAGATGAAATCCCCCAGAATTAGAGAGACGAAATCCCCCAGAATTAGAGAAATATTAAATCCTCCAGAATTAGAGACAGATTAAATCCCCAGAATTAGTGAAAGATTAATTCCCCCACAATTAGACATAGATTAAATGCCCCCGAATTAGAGATAGATTCATTCCCCCACAATTAGAGATAGATTAAATCCCCCAAAATTAGAGATAGATTAAATCCCCCAAAATTAGAGATAGATTAAATCCTCCAGAATTAAATCCCCCAGATTAAATCCCCCAGAATTAGAGATAGATTAAATCCCCCAGAATTAATTCCCCCAAAATTAGAGATAGATTAATTCCCTCAGAATTAGAGACAGATTAAATCCCCTAGAATTAGAGAAAGATGAATTCCCCCACAATTAGAGATAGATTACATCCCCCAGAATTAGAGATAGATTCATTCCCCCGCAACTAGAGATAGATTAAATCCCCCAGAATTACAGATAGATTAAATCCCCCAGAATTAGAGACAGATTAAATCCCCCAGAATTAGAGATAGATTAAATCCCCCAGAATTAGAGAAAGATTAAATCCCACATAATTAGAGAAAGATTAAATCCCCCAGAATTAGAGATCGATTAAATCCCCCAGAATTAGAGATAGATTAAATTCCCCAGAATTAGAGATAGATTAAATCCCCCAGAATTAGAGATAGATTAAATCCCTCAGAATTAGAGATAGATTAAATCTCCCAGAATTAGAGATAGATTAAATCCCCCAGAATTAGAAATAGATTCATTCCCCTGCAATTAGAGAAAGATTAATTTCCCCAGAATTAGAGATAGATTAAATCCTCCAGAATTAGAGATAGATTAAATCCCCCAGAATTGCAGATAGATTAAATCCCCCAGAATTAGAGATAGATTAAATCTCCCAGAATTAGAGATAGATTAAATCTCCCAGAATTAGAGATATTTAGATCGGACGAACCGATCGAACCCATCTATGAGACTATGGACTCTCCCGACGCTCCCATCGCCGAAAGTCTACCGACCCTCCCCTCACCGAGTCTACCAGGGCCCGACGACTTGGCGTTACACCCTTCGTCACCCGACCCTGGTTGACACCGCTAGGGGCGCGACTATAAGACCCGCTGCTGCGGACGGTGCTCCGAGACTTCTCCTGTGACACGTTACATCTGGTAGACTCGCTAACGGTACGCCAGCATAGAATATTCAGCTTGCTTACATTGCTTACATTGAATGTTATGAATGGTCCCATGTGATGCCATATCTTATGCTTATTGCATTTCCTGCATTACAGGATGATGTCATGATCTAAATGGAATTAAACCAGAAGTTGGACTAAAGTTGTGTGGACCTGATTGGTTTTCCACAACACTCAGGTGGATCGACGACAACCGTTGACTACCTGATGGTGCGTAGGCGAGATATGGGGCACCTCCGGGACACAAAGGTGATCCCGGGGGAGGAGGCTGTTTCACAGCACCACTTGGTTGTCTGCGACATGAGGGTGAAAGGTGCGAGGAGAGCTCGGCGGGTGAAGTACCAACCGAGAATGAAGGTGTGGAGGTTGAAAGAGGTGCCAGTAAGGGAGGCATTAAAAGAGAGGCTGAGTAGGGTAGAGGCTGATGTGGTTGAGCTTGAAAGTGATTGGATGTCAATGAAAGATAGTCTGTTGGGAGCCGGTGGTGAGGTATGTGGATGGACAAAAGGACCACCGAGGCACTTGGGAACATGGTGGTGGGATGATGAAGTTGGAAAGAGGATTGACGAGAAGAGGAAGAAGTTCAAGGAGTGGCAGAAGGCGAAGGGTACGGGAGCAGAAAAAGCAGAGCATGAAAGTTATAAGGCAGTCAAGAAGGCTGCAAAGAAAGAGGTAGCAAAGGCTATAAGGCAGCCAAGAAGGCTGCAAAGAAAGAGGTAGCAAAGGCACAGGAGGCATGCAGGAAAATGTTCGGAGAACGCTTGGATTCGGAAGAGGGTCAGAGAGCGGTATTCAGGATTGCAAAGCAGATAGCGAAAGAGAGGTGTGATGTGATGGGGGTGAGTTGCTTGGGACAAATCGTTGTGGACCCAGATGGAATTAAAGGAAGACGGAAGAGATGTATGGAAATGCTGTTGAATGCAGAGAATGAATGGCATGGCAACATAGAGAGTAACCCAGTTTTAGGACCGGCAGAGAAGATAACTGAGAAGGAAGTTGAGGAAGCGATAAAAGCAATGAAGAGTAGAAAAGCAGGAGGGCTGACGGGAGTTGTGGGAGATGTGTTGAAGGCAGCAGGAAGTTGGGGTGTGAAGAGAATGACAGAGATCTGTAATCTGGTGGTGAAAGAAGGCCGCATTCCAGTGGATTGGGAACTGAGTACCCTCGTCCCTCTATACAAGGGGAAAGGTGACCCTCTGGAGTGTGGCTCGTACCGAGCGATAAAGTTATTGGAGCATGGAATGAAGGTATTGGAAAGGGTGTTGGAGAGGAGGATAAGGAAGAAAGTGCAGATCGACGAAATGCAGTTTTGGATTTATGCCAGGAAGAGGAACGACAGACGCGCTTTTTATTGTGAGGCAGTTGCAGGAGAAGTACATGGAGAAGAGGAAGAAGCTGTTTCTTGGGTTTGTTGATCTGGAGGAAGCATTCGATAGGGTTCCACACGAAGTATTGACACGGGCATTGAGGAAGTTAGGAGTGGAGGAATGGTTGATCAGAGTAGTGATGGCAATGTACAAAAGAGCGCGTACAGCTGTAAGGATGAAGGATGGGAACAGTGGTGAGTTTGAGGTGAAGGTGGGAGCGCATCAGGGGTCGGTACTAAGGTCACTACTATTTGTAGCTGTGATGGAGGTGCTGGCTCAGAACGTAAAGGAGGGTTTTTTTTGGGGGGGGGGGTGGGGGTTTGTTTTTTTGTTTACAGAATCGAGGCTTGTGAAAGAGCTAACATTTATTTCACAAACAAATCTAACAAACAAAATATATAAAAAGAGGGAGCAGTAGACAAGATGGGGAGAGAAGGGGAAGCACACAAACACAACATTTGAGAGCAGGGACATCGGGAGATGTGTGGGAGGGAGAGGGCTTGGGGGGAGGAGGCGTGGGAAGGGGGGGGGGGGTGGGAGAAGTATAAAACACAAGGACACCAAGGACTTCCAGCACAGAAGTTGGTATTTCAAAAAAGTGGATTTGGGGTGAAATTAGCAGGGGTAGAAAAGATCAAGGTTTTGGATGGGGGAAGATAAGAGATGGTGGTGAACAGCTGTTTTAAAGACCTGGAGGGAGGAGTGGGATTGAAGAGAGTGAGGGAGTTTGTTCCAGAGGCAGGAGAAAAGAGGAATGAAGGAGTGAAGGTGAGCAGAGTCTTGATTTTGGCAGTTTAACCATAAGAGGGTTGCAGGCAGATCTTGTGCGACCTGCAGGAATATTTGGGGGACAGAGCCCAGAGACAGCTGGGAGGGCAAGGCCGGAGAGGAGTCGGTAGAAGACGGAAAGACCACCAACCTGCCGGCGGTGAGTGAGTGAAAGGCCCTTGGAGTTAGCTTCATCGCGGGAGATTCCAATGATTCTGAACGCTTTGGTTTCAACCGCGTGAAGACGAGCTAGGTGTGAGGCAGGAGCACCAGCCCAGAGGGGAGAGTAGTATTCCATTGAGCTGCAGATGAAAGCCTTGTATGTGGTGAGGAGCTCAGGTGTGCCAAGGAAGGACTTCGCACGACGGAGGATGCCCAGTCGGCGGCTGGCTTTGGAGGCCAGATTTGAAATGTGGTTTTCCCAGGAAAGATCATGGCAGATAGTGAGACCCAAAAGCTTGAGTGACATAACGTCGTGGAGAGGTTTGTTGACAAAGTACATGGGAGGGTTGTCCGGACGGTCTTTTCGAAGAGACATAGTGATAGTGTGAGATTTTTCAGGATTGAAATGTTCCACTTGTTTGCCCAGTCTGTGATTTTGTCGAGGTCTGCAGAGAGTGAGGAGGCTGCTGCCTGCCTATCTGAAGGAATAGGTATGGAGTGGCAGAGAGTAGAGTCATCAGCAAAGAGATAGAGAGGATTTTCCAAGAGAGTCAGAGAGATCATTGATGAAGACCAGAAAACGCACAGGGCCCAGAACACTGCCTTGGGGAACTCCAGCCTGAACAGGAAGAGGAGATGAGATAAACCCATTCAGGGCCACACGTTGACTACGACTAGAGAGGAAGTCCGCCAGCCATGCGTGGAGATTTCCATGGATACCAAAGGAGGAGAGTTTGGTGAGCAGAGGGTGGTGCCAGACCGTGAGTCCCAGTGAGTCGCAGAAGTCCTTTGCTGAGGAGCCATGGCTTGTGATAGAGGTACCCACACCCAGCCAACTGGCATGGTGACAATTGAAATCACCACATATGAGGAAGAGAGAGTTGGGATGGGGAGATAGAAGTTGGTCCATATTATCAGACAGCGAGATGTATATGGAGTCATCACTGTTTGGTGGACGGCACAACACACATATGAACAAAAGGTGGGAGCGAAGGGGAAGCCGTAGCCAAAGGTATTCCTGGGGGTGAGGTGGAGAGAGGGCAGTGCAGGGCGAGTGAGGAAGAGTTTTTTTTATAAAGATAGCAACCCCACCTCCAGGACATGGCTCAGGTCTAACCTTCCTGGAGGTGCGAATAACCTGGGATAGATACCAAGGAATCAGAGACACCATGAGGTAGGAAAGTTTCTGTTAAGCAGATCACGTCTGGTTTGTCAGAAGCAACCTGTATGGAGAGATCAGTCAAGTTTGAGCGAAGGCCCCGGATGTTTGAGGTCCATACCGTTAATGAAGAGGAAGGGGGAGTGAAAACATTTTGCTACCTCGGAGACATGTTGAATGTAGAAGGTGGATCAGACTCAGCAACGGTTGCTAGAGTGAGATGTGCATGGAAGAAGTTTCGGGAACTGAGTGGCGTGCTGATGAGGAGGGTAGTGTCGTTGAAGCTGAAGGGAAAGGTGTATGCTGCATGTGTGATAAGTGTTATGATTTATGGGAGCGAGACATAGGTAATGAACGTAGAGCAGCAACGAAGGCTGGAAAGGGTGTAAATGCGAATGGTTCGGTGGATGTGCAGAGTATCGTTGAGAGAGAGGAAGACAAATGATGAATTGCGAAAGATGATGGGAATAGAGCCTGTGATTGATGCTGTGAAGAGAAACAGGTTGAGATGGTTTGGTCATGTGTTGAGGAAGGATGAAAGTGACTGGTTGAGAAGAGTGATGGAAATAAATGTAGAAGGAAGTAGAGGACTATTAATGGTCAGTGCCATGAAACTTTCCAAAGTGCATGTGTGAGACGCTTGGTCTCCTTCAAAATGATAGAGAATGGCATTTTGCATTGACAGATGCAGATTGCAGAAGCAATACAAATGTGCCCACAAATCAGGGAGCTCTTTGTGACCCTCCTACTCTACTCTTTTGAAACCCTGCTGACCCAGTTATGGTCTTCGACCATCACCATATGCACTGGTGGGATGACTTTCTTCCTCGGGTTCCTCAATAAGCAAGCTGATCATCAACTCCTGCGTGCAATGGTATCGCTGGACGTTGAGCATCGCCTTCAACACCACGACAGACAACTTTCTGAGTTTCATCTGCCAAATGTCACAAATGATTTGCGTGCAACAGTGCAAGCAATCAATGGAAATATTGCACAACCACAACTGCCAATGATTATTCAGGAGGAACTTGAACTTGCTTATGATTTTAAAACTTTGAGAAACATTGTAAACCAACGCTTGCATGGCCCAAATGCACTTCTACCCTCTCAACGTGAGGTATATGTATATGACACTGTTATAGTTGCTTTACAGAAAAAGGAACCATTGGCTATCTTCCTGGATGCAAGAGGTGGGACAGGTAAAACCTATACACTGAACACTCTGCTAGCTGCTGCACACACCCTGCACAGTGACAAAATGAATGTTTCTCTAGCTGTTGCCTCAAGTGGTATTGCGGCTACACTTCTGCTGGGTGGACGTACATTTCATTCCAGGTTCAAAGCCCCCATCATGGTCACTGACTCAACAACATTATCAATATCGATATCTCACCAAAGTGTTCTTGCTGACCTAATTCGTAGAGCAAACCTTATTGTATGGGACGAGGCTCCAATGAGTCACAGGCACCTACTTGAGGCACTTGACCACCGTACATTACGAGACATCACCAACCAAGACATACCTTTTGGGGGAAAAGTAATAGTTCTCTGCTGGACACTTTAGACAGGTGCTTCCTGTTATTAAACATGGATCACGTGCCCAGATTGTCAATGCCTCTCTGAAATATTCTCTGTGTTGTGGCAACATTTCAAGATATTCCACCTTACCGAGAATATGCGTGTGCTTATGAATGGACATTGGACATTATAAAAAATCGAGGGAGTTTGATCGTTGGCTACTACAACTTGGCAACGGACAGCTACCCTACAACAATGAGGCATGCATTGAAATACCAGAGGAAATGTGCATGCAAATTGACAGCACCTCACGTGAAACAATCAAGTAGATCCATGAGTGAAGTCATTGACTGGGTCTTTCCTGACTTTCACCGACACCACACAGATCATAAGTGGATGGCAGATCGTGCAATATTAGCACCAAATAACACATTGGTGGATACCATCAACGAGGTCATGTCAGATACATTTCCTGGAACACCAACACTTTGTCAAAGTGCAGACAAGACGGTAAATGATGATGATGATGACGATGCCACACGTTTGCCAACTGAATATCTCAATTCCCTTAACATTGCCGGAATGCCACCTCATCAACTCTCACTCAAGGATGGCATGCCGTTAATCTTGCTCCGCAACCTCAACGCGAAGCCAGGACTCTGCAATTAAATGGGACACGGTTAATCGTGAAAGAAGTTATCTGTGGCCGCCTCCTAAAGGCTATTATTGCTAATGGTGACAATGCAGGTCGCAGTGTGTTTATCCCTCGCATCACTCTTCAACCTACAGATGGGATTTTCCCATTCCATTGGCAACGACGTCAGTTCCCAGTGAGAATTGCCTTTGCCATGACCATAAACAAGAGTCAGGGGCAGAGTTTGTCTAGGGTGTGCTTGTGGCTAGAACAACCGGTCTTCACACATGGTCAACTGTATGTAGGATCATGACGCGTTGGCCACCCTGACAATATTCGTTTCGCTATCAAGCAGTTGCCTCACCTTCCAAGAACTGCGACATGTTGTTGTATTGTTTACAGTGAAGTGTTATCACTATCCTGAACTTAAATTGCTTATAAAGATGTAACATCACTGATATTACAAATAAATTTGAGCAGAAGAAATGTTTGCATTATCATTGGCTTAAATCATGACGACACAACAACTCATATAGTCATTATCCTAAGTTCAAACAAACTTGTGCCTCTGCAGCGATGTATAGTGAGGCAAGCACAGCATCCCGATCCACGCTATTCGATTTATGTCAACATATTTTATCTATCTTTTATATATATATATATATATATATATATATATATATATATATATATATATATATATATATATTGTTGTGGATATGAGAATGTTTTTTTTATTTTATTGTTGTGGTAAAATGTTGTTGTAAAAGGTTGTTGTAAAATATCACCCCTCCTCCCTCCGTTTGTGGTTGTATAAAGGTCAAAGGGCGTTCCCGTAGTTAGTCCATAAAACATACATGCAGGACACGATATATCTTTTTTGACAGTTATATCCTTATTATGTGTATTAGTGTAAGGCTGTGTCTTCCATTAATTGAAATACTCCATTGCACCAGTGAAAGAGAATAGATCCCCTTTCCTTCCCATCCCCAAAATCTCCCTTTCCTTCCCATCCCCAAAACCTCCATTTCCATATTACATCCCCTCTCGTCACTGCTGAGCCCTCGATTCCCAATCACCTCCCCTCCAATAACCGCCATTGACCATGTGCTTTGAGTCGGAGAAGAAAGGCGTGTCTCCACCTCGTCAGAGGGGAGGAGGGGCGCGCCCGCCCGTCGTCATCCAGGGCGGAGCCCGAGGGTCGCGCGACCAACCAGGGCCGAGGTGAGCACCCCGATGGGCGTGTCCAAAACGCCGGCGGCGTAATCGCTGGAGGCGCTATAAAAGGCGCAAACGGAAGTGGTCACAGTGAGTTGGTCGGAGATGCACTTTGAGTTGGTCACAAGGAGTTGGTCTGAGTCGGTTGCCAGAGGAGGGTCAGTGGTTGCGTTGGTTGCGGTGGTAAGGAGTCGGTGGTCAGTTGGTTGCGGTGAGGAGTCGGTGGTGAGGAGTGAGAGAAACAAGAAAGAGTTGAGGGTTTGGACCAGACGAGTGGGACAAGGCCTGGCAAAGCACGCGACGTAAACAGCAGCCAAAACAGCAGCGTGGGGCCTGGCCTGAACGGCGGCTGCTAAACGCGCCGGTTGTGCTGCGGGACCCCCTTGGACCTCCCTCTCCCTCCAGCCATCCACATCCTGCCATTCCTGCAATTCCCCGCGTGAGTCAGTGTCTTTTGTTTGTTCTGTCCTGGGTTAATTAAGCTGTATAAGTTAATAATTGCACTGTGTCTCTAATCCTTCTGTATATTATTTTATTATCTTTCCTTCTCCTTGGTTACTTTGAGCATGTAAATAGTAGGAATAAATTTAGTGGTATTTCCAACCTTTTTGTCTTCTGCTTCTTCTTCTTCACATCCGTGTCGCCTTTGTCTTTTCCCTATTGACTAGCTGTGGTGCCATCCGGCCAAAATCCTGGGTGAATCGGGTGAGTCAGGGATCCTGTTAGGTCGCGGCAATACCAAACTGCTCGGTAACTAACATCTTAAACCGCGATCAGTAACAATATATATATATATATATATATATATATATATATATATATATATATATATATATATATATATATATATATATATACATACATACAGGGGGCTGCAAAAGTAGGTATACAGTTATGAAGAAAAAAAACGTGCGCACAAAACGTATTTTATTGATTATACAAGCATATCAATAATAACATATCAATAATAAACATATCAATAATAAACATATTAATCCCTCAAATGTCCCTCAAAACTATTTCCCTCAAAATCCCTCAAAACTATTATAATACTGGTAATACTGGTATAATCCTTACTGTATACCTACTTTTGCAGCCCCCTGTATATATATATATATATATACACACACAGCATATCTATAAATATATCTGTGCAGTGTCTTGTCACTTGTCTTGTCTTGTCACTGAATTACTACCTCAAACTTTTGTAAAATCGTACGAAACTTCGGGTATGAACCTATCTCTCCTGTGTGTGTCTTCAAGGGTCTTTGTTTTGAAATTTTTTGAAAAAACAACTTTTGTTGAAAAACAAAAATTGAAAAAGATGTATTTTTTCAACTTAAGTATTCAACTTCAATTGTTTATGAAATGTAATATCACGTATATGACAAAAACATTTATGCAAAATAATTGTTTGTTATGATTGGTGTCCACCATGACAAAACAGCAACTCAGGCACACTTGGTCATCGATTTATATATCTACATATCTGGGCAGTATCTGTGTTGTCACTGAACTACTCCCTGAAACTTTTGTTTCCGTGGTTGTGAAGTGTTTTTAATAACGTGGTGGTGGTTTTGAATCATGTGGTGGTGAGGTGTTTTGAATTACGTGGTGGTGAGGTGTTTTGAATTATGTGGTGGTGAGGTGTTTTGAATTACGTGGTGGTGACTGGTGAGGTGTTTTTAATTACTTGGTGGTGAGGTGTTTTGAATTAAGTGGTGGTGACTGGTGAGGTGTTTTTAATTACTTGGTGGTGAGGTGTGTTTAATTACGTGGTGGTGAGGTGTTTTGAATTAGTTGGTGGTGAGGTGTTTTAAATTAGGTGGTGGTGGTGAGGTGTTTTGAATGACTTGGTATTGAGGTGTTTTTAATTATGTGGTGGTGAGGTCTTTTGAATTACGTGGTCGTGAGAGGTTTTGAATTACGTGGTGGTGAGGTGTTTTGAATTAGTTGGTGGTGAGGTGTTTTAAATTAGGTGGTGGTGAGGTGTTTTGAATGACTTGGTATTGAGGTGTTTTTAATTATGTGGTGGTGAGGTCTTTTGAATTACGTGGTCGTGAGGGGTTTTGAATTACGTGGTGGTGAGGTGTTTTGAATTAGTTGGTGGTGAGGTGTTTTGAATTAGTTGGTGGTAAGGTGTTTTAAATTAGGTGGTGGTGAGGTGTTTTGAATGACTTGGTATTGAGGTGTTTTTAATTATGTGGTGGTGAGGTCTTCTAAATTACGTGGTCGTGAGGGGTTTTGAATAACGTGGTGGTGAGGTGTTTTGAATTAGGTGGGGGTGAGGTGTTTTGAATTAGGTGGGGGTGAGGTGTTTTGAATTAGGTGGGGGTGAGGTGTTTTGAATTAGGTGGGGGTGAGATGTTTTAAATTACGTGGGGGTGAGGTGTTTTGAATTACGTGGTGATGAGGTGTTTTGAATTACATGTGGATGAGGTGTTTTTAATGATGTGGTGGTGAGGTGTTTTGAATTACGTGGTCGTGAGGGGTTTTGAATTACGTGATGTGTTTTGAATTACATGTGGATGAGGTGTTTTTAATTATGTGGTGGTGAGGTGTTTTGAATTACGTGGTCGTGAGGGCTTTTGAATTACGTGGTGGTGAGGTGTTTTGAATGACGTGGGGGTGAGGTGTTTTGAATTACATGGTGGTGACGTGTTTTAAATTACTTGGTGATGAGGTGTTTAAATTAGGTGGGAGTGAGGTGTTTCAAATTATGTGGTGGTGAGGTGTTTTAAATTATGTGGTGGTGAGGTGTTTTAAATGACGTGGTGGTGAGGTGTAATCGTCCCAAACTTCCAGTCTGCAACTACCCCTCCCCGATGTATGTGCTGAGGGGTTCTTTCTTGAAAAAAAACATTCAACCGAAATTGCCTATAAAAATGTAATATCACAAACACAACAAATACATTTGTGCAAAATAATTGTTTGTATTATGATTGGTGTAAATCATGACAACACAGCAACTCAGGTGCAGTCATTATCCTCAGCTAAAATAAGAGCCTGTTCCTCAGTAACGACACTCGGCGAGCCGAGCCAAGCTAGTATATATATACTAGTGGGGTCACCCGTGGGAATCCCACGGGCATGGACGTGTGTGACATTTCGACATATTGAGTTGGATGCTGCACCTGTTTCACAATAACACACACACACACACACCTCGTTTTTTCATTTCTGTATCTCACAATTCGGTCTCTCTCTTATTCACACACACACACAAACACACACACACACACACACACACACACACACACACACACACACACACACACACACACGTACACCGACACACATATACACATACACATACACACACATATATATATACACACATACACATACACACACACACACACATGCACGCACACGTACACACACATGTACACCGACACATGCATATACACATACACACATATACACATACACATATGGATACACACACATACACATATACACACACAGACACATACACATATACACATACACACACACAGACACACACACACACATGCATACACATACACACACACATGCATACACATATACATACATACACACACACGTACACACACATGTACACCCACACACATATATATATATATATATATATATATATATACACATACAGACACACACATATATACACATAGACACATATATACACACACATACACATGTGTACACACACATGTACACCGACACACATGCACACACATACACATATACACATACACACATGTACACACACACACACACACACACACACACACACACACACGCGCACACGCACACACACACACGTCCCACATGTATATATCCCACATCCCACATGTATATACATGTTTAAAGTGTACGTGCCCTTCCCCCCTCCCCCGCCCGGCAACGCTGAGTACTTCTGCTAGTAACTAATGAAATAAAAACGAAGAAATATCTCTGGGTAATTTCCTGAAACTCGGTGAAATTCGCTGAAATTCGCTGAAATTCGCTCGGTGTATCGGTGAAATATTTTATTTGGGCGGTGTAGAATTGCTTCGAACGAAATATCTCTTAGCAATTTCCCGTCTGTGTTTCATGTCCATGCACACGTGAAATGGAGTTTGTTTTTGCACACGTGAAATGAACATGTGAACCTTTACTTCCGGATAATAATGTTGAATGAAATAAAAACGAAGAAATATAGTGGGGTCACCCGTGGGACATTTCGACATATTGAGTTAGATGCTGCACATTCAAAATGGTTACTGGCAATTCATCAGATCCAGAAATGGTGCAATGAACACAATTTATTTATTTCACATAATATGTGGCCCCTCACTCCTCGCCACCTGACACTCTCCTCTCTCCACCTGACACTCTCCTCTCTCCACCTGACACTCTCCTCTCTCCACCTGACACTCTCCTCTCTCCACCTAGCACTCCTCTCCTCTCCAATCCCTCACATTCCTCTCCTCTCCAATCCCTCACCTCTCCAATCCCTCACACACCTCTCCTCTCCAAACCCTCACTCTCCTCTCCAATCGCTCCTCACTCGCCTCTCCAATCGATCCTCACTCGCCTCTCCAATCGCTCCTCACTCGCCTCTCCAATCGCTCCTCACTCGCCTCTCCAATCGCTCCTCACTCGCCTCTCCAATCGCTCCTCACTCGCCTCTCCAATCGGCTTTCCCCGTCTCGTTTCTCTCGTTTTTCTCCCGTCTCGTTCTTTTTCTTGCTCCAAATCGGCCCGTCTCGCCCGTCGGCCCGTCTCGCCCGTCGGAATCGGAAATCGGGCCGTCTTGCTTTCTTGCTTGCGCGTAAATAAATTGTGTTCATTACACCATTTCTGGATCTGATGACTTGCCAGTAACCATTTTGTAAAAATGAATGTGCAGCATCTAACTCAATATGTCGAAATGTCACACACATCCATGCCCGTGGGATTCCCACGGGTGACCCCGCAAGTTTGCATTGACGTTCGTCGACGCACTCGTTCGCCCGTCTCATTCGCTTTCTTGCTACATCCTGTTCAAGTGTGCATTCTTCATCGATCGTCTCATTCATTTTGGAAATAGAAGTTTCCACGCAGCGCATGAATTGTCACTATCCTCAAGAGGAAGTGTCTCGTAATCATCAAATGATAAATGGCAAGTAAATTATATTGTGGAAAATTAAAGATTTCAAATAAACCTATTTAAAGTGTATGCGCACATAACGAATAAAAAAAACGAAGAAATATCTCTCGGTAATTTCCTGAAACATATTTTACTTCCGGCTAATGTTGAATGAAATAAAAACGAAGAAATATATGTCGGCATCATTGTTGACGTTTTTGTGACGACTGTCATCAAACGAAAAAGTAATATATCTTATAGTGTAGCAGCATAGCAAACCTGTTGTGCATTTTGTGATACAAGCACCAAATTTGGTACACGAGTAGACTATCATATTGTTGCAGATATGGGACTTGGCCTCAATATCCGCTTGTAAATACTCCCCTATTTCCCCAATACTCCCCAACTATCCCCAATCCCCCATTCCCTAGTCCCATTGCCTGTAAATAACACTCTGTAGAACCGACCTTCCCCTTTTTCCCCCATTAAATGTCGTGCCCAGGTTCACCGCATCTCACGTAGACAACTATAGGACATCTTGCTAGTTATTCTTAGTCTATGTCAGTTAAGGACTCGTTTCCATTAATTCTGACTCTTCGTTGCACGAAATTGTGATCGTATGGCACCAGTAGTGAGTTTAGGACCTCCCCTTACCTCCTCCCATCTTCCCCATGAAACAACAACAACAACTACAACAACTACAACAACAACTACAACAACAACAACAACAACTACAACTACAACTACAACTACAACAACAGTGGAGATGGGGGCGGCGCGGCGCGGGGGAGTGTGCGTCCTCACACCGGCTCGGTTAGCCGCCATGACCATGCGCTCCGACGGGGTTACCACGAAGGGGCTCCCTGTCAGCCCCTCGTCAAGGGCGGAGCCGGTAACCCCCCCGCACGCACCCAATGAGAAGCAACGGGCCGATTCCATCTGGGGCGGAGCTAACGAGCCGAGGGCGTGTCACTCCCCGCCGGATATACGCAGCCACTTACCGGACGTGACGTGAGATGCGCCCCCGACTGAAGAAGACAAGTCACGACCTTCGAGCGCTGAGTGAGGCCTCCCGCATCTCTGGACCGGAGCGGGTCGATTCTGTCCTTGAGCCAAGAGTGCACCTTGAGCCATCGACTACCCGCTTTCCTTGCCATCAATCCCCGTGTGAGTCAGTTTTGTCCCGTTTATCTGTCGTCTGTCGGGGCTAATATAAGAGTGTGTCTAAGTGCCTGTCTTTCTATGCTGTCCCTCTCATTCCTGTAATCTGACCTTCCGCAATATTATAACCTCTTCCGGAGGTCTTGAGAACTGAACCCTTGGTGTCGTGTCATTTTAATCCCAGCCGTTGTGTCCTTTTCCATCATTGATTTAGCATAGCGCGACTTAGTCAACGTTCGAGTATAATCGGGTAAACGTGCAGGCGCGGTCATACCAAACCGCTCGGTAGACCAACATCCACAACCGCGTCTGTAACAATTGGTGTCAGGAGTGTCGGATTCGAACCTGGGACTAAATTTATTAGGCCCAAATTTTGGAACACCAATTGTACCACTAGGGTAACAATTGGTGTTGGGAGGTAGAATTCGATCCGGAGCGCGTTTCCCGCGCTCGAAATTATAACGACGAAATTTGATTTGTTTTACGGAAATAAAAACCCGAATTTTGAAAGTCGCGCTATGGCGGATCAAGACAGCTGGGGTCCGGTAGGGGAGAGTGAGGCAGGGTCGGTCCAGGACCAAATTGAGGGACGCGAGGAGTGCGAAGCAGCAAGGGTAGCAGACGCACAAAATAGCGTCGTTGCGCCCGACGTTGCGGGGGCGCAAAATGGCGCCTCGCTGGTCACCGCGCCCGCGACCGTGGCAGCGCCCCTGGTGGATTCGAACCTTTTCCTCCTGCAAATGAGGGCCCTTATGGAACAAATGGGTGAGCAATTGGGAGACCAAATTAGAGGTTTGAAAAGCAGTATGGGACAAATGGGGAACCGGATGGAGGCTCAGAATGAGCAATTGGGGGTAATGGGGAACCGGATGGATGCTCAGGGTGAGCGATTGGAGGGCAAAATAGGGGTAATGAGGGACGAAGCGAGGGGTACCGGAGAGGGGTTAGACAATAATTTTAAGGAGTTAGACAAGAAATTTGGGAAGTTAGACAATAATTTTGAGGGGTTAGACAACGGGATAAAAGAGGTGAGAAATGGGTTAATAGGGTTAGAAAACAGTATGGAAGGCAAATTGAGGGACATGAGGGACCAAGCGGAAAGGGAAGTTAAACAAATGGAGCAGCAGATAGAGGGGGTCAGAATGGGGGTAGAAACTAAACTGGATGCTCACAGGGAGGAAATGGAGCAGATGAGGGTGGCATCTGGGCAGGAGATGCAAGTGATGGGAGAGGAGATCAGAAGAGGAGTGAGTGAGGAGGTCGGAGGAGTGCGCGAGGAGGTGAGGCACTGTAAGGAGCACATGGAGAAGGAGGTGAGAAAGGGGACTGTAAAGTTACAAGGGGGCATAGAGGACCTGACGCAGGAGGTGGAACAGCTGACGGAGGGACAAAAAGGACTAACGGAGCAGGTTCAAAGGAACACTGCGGTATTAGGAGGTTTAAAAGCGACACAAAACGACATAAAAAACGACTTAATAGCGACAAAGAGGGAATGTCAGATGGTACGTGAGGGACTGACAGCGAGGTTGGACGAGGTGGTAGAGGTAATGGAGACGAAGGACCGGCAGGTGAGGACGCACCTGGAAACGGTCAAGGTAGCCTTAGAGGACGAGCTTGAGGAGACGTACCGGGGAATAAAAGAGGTGAAGCAGAAATTAGAAGAAGTGGAAGAAGGGGTGAGCGAAATTATGAAGCGACGGAGAGAGGATAAGAAGGAGATAAAAGAGGAGATAAAAGAATTGGTCCAAAGTCTGTGTTTGGATCGTGATGATGTGCTCATTAACCGGATGAGGGATTCGCAGGTGATGGAGGAGAAGCGAAAAGGAAGAGGACCCGGTGTAAGTGGTGACCAATATGGTCGTGCGTATGATGCGCCAGGGGATTTAAGAAGCTTGGGGGTCGAGATAGACCCGGGTGTTCGTGAGAGGCCGTTGGTGAAGTGTGCGACAGGTCTGGTGTGCGAAAAAGGAGGTGTGCGAGAAAGTCCGACTCTGGGGTGTGTGAGGAAAAAGTGCGTGCCAAGGAGTGAGTGTGCTGGCGAGAATGAGTCGGTCGTAGCGCGTGTGCGAGGGAGCACATGGAAGCGCGGTGTGGTGAGTGTTACAGAGGGTGTAACGGGAGAGTGTGCGCGAGAAAGGTGTGTGACGGACAGGTGCATGAGGAAAGAGTGCGCTGTCAAGAGTAAGGGTGAGTGCGCTGTCAAGAATGGAGGTGAGAGTAGTGAGAGTGACAAGGAGAGTGAGTTGGTTGTGACAGGTGAGCGAGGATGTACACCTGGGATGGAAGGATGCACATCTGGAATGGTAGAGCGTGAGTGGGAATGCACGCTGGAATTGGTAGTGAGGCACGTGGTTGGGTGTGCGAATGAGAGCACACCTGTGATTGTCACAGAGGAGGTGACAGAGGAGGGGGCGCGAAGAGGTGTGTTGGTGAGGTGTGCGACCAACGAATGTGTGCCAAAGTGTTCGGTGGTCAGGTGTGTGACCAAGGCTGTGAGTGGAATGGGTGTACCGAGGTGTGTAAGGAAAGGTACGAGGAGCATGGAAACGGCTGGATGTGTGAGCAAGGAACGGGCCGCGGGGTGTAAGCGTCCAGGTGAAGCATCGACGTTAGACGGGGTAGAGTTTAGGTCGACTTTTAGCCGAATCGGGCCCTCGGTGCGTGCTGGGCCTCGCTTTGAACGGCCGCGTCCGTGCTCCACTAGGCGGAGCGGGCAGCCCGATAGAAAGGGTCGTCATGGCGACCACTTTTTGTTGAGGCATTCCGGCAGGTCGAGATCGGGACATTGGATGGCTCCACGCCGAGATGGTGCGTGGGATCTCGGCCCGGGTAAGCCCCCGTCCCTGCCCCGAATGCCGGACGCATCCAGCCGCTGGCGCAGAACAACCCGCATTCATGGCTTGGCTTTACGAAGCCGGGCTTTGGACAGGAATTGGCGCATCGAGAGGCATTAGTGAGTAGACTGGGTGATGAGGTTAGTGTTTTGGACCCAAAATTAGAGAAAAACAAAATTTGATGATTGGCAAGGGATTGGCAGTAGTGATTGGCAGATGATGGGTAGTGATTGGCAAATTTTTAATTTGTTGAAATTTGATGTGCGAAATTGGTAGTGAGCGATGGGCCCGGTGGGTAAGGCTGGCATCCCTGCCACCCTTCCCATAGGTGGGGGCAAATGCGCAATAGCTTATGGGGTTGATGGCAGTGAAAACTAGCCCGGGTGGGTTAGGTTATATTGTAGGGATCTAGCGAAGATGACATTAGGTGACGTTAAGTTTAGTTAGTGACTGATACCTGTAGTGGGGACGCAGGTAGATTAGTGTGGATGATAATGACGTGGGAGCGCAATAGTTTAAAGGGACGACTGGGAAGCGCAAGTTTCAGAGGGGAGTAGTTAGGTGAGATGATGCTGTGTGAGAATTGAACAGGTGTGATTGCACAGGTGTGCAACTGGACAGGTGTGTGGAGCAGTGTGTGAGTAGTGAGTGTTGTGGATCAGCGCGAATGCGCTTGGGGAGAGAAGGGTGCAGGTGGCACCAGGTGTGAGAGCACAGGTGTGCAAGTAAAGGTGTGTGGAGAGAGTTGGAGTAATTGGTACGGAGTGGTGTGCATGGTGCGAAGGTGTGGATGGGGGAAGAGTGGACCCCTTTCACGAGTACCCGGGGCGGGTAGTGTAAGTGTTAGGTAGAGGGTATAGGTAAATTGTGGTTGGATATTGGCATCTGTGGTGCGGGTGACAGAATGGTATTTGGATGGGTGCATTAGTGTTGTGGAAATGGCTGGGCGTGTAGCCTGTTAGTGTGTGTAGTTGGTTGGGCACTCCACCACTGTGAGGATGTCGGCCAGGTGAGGCCGCAGGTGGGCTCTGGGAGCCGATAGTTGTGAGTGGGTGCCTGAGGATCCCGGGTGTGGATCGGGCAGCCCAGTGCCAGAGAGGGCACCGAGTGGGGAGAGCGCCAGAGGGCCTTCCCCAGGTAGTTAGGTTAGGGTAAGGAGCAGGTAAGCTCGGAGGCAACTGCAGTGGTGGAGGTGTGCAGGTGGGTAGACCCACTGGGAGAGGTACACGCCACAGCCCAGAAATTGTGCGAGGGCACCGGTAGATGAATCGGGGGAGTGAGACCCCAAATTGAAAAGCACCACAGTTTGGCCAATGGGAATTGGTTTTTAGAACCCATAGTGTAAGAGGGCCAATGGTTTGGCCGGAGAAAGACCCCGGGTAGTGTAAAGTTGTTAAAGTCATTTAGGAAATAGTTAGGATTGATGAACCTGTCGCACCATACGCAGCCACTTACCTGTGGTGATGATGATGACTCCACACCTGTGTTTTCTTTGTTCTGTGTGCAGGAAATGAGAATTGCTGTGTGGATTGGTGAGACGCATCACGACGTGGATGAGACATTGGGGTGATTCCATCTCTCCCTCCCTAGGAGGGACTGATGATGAATTGGTAATGGCAAATTTTGATGAGTTGAAAATGGCAAATTTGATTGGTTAGGAGGGAGAGAAGACGAATTTGGTATATGGGAGGAACGGGGAAGACAGTAGGGACGTTTGTTGATTTGTAAAGTAGATGTTTATGGGTAGTGTTGTGTTTTGTGGATACAGTAAGGGGTAAGGGAGGGGCCATGTAGGTTACCTGGTGGGGGGGGGGGGCGTACGGTAGGAACGTACCTGTCTCACCTGGTTCCCATGTGCCCCCAGTGTGCATTACCTTACATTGCGTGCACTTTTGCGCCCTTACCACCTTACTCACTTGTCTGCTTCTTTTGTCTCCCACCTCTGAGGATCTGGCTTTGGGGTAGAGAGAGAGGAGAGAGAGGTGCTGGCTACGCAGTTGTGGGCCTGCACTTTCGCTGCTTGCTGCCTGGATCGATACACCATATGGACCGCAATGTTGGTGGCCACCCACAATGGACCGCAGTTCTTTTGCGGCCAAGCACCACCCGTGGATGGACCTATGGGTCAACGTGGCACCTATGCCATACAAGGTGAACCACTTATAGTTGGCCCCCTGACGGCCACAATACAGAAATGGACGCGGTTGGCGCCTTTCTTTATTTTTTTGAAAGAGGCAAGAACACCAAGTGCACCACACGAAGGCAAGACCAGCGGCAGAACATCGGCCGGCTGCGACACCACCGGTGATTTATAAACACTTTATTGGTGCACCGGATGGTGCTGACTGTGTTATGGGGTGGTGCTTTTGATGCTTGGAAGGGGTGCTCTGCACATTATTAAAGGCCATAAGGCCACAGAGCACTCGTGGGTTGGTGTATCGATGCTGGCATGCGTGCTCTCTCTATGCATAACATCTGCATGTGTTCCTCCAAAAACAGGTCCTGGATCGTAGTGTAAATATCAGCGTAGTCTTGTGTAAATAATGCTCCCTACCGGCTGTATGTTTAGTTTGCGAATTCTTTCCGGATTCGGTTATCCTGTGGGTGTGTTTCTGTGAGGAGAAGGGTGCAACGTCGCAGGGGGACATATTTACTCATTTGTGAATATCTGTAAAACTGTCGCACTCAGGGTAGAGTTAATAGTAGAGGGAACTACATCTGAGTGCCACACTAAAATAGGTAAAAATTTATCGGGTCGGGATGCCCCGAGGGTAGAGAAGGGTGCAATGTTGCGGATATGGGACTTGGCCTCAATATCCGCTTGTAAATACTCCCCTATTTCCCCAATACTCCCCAACTATCCCCAATCCCCCATTCCCTAGTCCCATTGCCTGTAAATAACACTCTGTAGAACCGACCTTCCCCTTTTTCCCCCATTAAATGTCGTGCCCAGGTTCACCGCATCTCACGTAGACAACTATGGGACATCTTGCTAGTTATTCTTAGTCTATGTCAGTTAAGGACTCGTTTCCATTAATTCTGACTCTTCGTTGCACCAGAATGTGATCGTATGGCACCAGTAGTGAGTTTAGGACCTCCCCTTACCTCCTCCCATCTTCCCCATGAAATAACAACAACAACTACAACAACAACAACAACAACTACAACAACAACAACAACAACTACAACAACAACTACAACTACAACAACAGAGGAGATGGGGGCGGCGCGGCGCGGGGGAGTGTGCGTCCTCACACCGGCTCGGTTAGCCGCCATGACCATGCGCTCCGACGGGGTTACCACGAAGGGGCTCCCTGTCAGCCCCTCGTCAAGGGCAGAGCCGGTAACCCCCCCGCACGCACCCAATGAGAAGCAACGGGCCGATTCCATCTGGGGCGGAGCTAACGAGCCGAGGGCGTGTCACTCCCCGCCGGATATACGCAGCCACTTACCGGACGTGACGTGAGATGCGCCCCCGACTGAAGAAGACAAGTCACGACCTTCGAGCGCTGAGTGAGGCCTCCCGCATCTCTGGACCGGAGCGGGTCGATTCTGTCCTTGAGCCAAGAGTGCACCTTGAGCCATCGACTACCCGCTTTCCTTGCCATCAATCCCCGTGTGAGTCAGTTTTGTCCCGTTTATCTGTCGTCTGTCGGGGCTAATATAAGAGTGTGTCTAAGTGCCTGTCTTTCTATGCTGTCCCTCTCATTCCTGTAATCTGACCTTCCGCAATATTATAACCTCCTCCGGAGGTCTTAAGAACTGAACCCTTGGTGTCGTGTCATTTTAATCCCAGCCGTTGTGTCCTTTTCCATCATTGATTTAGCATAGCGCGACTTAGTCAACGTTCGAGTATAATCGGGTAAACGTGCAGGCGCGGTCATACCAAACCGCTCGGTAGACCAACATCCACAACCGCGTCTGTAACAATATTATGAAAAGATCTGGATATTGGGCCATCTCAGATTCAGAGATTTGATTTTTGCAAGATTTCGATTCGATTGGGATCGAAGAGAACACCTTCTTCGTCTTCTGTACAGTGAAGTTGCCAGCCCTGAATTCTCTGGCTACATCTGGGTGCTTCATTGGGAGTGCAACCGTGTCCCTCAGGTGAACAGGGACACACCTGGCATAGTGTGTGTGGTCTAAGGCATGGAACCATGGGACCAGTTCCGTCAGGGCATCAAGGTACGTCGTGAATGAAGCCTGCCGCAGAGAACGCACGTAGACCAGTACCAACATCTCTAGTTCCAGCACAGTTGCCCAGTACTGAAAGTTGGGAATGTCTTCTCCTCTCTGGTGACACCAGTCTTCGAACTCAGGCAGGTCTTCTGCATCATCAGCATATGTCATACAGTGGCGTTCATACGCACGGTGTTGCAGGATGTGCAGTGCCGCTGCAGTGATTTGATGAGCTCTTCTTGTGCGGGTGACGTGGGCAGCTCGTAGGAAGGAGTCGGCCGTCCCTGGCGTTGCAATCTCAGCTTGCAAAATCTGCAAATCTTGCAAAAATCAAATCTCTGAATCTGAGATGGCCCAATATCCAGATCTTTTCATAATATGATAGTCTACTAGTGTGCCAAATTTGGTGCTTGTATCACAAAATGCACAATTCTTTTGAATATTTGGGCTAAGCCGCCCCACTAAAACGATATCTATAGGTGTGCAAAGTGTCAAGTTAATCCATCCTTCGATGCCTGAGCCTTAGGCGAACAAACTTTTCAAGTCCTTGCATTATAGTATGATTTTCCTTGGTGGCCATATTGGATTTTGGACGTCATCTCGAAAATAAGTGACATATGAAATGTACCTTTCCCTGAATCAGTTTCACTGACCTCAAAAACCCCTGATTTGATACCTCATTTGTCTATCTGTGACTTCTACAGCCAGAGATATATGATATTTCAGTTTTGCTGGTGGCATTTTGAATTTTGGCCAACATCTTGGAAAATCTGAAACGGTCAGGATGGCTCCTAGGCTAAAATCAATTGATAGGTCCAAACGAAGCTCCATACCAAATTTGGGACTTTTGTCCGGCTTGTAACATTACGCCTAAAAATTGTTGCTAAGCCACCTGACTATCACATGCAGTGTTATTTGTAAAAGTTTGGTCCATAAGCACGAAAATAAAAATGGTAGTTTTGTAAAGTCGTTCCCCCAGAAATTATTGCTAAGCTGCCTAACTAGATCAATCACATGGGGGTTAAATGCATGTTCCAAGTGAACTCCAATCGGTGGAGGCGTCGTGGTGCACCGGGCTAAGGCGGGCCACGATGACGTATCAACGATGAGACTCGAGAGCTGTAAACGGCAAAGGTTCGAATCCTCGATCCTGGGCCCCCGCAGGTGTTGCGCCGCGGAAAATGAGCCTCACGCTAAAGACGTCCGGGCGGACGCCCCGGGCACCCGGGCCTCCACCCTTTTGAATCCAAACCAATTAATCAATAATTAATCACTGAAAAGCGAATTTATGCATTTGAAATCGTCCACCGTTCCTTGTCGTGACGTCACATTCAACGACCATAAAATGAAATGTTGTTGTTTTTTTGAAGGATATTTAAATAATCTCGTTGACCCTTAAGGACTTATATATATATATATATATATATATATATATATATATATATATATATATATATATATATATATATATATATATATATATATATATATATATATATAAAACCCTTCGGTTTATAATTATATATAAAATCGATGGACCATCCACAGGGTAAAGGAAAGAATAAAAGAAAAAAATATCACTTCCCGTTCCAGATCCAGGAAGTTGACCGCAAGAGGAAGAAGAAGAAGAAGAACCACCCTTCGGCTAGTCACTCGTCACTCGTCACGTCAGTCGTCAGTCGTAGTCCTCGGGCACACTGAAACTGTAAGTGTCATGTGCGGCTGTCATACGGGTTGAAGGCACGAACAGTGCACCAAAATCGAGCGTCATTATATATCATAAATTAATAATGCACTATATCCTGCCTCCAAAGGTGCGGGCGACAGTCCCTGACCGAGCTTTGTTGGTTTATTGGTTTATTCCCAAAGATGAATGTTCCATTCACCGTGAGGAGCATTCCCAAAGATGGATGTTCAATTCATGGTGAGGAGCATTCCCAAAGATGGATGTTCCATTCACGGTGAGGAGCATTCCCAAAATTAGTCACGTGAAAAAGTAAGTACCCGTGTACAAGTAAGTACACGTGAAAAAGCTCCGTCTCCCTGTGCCGCCCCGTCTCCCTGTCCCGCTCCGTCTCCCTGTCCCGCTCCGTCTCCCTGTCCCGCTCCGTCTCCCTGTCCCGCTCAGTCTCCCTGTCCCGCTCAGTCTCCCTGTCCCGCTCAGTCTCCCTGTCCCGCTCAGTCTCTCTGTCCCGCTCAGTCTCTCTGTCCCGCTCAGTCTCCCTGTCCCGCTCAGTCTCCCTGTCCCGCTCAGTCTCCCTGTCCCGCTCAGTCTCCCTGTCCCGCTCAGTCTCCCTGTCCCGCTCAGTCTCCCTGTCCCGCTCAGTCTCCCTGTCTGCGGGCGACAGCTCAGTCTCTCTGTATGGAGTGGGAGGGAGAGAGCAGTGGGATTGGTAGAATATGGAGTGGGAGGGAGAGAGCAGTGGGATTGGTAGAATATGGAGTGGGAGGGAGAGAGCAGTGGGATTGGTAGAATATGGAGTGGGAGGGAGAGAGCAGTGGGATTGGTCGAGTGAAGTATGGAGTGGAAGGGAGAGAGCAGTGGGATTGGTAGAATATGGAGTGGGAGGGAGAGAGCAGTGGGATTGGTCGAATATGGAGCGGGAGGGAGAGAGCAGTGGGATTGGTCGAATATGGAGCGGGAGGGAGAGAGCAGTGGGATTGGTCGAATGTGGAGTGGGAGGGAGAGAGCAGTGGGATTGGTCGAGTGACGTATGGAGTGGAAGGGAGAGAGCAGTGGGATTGATCGAATATGGAGTGGGAGGGAGAGAGCAGTGGGATTGGTCGAATATGGAGCGGGAGGGAGAGAGCAGTGGGATTGGTCGAATATGGAGCGGGAGGGAGAGAGCAGTGGGATTGGTCGAATATGGAGTGGGAGGGAGAGAGCAGTGGGATTGGTCGAGTGACGTATGGAGTGGAAGGGAGAGAGCAGTGGGATTGATCGAATATGGAGTGGGAGGGAGAGAGCAGTGGGATTGGTCGAGTGTGGAGTGGAATGGAGAGAGCAGTGGGATTGGTCGAATATGGAGTGGGAGGGAGAGAGCAGTGGGATTGGTCGAGTGACGTATGGAGTGGAAGGGAGAGAGCAGTGGGATTGATCGAATATGGAGTGGGAGGGAGAGAGCAGTGGGATTGGTCGAGTAAAGTATGGAGTGGAAGGGAGAGAGCAGTGGGATTGGTAGAATATGGAGTGGGAGGGAGAGAGCAGTGGGATTGGTCGAGTGAAGTATGGAGTGGAAGGGAGAGAGCAGTGGGATTGGTCGAATATGGAGTGGGAGGGAGAGAGCAGTGGGATTGGTCGAGTGAAATATGGAGTGGAAGGGAGAGAGCAGTGGGATTGGTAGAATATGGAGTGGGAGGGAGAGAGCAGTTGGATTGGTAGAATATGGAGTGGGAGGGAGAGAGCAGTGGGATTGGTCGAGTGAAGTATGGAGTGGGAGGGAGAGAGCAGTGGGATTGGTAGAATATGGAGTGGGAGGGAGAGAGCAGTGGGATTGGTAGAATATGGAGTGGGAGGGAGAGAGCAGTGGGATTGGTAGAATATGGAGTGGGAGGGAGAGAGCAGTGGGATTGGTAGAATATGGAGTGGGAGGGAGAGAGCAGTGGGATTGGTAGAATATGGAGTGGGAGGGAGAGAGCAGTGGGATTGGTCGAGTGAAGTATGGAGTGGAAGGGAGAGAGCAGTGGGATTGGTAGAATATGGAGTGGGAGGGAGAGAGCAGTTGGATTGGTAGAATATGGAGTGGTCTTTTGGTATAATCCTGGGTTAAATGTGCATCCACCTTTTGGTATAATCCTGGGGTAAATGTGCATCCACCTTTTGGTATAATCCTGGGTTAAACGTGCATCCACCTTTTGGTATAATCCTGGGTTAAATGTGCATCCACCTTTTGGTATAATCCTGGGGTAAATGTGCATCCATCTTTTGGTATAATCCTGGGTTAAATGTGCATCCATCTTTTGGTATAATCCTGGGTTAAATGTGTATCCACATTTTGGTATAATCCTGGGTTAAATGTGCACCACCTTTTGGTATAATCCTGGGGTAAATGTGCATCCATCTTTTGGTATAATCCTGGGTTAAATGTGTATCCACATTTTGGTATAATCCTGGGATAAATGTGCATCCACCTATTGGTATAATCCTGGGGTAAATGTGCATCCACCTTTTGGTATAATCCTGGGTTAAATGTGCATCCACCTTTTGGTATAATCCTGGGGTAAATGTGCATCCATCTTTTGGTATAATCCTGGGTTAAATGTGCATCCACATTTTGGTCCAAACCTGGGTTAAATGTGCATCCACATTTTGGTATAATCCTGGGTTAAATGTGCATCCACCTTTTGGTATAATCCTGGGGTAAATGTGCATCCACCTTTTGGTATAATCCTGGTTTAAATGCGCATCCTCCTTTTGGTATAATCCTGGGTTAAATGCGCATCCTCCTTTTGGTGGAAACCTTGGTTAAATGTGCATCCACCTTATTGTATCATCCTGGGTTAAATGTGCATCCATCTTTTGGTATAATCCTGGGATAAATGTTCATCCACCTTTTGGTATAATCCTGGGTTAAATGTGCATCTACCTTTTGGTAAAATCCTGGGTTAAATGTGCATCCACCTTTTGGTATAATCCTGGGTTAAATGTGCATCCACCTTTTGGTATAATCCTGGGTTAAATGTGCATCCACCTTTTGGTATAATCCTGGGTTAAATGTGCATCCACCTTTTGGTATAATCCTGGGGTAAATGTGCATCCATCTTTTGGTATAATCCTGGGTTAAATGTGCATCCACATTTTGGTCCAAACCTGGGTTAAATGTGCATCCACATTTTGGTATAATCCTGGGTTAAATGTGCATCCACCTATTGGTATAATCCTGGGGTAAATGTGCATCCACCTTTTGGTATAATCCTGGGGGTAAATGTGCATCCACATTTTGGTATAATCCTGGGTTAAATGTGCATCCACCTTTTGGTATAATCCTGGGTTAAATGTGCATCCACCTTTTGGTATAATCCTGGGTTAAACGTGCATCCACCTTTTGGTATAATCCTGGGTTAAATGTGCATCCACCTTTTGGTATAATCCTGGGTTAAATGTGCATCCACCTTTTGGTATAATCCTGGGTTAAATGTGCATCCACCTTTTGGTATAATCCTGGGTTAAATGTGCATCCACCTTTTGGTATAATCCTGGGTTAAATGTGCATCCACCTTTTGGTATAATCCTGGGGTAAATGTGCATCCACCTTTTGGTATAATCCTGGGTTAAACGTGCATCCACCTTTTGGTATAATCCTGGGTTAAATGCGCATCCTCCTTTTTGTGGAAACCTGGGTTAAATGTGCATCCACGTTTTGGTATAATCCTGGGTTAAATGTGCATCCACCTTTTGGTATAATCCTGGGTTAAATGTGCATCCACCTTATGGTATAATCCTGGGTTAAATGCGCATCCTCCTTTTGGTGGAAACCTGGGTTAAATGTGCATCCACCTTTTGGTATAATCCTGGGTTAAATGTGCATCCACCTTTTGGTATAATCCTGGGTTAAATGTTCATCCACCTTTTGGTATAATCCTGGGTTAAACGTGCATCCACCTTTTGGTATAATCCTGGGTTAAACGTGCATCCACCTTTTGGTGTATAATCCTGGGTTAAATGTGCACCACCTTACCTTAACCTGGTATCACCTTTGGTATTAATCCCCTGGGTTAAAATGCGTCAAATGTGCATCCACCTTTTGGGTAAATCTGGGTTAAATGTGCATCCACCTTTTGGTATAATCCTGCGGTAAATGTGCATCCACCTTTTGGTGGAAACCTGGGTTAAATGTGCATCCATCTTTTGGTATAAGCCTGGGTTAAACGTGCATCCACCTTTTGGTGGAAACCTGGGTTAGACGTGCATCCACATTTTTGTCCAAATCTGGGTTAAATGTGCATCCACCTTTTGGTATAATCCTGGGTTAAATTTGCATCCACCTTTTGGTATAAACCTGGGTTTAAACGTGCATCCACCTTATGGTGGAAACCTGGGTTAAATGTGCATCCACCTTTTGGTATAAACCTGGGTTTAAACGTGCATCCACCTTATGGTGGAAACCTGGGTTAGACGTGCATCTACCTTTTGGTGGAAACCTGGGTTAGACGTGCATCTACCTTTTGGTGGAAACCTGGGTTAAACGTGCATCCACCTTTTGGTATAATCCTGGTTTAAATGTGCATCCACCTTTTGTATAATCCTGGATTAAACGTGCATCCACCTTTTGGTATAATACTGGTTTAAATGTGCATCCACCTGTTGGTATAATCCTGGGTGAAACGTGCATCCACCTTTTGGTATAATCCTGGGTTAAACGTGCATCCACCTTTTGGTATAAACCTGGGTTAAACGTACATCTACCTTTTGGTGGAAACCTGGGTTAGACGTGCATCCACTTTTTGGTCCAAACTACCCAATGGGAAAAGGCAGGACTGGCAAGCAGGCCACCCAACAGGTCTATGGCAATAATTGCAGATGGAGACACCAAACTTTCACAGGGCTTTGTAGAAAACCAGTTGGTATTTCCACTTGTAAAACAAACTTCCTGTCCTTTGATCCCACCTTGGTCATGCCCTGCCAGCTCATCAATATCTGATTCCTTCCCATTTATGGGTCCACTTAAGGCAGATCCCACACTCCGTAGCCCTATTTATATGGACTACATAATGTAGAAGAAAGAATACTTCAAAACAAATCATTACATTGGAATCGTATAGCACTTTGTCTGCTTAAGAAACCACATTCATTTGTGTTCTTGCATCATGTTTGCAGAAATATCGACAATACTTGGCAGGAATCCTGGCTCCTCCATATGGAGCGATGGAGATGATACCGAACAGGAGTAAGGAGACCCTTTTTAATCTTTCACGTTCAATTCCTACAGCTCTACATGATAATTTGTTGTAATATATTTCGGAACTTATAAAAGACGTTTGTCGTGATGCTTCTCTTCTATGAGCTAATGATTATGTACACTCTAGAATTTTTTTTTTTCAAGTATTCCCACAACACAACAACAACAACATGCATTTTAAGGCCATGTTCCCTGCTAGAGCGGAAGTATTCCCACAAGGCGATGTAATATACACAACATGTCGTCGCACACCACTCCTGTCCTAACACTTCCTTTTTTGAGTTTTTAGCTGCGACGAGCATCTCTATGAGAGGACCGCGTTGTTGTTCTTGTTGTTGGGGTGCCTTTTTGAAAAGCGCATGCGCATACACTCGGACTTCCCCTACCGACCAAGCCCGTTTCAAATTATCCCTCTGCCACCCAGAATTAACATTAATAAATAACATGAATGAATTAAGATTAACATTAACAGAAATAACATTCACGTCCATACATTATATGTAATCAGTTGATGAAGCATGATGCGTCGCAAAACAAAGGACAAGACCAGAACTGAAAGACAAAAAGACGCTGGTGCATGCGTATAATTTAATGACTGGTCGAATTTGGTAGCGCATATTGCAACGGATATCCTCATGATTCTACACGTCGCAGCTGGTGATCACACTGTGGTCATTTTTCTCTTGTTTTTTAAAAGTATTTCCGCAAGGTGATGTAATGCACACACAGTGTCACTGCACACCACACCACTCATGCACTAACACTTTCTTTTTTGAGATTTTTTTTTTTGGTATTCCCGCAAGGTGATGTAATATATACACCATGTTGTCGCACACCATTCATGCACTAACACTTCGTTTTTGAGTTTTTTTTTTAGTATTCTCTCAAGGTGATGTAATATATACACCATGTCGTCGCACACCACTCATGCACTAAAACATCCTTTTTTGAGTTTGTTTTTTTCATATTCCTGCAAAGTGATGTAATATACACACCATGTCGTCACACACCACTCATGCACTAACACCTCCTTTTTTCATAGCAACATAGCACAAGCAATATGTTATCAAGTGATTTCTCCATTCAAATTCCCTTGTTTGTGATTATCTCATGGCAACGTCCTTTGTAAAAACAAACTTAAATCCGTTTCTTTCACAATTTGCTAGCTACATTTTAATTTGCATTCATTATTATTACATTAAGGAGTCCCTCTTTCTTGACCTTCTGACAATAAGAATCATCCTTTGTGCCAGTGACTGTTGTACACACCTGTCTTGTTGCACCATTCAGGGAGCTGCTGGTCTTCAAACAAAACTTTGAGCTCGTTGTAACGTTTGCTCGAGCTCAAAAAAGGAAAAAGGCTGATTGAATGTTCCAATATTAATTGATCGTTCATGTTTAATTCCTTTGTAGGACTTGTTGATAAAGACCAAATGAAAAGCAACGATCTACATGCATTACCCACACACTCTGGCAAGGTATGTTAGGTGTAAAGGCTGATTTATGCTTCTGCAAACATGCACGGGTGTCGCCCGCAGACGTCCGCATGGGTGTTTGCCAACTTACTTGCATGTAACGTTAACGCGTGCAGTACGGGGCAGTGTCACATTTACTAAAACTAAAGAATGTACAGAAAATGGAGAAGCACCCAGAAATGGAAACCCGTTTCCACCTCCAGTAAAAGTGTAAACATTCTGTTTGAATGTTTTGGTTCTTTGTTTTAGTTCCGGATTTGGGTCTGGGCCCAACCCTCAATGCTACCAGATATACTTCCCTGCTCAACCAATCAGCGTTTGTTTGACGCACATGACCACAGCTACGTGCGACGCATTGTTGAGATTTTGGAGGGGTGCGCATCGACCCCTCGGCGAGCCTATGCGGGCTACGGTTACCCATAAACCCCTTCTCTGCATAGCTATGCAGAGACGCTTACGTGCATCTTCGTAGAAGCATAACTCCGGCTTATGTGATCATTGTCTCAATAAACCAACAAAAAAAAGATAATTCATTCAGAAATACGGATTGATTAATTCCTTCGGAATTAAAGATCGATTACATTTCTCAGAAATACAGATTGATCAATTCGCTCAGAAATAGAGAGAGATTCATTACCCCAGAATTAGAGATAGATTAATTACCCCAGAATTAGAGATAGATTAATTACCCCAGAATTAGAGATAGATTAATTACCCCAGAATTAGAGATAGATTAAATCCCACATAATTGGAGAAAGATTAATTACTGTACCCCAGAATTGGAGATAGATTAAATCCCCCATAATTAGAGATAGATTAATTCCCCCACAATTAGAGATAGATTAAATCCCCCATAATTAGAGATAGATTAATTCCCCCACAATTAGAGATAGATTAAATCCCCCAGAATTAGAGATAGATCAATTCCCGCAGAATTAGAGATAGATTAAATTCCCCAGCATAAGAGATCGATTAAATCCCCCAGAATTAGAGATAGATTCATTCCCCCCCCCCCCCCAATTAGAGATAGATTAAATCCCCCAGAATTAGAGATAGATGAATTCCCTCAGAATTAGAGACAGATGAAATCCCCCAGAATTAGAGATAGATTAATTCCCTCAGAATTAGAGACAGATTAAATCCCCTAGAATTAGAGAAAGATGAATTCCCCCACAATTAGAGATAGATTAAATCCCCCACAATTAGAGATAGATTCATTCCCCCGCAACTAGAGATAGATTAAATCCCCCAGAATTACAGATAGATTAAATCCCCCAGAATTAGAGATAGATTAAATCCCCCAGAATTAGAGAAAGATTAAATCCCACATAATTAGAGAAAGATTAATTACCCCAGAATTAGAGATAGATTAAATCCGCCAGAATTAGAGATAGATGAAATCTCCCAGAATTAGAGATAGATGAAATCCCCCAGAATTAGAAATAGATTCATTACCCCGCAATTAGAGAAAGATTAATTACCCCAGAATTAGAGAAAGATTAATTACCCCAGAATTAGAGATAGATTAAATCCCCCAGAATTAGAGAAAGATTAAATCCCCCAGAATTAGAGATAGATTAAATCCCCCAGAATTAGAGATAGATGAAATCCCCCAGAATTAGAAATAGATTCATTACCCCGCAATTAGAGAAAGATTAATTACCCCAGAATTAGAGAAAGATGAATTACCCCAGAATTAGAGATAGATTAATTACCCCAGAATTAGAGATAGATGAAATCCCCCAGAATTAGAGATAGATTAAATCCCCCAGAATTAGAGAAAGATTAAATCCCACATAATTAGAGAAAGATGAATTACCCCAGAATTAGAGATAGATTAATTACCCCAGAATTAGAGATAGATTAAATCCCACATAATTAGAGAAAGATGAATTACCCCAGAATTAGAGATAGATTAATTACCCCAGAATTAGAGATAGATTAAATCCCACATAATTAGAGAAAGATGAATTACCCCAGAATTAGAGATAGATTAAATCTCCCAGAATTAGAGAAAGATTAAATCCCACAGAATTAGAGAAAGATTAAATCTCCCAGAATTAGAGATAGATTAAATCCCCCAGAATTAGAGAAAGATTAAATCCCACATAATTAGAGAAAGATGAATTACCCCAGAATTAGAGATAGATTAATTACCCCAGAATTAGAGATAGATTAAATCTCCCAGAATTAGAGATAGATTAAATCCCCCAGAATTAGAGATAGATGAAATCCCACATAATTAGAGATAGATTAAATCCCACATAATTAGAGAAAGATTAAATCCCACATAATTAGAGAAATATTCAATCCCACATAATTAGAGATAGATTAAATCTCCCAGAATTAGAGATAGATTAAATCTCCCAGAATTAGAGATATATTAAATCCCCCAGAATTAAAGAAAGATTAAATACCCCAGAATTAGAGAAATATTAAATCCCCCAGAATTAGAGAAAGATTCAATCCCCCCAGAATTAGAGAAAGATTAAATTCCCCAGAAGGAGAGAAAGATTAAATCACCCAGAATTAGAGAAAGATTAAATCTCCCAGAATTAGAGATAGATTAAATCCCCCAGAATTAAATCCCCCAGATTAAATCCCCCAGAATTAGAGATAGATTAAATCTCCCAGAATTAGAGAAAGATTACCCCAGAATTAGAGAAAGATTAAATTACCCAGAAGTAGAGATAGATTAAATCACCCATAATTAGAGAAAGAATAAATCCCCCAGAATTAGAGATAGATCAAATCCCCCAGAATTAAATCCCCCAGATTAAATCCCCCAGAATTAGACATAGATTAAATCTCCCAGAATTAGAGAAAGATTAAATCCCCCAGAATTAGAGAAAGATTAAATCCCACATAATTAGAGAAAGATTAATTACCCCAGAATTAGAGATAGATTAAATCTCCCAGAATTAGAGATATATTAAATCCCCCAGAATTAAATCCCCCAGATTAAATTCCCCAGAATTAGAGATAGATTAAATCCCCCAGAATAAATCCCCCAGAATTAATTCCCCCACAATTATAGATATATTAAATCCCCCAGAATTAAAGAAAGATTAAATCCCCCAGAATTAGAGAAAGACTAAAGACCCCCAGAATTAGAGAAAGATTCAATCCCCCCAGAATTAGAGAAAGATTAAATTCCCCAGAAGTAGAGATAGATGAAATCACCCAGAATTAGAGAAATATTAAATCCCACAGAATTAGAGACAGATTAAATCCCCAGAATTAGTGAAAGATTAATTCCCCCACAATTAGACATAGATTAAATCCCCAGAATTAGTGAAAGATTAATTCCCCCACAATTAGACATAGATTAAATCCCCCCGAATTAGAGATAGATTCATTCCCCCACAATTAGAGATAGATTAAATCCCACAAAATTAGAGAAAGATTAAATCCCCCAAAATTAGAGATAGATTAAATCCCCCAAAATTAGAGATAGATTAAATCTCCCAGAATTAGAGATAGATGAAATCCTCCAGAATTAAATCCCCCAGATTAAATCCCCCAGAATTAGAGATAGATTAAATCCCCCAGAATAAATCCCCCAGAATTAATTCCCCCAAAATTAGAGATAGATTAATTCCCTCAGAATTAGAGACAGATTAAATCCCCTAGAATTAGAGAAAGATGAATTCCCCCACAATTAGAGATAGATTAAATCCCCCAGAATTAGAGATAGATTAAATCCCCCAGAATTAAATCCCCCAGATTAAATCCCCCAGAATTAGAGATAGATTAAGTCCCCCAGAATAAATCCCCCAGAATTAATTCCCCCACAATTAGAGATAGATTAAATCCCCCAGAATTAAAGAAAGATTAAATACCCCAGAATTAGAGAAAGACTAAATCCTCCAGAATTAGAGAAAGATTCAATCCCCCCAGAATTAGAGAAAGATTAAATTCCCCAGAAGGAGAGATAGATTAAATCACCCAGAATTAGAGAAAGATTAAATCCCCCAGAATTAGAGAAAGATTAAATCCCCCAGAATTAGAGATAGATTAAATCCCCCAGAATTAAATCCCCCAGATTAAATCCCCCAGAATTAGAGATAGATTAAATCTCCTAGAATTAGAGAAAGATTGCCCCAGTATGAGAGAAAGATTAAATTACCCAGAAGTAGAGATAGATTAAATCACCCAGAATTAGAGAAAGAATAAATCCCCCAGAATTAGAGATAGATTAAATCCCCCAGAATTAAATCCCCCAGATTAAATCCCCCAGAATTAGACATAGATTAAATCTCCCAGAATTAGAGTTAGATTAAATCCCCCAGAATTAGAGAAAGATTAAATCCCACATAATTAGAGAAAGATTAATTACCCCAGAATTAGAGATAGATTAAATCTCCCAGAATTAGAGATATATTAAATCCCCCAGAATTAAATCCCCCAGATTAAATCCCCCAGAATTAGAGATAGATTAAATCCCCCAGAATAAATCCCCCAGAATTAATTCCCCCACAATTATAGATATATTAAATCCCCCAGAATTAAAGAAAGATTAAATCCCCCAGAATTAGAGAAAGACTAAAGCCCCCAGAATTAGAGAAAGATTCAATCCCCCCAGAATTAGAGAAAGATTAAATTCCCCAGAAGTAGAGATAGATGAAATCCCCCAGAATTAGAGAGACGAAATCCCCCAGAATTAGAGAAATATTAAATCCTCCAGAATTAGAGACAGATTAAATCCCCAGAATTAGTGAAAGATTAATTCCCCCACAATTAGACATAGATTAAATCCCCCCGAATTAGAGATAGATTCATTCCCCCACAATTAGAGATAGATTAAATCCCCCAAAATTAGAGATAGATTAAATCCCCCAAAATTAGAGATAGATTAAATCGCCCAAAATTAGAGATAGATTAAATCTCCCAGAATTAGAGATAGATTAAATCCTCCAGAATTAAATCCCCCAGATTAAATCCCCCAGAATTAGAGATAGATTAAATCCCCCAGAATAAATCCCCCAGAATTAATTCCCCCAAAATTAGATATAGATTAATTCCCTCAGAATTAGAGACAGATTAAATCCCCTAGAATTAGAGAAAGATGAATTCCCCCACAATTAGAGATAGATTAAATCCCCCAGAATTAGAGATAGATTCATTCCCCCGCAACTAGAGATAGATTAAATCCCCTAGAATTACAGATAGATGAATTCCCCCACAATTAGAGATAGATTAAATCCCCCAGAATTAGAGATAGATTCATTCCCCCGCAACTAGAGATAGATTAAATCCCCCAGAATTACAGATAGATTAAATCCCCCAGAATTAGAGACAGATTAAATCTCCCAGAATTAGAGATAGATTAAATCCCCCAGAATTAGAGAAAGATTAAATCCCACATAATTAGAGAAAGATTAATTACCCCAGAATTAGAGATAGATTAAATCCCCCAGAATTAGAGATAGATTAAATCCCCCAGAATTAGAGATAGATTAAATCCCCCAGAATTAGAGATAGATTAAATCCCCCAGAATTAGAGATAGATTAAATCCCCCAGAATTAGAGAAAGATTAAATCCCACATAATTAGAGAAAGATTAATTACCCCAGAATTAGAGATAGATTAAATCCCCCAGAATTAGAGATAGATTAAATCCCCCAGAATTAGAGATAGATTTAATCTCCCAGAATTAGAGATAGATTAAATCCCCCAGAATTAGAAATTGATTCATTCCCCTGTAATTAGAGATAGATTAAATCCCCCAGAATTAGAGATCGATTAAATCCCCCAGAATTAGAGAAAGATTAAATCCCACATAATTAGAGAAAGATGAATTACCCCAGAATTAGAGATAGATGAAATCCCCCAGAATTAGAGATAGATTAAATCCCCCAGAATTAGAGATAGATTAAATCCCCCAGAATTAGAGATAGATTAAATCCCACATAATTGGAGAAAGATGAATTTCCCCAGAATTAGAGATAGATTAAATCTCCCAGAATTAGAGATAGATTAAATCCCACATAATTAGAGAAAGATTAAATCTCCCAGAATTAGAGATAGATTAAATCCCTCATAATTAGAGAAAGATGAATTACCCCAGAATTAGAGAAAGATTAATTACCCCAGAATTAGAGATAGATTAAATCTCCCAGAATTAGAGATAGATTAAATCCCCCAGAATTAAATCCCCCAGATTAAATCCCCCAGAATTAGAGATAGATTAAGTGCCCCAGAATAAATCCCCCAGAATTAATTCCCCCACAATTAGAGATAGATTAAATCCCCCAGAATTAAAGAAAGATTAAATACCCCAGAATTAGAGAAAGACTAAATCCCCCAGAATTAGAGAAAGATTCAATCCCCCCAGAATTAGAGAAAGATTAAATTCCCCAGAAGGAGAGATAGATTAAATCACCCAGAATTAGAGAAAGATTAAATCCCCCAGAATTAGAGATAGATTAAATCCCCCAGAATTAAATCCCCCAGATTAAATCCCCCAGAATTAGACATAGATTAAATCTCCCAGAATTAGAGTTAGATTAAATCCCCCAGAATTAGAGAAAGATTAAATCCCACATAATTAGAGAAAGATTAATTACCCCAGAATTAGAGATAGATTAAATCTCCCAGAATTAGAGATATATTAAATCCCCCCAGAATTAAATCCCCCAGATTAAATCCCCCAGAATTACAGATAGATTAAATCCCCCAGAATTAATTCCCCCACAATTATAGATATATTAAATCCCCCAGAATTAAAGAAAGATTAAATCCCCCAGAATTAGAGAAAGACTAAAGCCCCCAGAATTAGAGAAAGATTCAATCCCCCCAGAATTAGAGAAAGATTAAATTCCCCAGAAGTAGAGATAGATTAAATCCCCTAGAATTACAGATAGATGAATTCCCCCACAATTAGAGATAGATTAAATCCCCCAGAATTAGAGATAGATTCATTCCCCCGCAACTAGAGATAGATTAAATCCCCCAGAATTAGAGACAGATTAAATCTCCCAGAATTAGAGATAGATTAAATCCCCCAGAATTAGAGAAAGATTAAATCCCACATAATTAGAGAAAGATTAATTACCCCAGAATTAGAGATGGATTAAATCCCCCAGAATTAGAGATAGATTAAATCCCCCAGAATTAGAGATAGATTAAATCCCCCAGAATTAGAGATAGATTAAATCCCCCAGAATTAGAGAAAGATTAAATCCCACATAATTAGAGAAAGATTAATTACCCCAGAATTAGAGATAGATTAAATCCCCCAGAATTAGAGATAGATTAAATCCCCCAGAATTAGAGATAGATTTAATCTCCCAGAATTAGAGATAGATTAAATCCCCCAGAATTAGAAATTGATTCATTCCCCTGTAATTAGAGATAGATTAAATCCCCCAGAATTAGAGATCGATTAAATCCCCCAGAATTAGAGATAGATTAAATCTCCCAGAATTAGAGATAGATTAAATCCCCCAGAATTAGAGAAAGATTAAATCCCACATAATTAGAGAAAGATGAATTACCCCAGAATTAGAGATAGATGAAATCCCCCAGAATTAGAGATAGATTAAATCCCCCAGAATTAGAGAGATTAAATCCCACATAATTAGAGAAAGATGAATTACCCCAGAATTAGAGATAGATTAATTACCCCAGAATTAGAGATAGATTAAATCCCACATAATTGGAGAAAGATGAATTTCCCCAGAATTAGAGATAGATTAAATCTCCCAGAATTAGAGATAGATTAAATCCCACATAATTAGAGAAAGATTAAATCTCCCAGAATTAGAGATAGATTAAATCCCTCATAATTAGAGAAAGATGAATTACCCCAGAATTAGAGAAAGATTAATTACCCCAGAATTAGAGATAGATTAAATCTCCCAGAATTAGAGATAGATTAAATCCCCCAGAATTAAATCCCCCAGATTAAATCCCCCAGAATTAGAGATAGATTAAGTGCCCCAGAATAAATCCCCCAGAATTAATTCCCCCACAATTAGAGATAGATTAAATCCCCCAGAATTAAAGAAAGATTAAATACCCCAGAATTAGAGAAAGACTAAATCCCCCAGAATTAGAGAAAGATTCAATCCCCCCAGAATTAGAGAAAGATTAAATTCCCCAGAAGGAGAGATAGATTAAATCACCCAGAATTAGAGAAAGATTAAATCCCCCAGAATTAGAGATAGATTAAATCCCCCAGAATTAAATCCCCCAGATTAAATCCCCCAGAATTAGACATAGATTAAATCTCCCAGAATTAGAGTTAGATTAAATCCCCCAGAATTAGAGAAAGATTAAATCCCACATAATTAGAGAAAGATTAATTACCCCAGAATTAGAGATAGATTAAATCTCCCAGAATTAGAGATATATTAAATCCCCCAGAATTAAATCCCCCAGATTAAATCCCCCAGAATTAGAGATAGATTAAATCCCCCAGAATTAATTCCCCCACAATTATAGATATATTAAATCCCCCAGAATTAAAGAAAGATTAAATCCCCCAGAATTAGAGAAAGACTAAAGCCCCCAGAATTAGAGAAAGATTCAATCCCCCCAGAATTAGAGAAAGATTAAATTCCCCAGAAGTAGAGATAGATGAAATCCCCCAGAATTAGAGAGACGAAATCCCCCAGAATTAGAGAAATATTAAATCCTCCAGAATTAGAGACAGATTAAATCCCCAGAATTAGTGAAAGATTAATTCCCCCACAATTAGACATAGATTAAATGCCCCTGAATTAGAGATAGATTCATTCCCCCACAATTAGAGATAGATTAAATCCCCCAAAATTAGAGATAGATTAAATCCCCCAAAATTAGAGATAGATTAAATCCTCCAGAATTAAATCCCCCAGATTAAATCCCCCAGAATTAGAGATAGATTAAATCCCCCAGAATTAATTCCCCCAAAATTAGAGATAGATTAATTCCCTCAGAATTAGAGACAGATTAAATCCCCTAGAATTAGAGAAAGATGAATTCCCCCACAATTAGAGATAGATTACATCCCCCAGAATTAGAGATAGATTCATTCCCCCGCAACTTGAGATAGATTAAATCCCCCAGAATTACAGATAGATTAAATCCCCCAGAATTAGAGACAGATTAAATCCCCCAGAATTAGAGATAGATTAAATCCCCCAGAATTAGAGAAAGATTAAATCCCACATAATTAGAGAAAGATTAAATCCCCCAGAATTAGAGATCGATTAAATCCCCCAGAATTAGAGATAGATTAAATTCCCCAGAATTAGAGATAGATTAAATCCCCCAGAATTAGAGATAGATTAAATCCCTCAGAATTAGAGATAGATTAAATCTCCCAGAATTAGAGATAGATTAAATCCCCCAGAATTAGAAATAGATTCATTCCCCTGCAATTAGAGAAAGATTAATTACCCCAGAATTAGAGATAGATTAAATCCTCCAGAATTAGAGATAGATTAAATCCCCCAGAATTGCAGATAGATTAAATCCCCCAGAATTAGAGAAAGATTAAATCCCACATAATTAGAGGTAGATTAAATCCCCCAGAATTAGAGATCGATTAAATCCCCCAGAATTAGAGATAGATTAAATCTCCAAGAATTAGAGATATTTAGATCGGACGAACCGATCGAACCCATCTATGAGACTATGGACTCTCCCGACGCTCCCATCGCCGAAAGTCTACCGACCCTCCCCTCACCGAGTCTACCAGGGCCCGACGACTTGGCGTTACACCCTTCGTCACCCGACCCTGGTGGCGCCTCTGACGCCGGGGACACAGGGATACGTGATGTCGTCCCCGGGGAATTTCGGACACGTGCTGGCAGAGAAATTCGCCGCCCGGCCCGGTACGGTTGGGTCGACTGATGCCCTGTTCCGCACCCTGTTCGTGCTGACGCTCGCTTGCTTCTAGCCGCACTGCCGTATAATTCTGACGGGGGGGGGGGGGGGGAATGTAGTGAAATCGTATTCGTACTGAACCCGGGGCTCTCGCTGCTCGAGCTCGCTGCTTGTTGCTCGCTGCTCGTTGACACCGCTAGGGGCGCGACTATAAGACCCGCTGCTGCGGACGGTGCTCCAAGACTTCTCCTGTGACACGTTACATCTGGTAGACTCGCTAACGGTACGCCAGCATAGAATATTCAGCTTGCTTACATTGCTTACATTGAATGTTATGAATGGTCCCATGTGATGCCATATCTTATGCTTATTGCATTTCCTGCATTACAGGATGATGTCATGATCTAAATGGAATTAAACCAGAAGTTGGACTAAAGTTGTGTGGACCTGATTGGTTTTCCACAACACTCAGGTGGATCGACGACAACCGTTGACTACCTGATGGTGCGTAGGCGAGATATGGGGCACCTCCGGGACACAAAGGTGATCCCGGGGGAGGAGGCTGTTTCACAGCACCACTTGGTTGTCTGCGACATGAGGGTGAAAGGTGCGAGGAGAGCTCGGCGGGTGAAGTACCAACCGAGAATGAAGGTGTGGAGGTTGAAAGAGGTGCCAGTAAGGGAGGCATTAAAAGAGAGGCTGAGTAGGGTAGAGGCTGATGTGGTTGAGCTTGAAAGTGATTGGATGTCAATGAAAGATAGTCTGTTGGGAGCCGGTGGTGAGGTATGTGGATGGACAAAAGGACCACCGAGGCACTTGGGAACATGGTGGTGGGATGATGAAGTTGGAAAGAGGATTGACGAGAAGAGGAAGAAGTTCAAGGAGTGGCAGAAGGCGAAGGGTACGGGAGCAGAAAAAGCAGAGCATGAAAGTTATAAGGCAGTCAAGAAGGCTGCAAAGAAAGAGGTAGCAAAGGCTATAAGGCAGCCAAGAAGGCTGCAAAGAAAGAGGTAGCAAAGGCACAGGAGGCATGCAGGAAAATGTTCGGGGAACGCTTGGATTCGGAAGAGGGTCAGAGAGCGGTATTCAGGATTGCAAAGCAGATAGCGAAAGAGAGGTGTGATGTGATGGGGGTGAGTTGCTTGGGACAAATCGTTGTGGACCCAGATGGAATTAAAGGAAGACGGAAGAGATGTATGGAAATGCTGTTGAATGCAGAGAATGAATGGCATGGCAACATAGAGAGTAACCCAGTTTTAGGACCGGCAGAGAAGATAACTGAGAAGGAAGTTGAGGAAGCGATAAAAGCAATGAAGAGTAGAAAAGCAGGAGGGCTGACGGGAGTTGTGGGAGATGTGTTGAAGGCAGCAGGAAGTTGGGGTGTGAAGAGAATGACAGAGATCTGTAATCTGGTGGTGAAAGAAGGCCGCATTCCAGTGGATTGGGAACTGAGTACCCTCGTCCCTCTATACAAGGGGAAAGGTGACCCTCTGGAGTGTGGCTCGTACCGAGCGATAAAGTTATTGGAGCATGGAATGAAGGTATTGGAAAGGGTGTTGGAGAGGAGGATAAGGAAGAAAGTGCAGATCGACGAAATGCAGTTTTGGATTTATGCCAGGAAGAGGAACGACAGACGCGCTTTTTATTGTGAGGCAGTTGCAGGAGAAGTACATGGAGAAGAGGAAGAAGCTGTTTCTTGGGTTTGTTGATCTGGAGGAAGCATTCGATAGGGTTCCACACGAAGTATTGACACGGGCATTGAGGAAGTTAGGAGTGGAGGAATGGTTGATCAGAGTAGTGATGGCAATGTACAAAAGAGCGCGTACAGCTGTAAGGATGAAGGATGGGAACAGTGGTGAGTTTGAGGTGAAGGTGGGAGCGCATCAGGGGTCGGTACTAAGGTCACTACTATTTGTAGCTGTGATGGAGGTGCTGGCTCAGAACGTAAAGGAGGGTTTTTTTGGGGGGGGGGTGGGGGTTTGTTTTTTTGTTTACAGAATCGAGGCTTGTGAAAGAGCTAACATTTATTTCACAAACAAATCTAACAAACAAAATATATAAAAAGAGGGAGCAGTAGACAAGATGGGGAGAGAAGGGGAAGCACACAAACACAACATTTGAGAGCAGGGACATCGGGAGATGTGTGGGAGGGAGAGGGCTTGGGGGGAGGAGGCGTGGGAAGGGGGGGGGGGGTGGGAGAAGTATAAAACACAAGGACACCAAGGACTTCCAGCACAGAAGTTGGTATTTCAAAAAAGTGGATTTGGGGTGAAATTAGCAGGGGTAGAAAAGATCAAGGTTTTGGATGGGGGAAGATAAGAGATGGTGGTGAACAGCTGTTTTAAAGACCTGGAGGGAGGAGTGGGATTGAAGAGAGTGAGGGAGTTTGTTCCAGAGGCAGGAGAAAAGAGGAATGAAGGAGTGAAGGTGAGCAGAGTCTTGATTTTGGCAGTTTAACCATAAGAGGGTTGCAGGCAGATCTTGTGCGACCTGCAGGAATATTTGGGGGACAGAGCCCAGAGACAGCTGGGAGGGCAAGGCCGGAGAGGAGTCGGTAGAAGACGGAAAGACCACCAACCTGCCGGCGGTGAGTGAGTGAAAGGCCCTTGGAGTTAGCTTCATCGCGGGAGATTCCAATGATTCTGAACGCTTTGGTTTCAACCGCGTGAAGACGAGCTAGGTGTGAGGCAGGAGCACCAGCCCAGAGGGGAGAGTAGTATTCCATTGAGCTGCAGATGAAAGCCTTGTATGTGGTGAGGAGCTCAGGTGTGCCAAGGAAGGACTTCGCACGACGGAGGATGCCCAGTCGGCGGCTGGCTTTGGAGGCCAGATTTGAAATGTGGTTTTCCCAGGAAAGATCATGGCAGATAGTGAGACCCAAAAGCTTGAGTGACATAACGTCGTGGAGAGGTTTGTTGACAAAGTACATGGGAGGGTTGTCCGGACGGTCTTTTCGAAGAGACATAGTGATAGTGTGAGATTTTTCAGGATTGAAATGTTCCACTTGTTTGCCCAGTCTGTGATTTTGTCGAGGTCTGCAGAGAGTGAGGAGGCTGCTGCCTGCCTATCTGAAGGAATAGGTATGGAGTGGCAAAGAGTAGAGTCATCAGCAAAGAGATAGAGAGGATTTTCCAAGAGAGTCAGAGAGATCATTGATGAAGACCAGCAAACGCACAGGGCCCAGAACACTGCCTTGGGGAACTCCAGCCTGAACAGGAAGAGGAGATGAGATAAACCCATTCAGGGCCACACGTTGACTACGACTAGAGAGGAAGTCCGCCAGCCATGCGTGGAGATTTCCATGGATACCAAAGGAGGAGAGTTTGGTGAGCAGAGGGTGGTGCCAGACCGTGAGTCCCAGTGAGTCGCAGAAGTCCTTTGCTGAGGAGCCATGGCTTGTGATAGAGGTACCCACACCCAGCCAACTGGCATGGTGACAATTGAAATCACCACATATGAGGAAGAGAGAGTTGGGATGGGTAGATAGAAGTTGGTCCATATTATCAGACAGCGAGATGTATATGGAGTCATCACTGTTTGGTGGACGGCACAACACACATATGAACAAAAGGTGGGAGCGAAGGGGAAGCCGTAGCCAAAGGTATTCCTGGGGGTGAGGTGGAGAGAGGGCAGTGCAGGGCGAGTGAGGAAGAGTTTTTTTTATAAAGATAGCAACCCCACCTCCAGGACATGGCTCAGGTCTAACCTTCCTGGAGGTGCGAATAACCTGGGATAGATACCAAGGAATCAGAGACACCATGAGGTAGGAAAGTTTCTGTTAAGCAGATCACGTCTGGTTTGTCAGAAGCAACCTGTATGGAGAGATCAGTCAAGTTTGAGCGAAGGCCCCGGATGTTTGAGGTCCATACCGTTAATGAAGAGGAAGGGGGAGTGAAAACATTTTGCTACCTCGGAGACATGTTGAATGTAGAAGGTGGATCAGACTCAGCAACGGTTGCTAGAGTGAGATGTGCATGGAAGAAGTTTCGGGAACTGAGTGGCGTGCTGATGAGGAGGGTAGTGTCGTTGAAGCTGAAGGGAAAGGTGTATGCTGCATGTGTGATAAGTGTTATGATTTATGGGAGCGAGACATAGGTAATGAACGTAGAGCAGCAACGAAGGCTGGAAAGGGTGTAAATGCGAATGGTTCGGTGGATGTGCAGAGTATCGTTGAGAGAGAGGAAGACAAATGATGAATTGCGAAAGATGATGGGAATAGAGCCTGTGATTGATGCTGTGAAGAGAAACAGGTTGAGATGGTTTGGTCATGTGTTGAGGAAGGATGAAAGTGACTGGTTGAGAAGAGTGATGGAAATAAATGTAGAAGGAAGTAGAGGACTATTAATGGTCAGTGCCATGAAACTTTCCAAAGTGCATGTGTGAGACGCTTGGTCTCCTTCAAAATGATAGAGAATGGCATTTTGCATTGACAGATGCAGATTGCAGAAGCAATACAAATGTGCCCACAAATCAGGGAGCTCTTTGTGACCCTCCTACTCTACTCTTTTGAAACCCTGCTGACCCAGTTATGGTCTTCGACCATCACCATATGCACTGGTGGGATGACTTTCTTCCTCGGGTTCCTCAATAAGCAAGCTGATCATCAACTCCTGCGTGCAATGGTATCGCTGGACGTTGAGCATCGCCTTCAACACCACGACAGACAACTTTCTGAGTTTCATCTGCCAAATGTCACAAATGATTTGCGTGCAACAGTGCAAGCAATCAATGGAAATATTGCACAACCACAACTGCCAATGATTATTCAGGAGGAACTTGAACTTGCTTATGATTTTAAAACTTTGAGAAACATTGTAAACCAACGCTTGCATGGCCCAAATGCACTTCTACCCTCTCAACGTGAGGTATATGTATATGACACTGTTATAGTTGCTTTACAGAAAAAGGAACCATTGGCTATCTTCCTGGATGCAAGAGGTGGGACAGGTAAAACCTATACACTGAACACTCTGCTAGCTGCTGCACACACCCTGCACAGTGACAAAATGAATGTTTCTCTAGCTGTTGCCTCAAGTGGTATTGCGGCTACACTTCTGCTGGGTGGACGTACATTTCATTCCAGGTTCAAAGCCCCCATCATGGTCACTGACTCAACAACATTATCAATATCGATATCTCACCAAAGTGTTCTTGCTGACCTAATTCGTAGAGCAAACCTTATTGTATGGGACGAGGCTCCAATGAGTCACAGGCACCTACTTGAGGCACTTGACCACCGTACATTACGAGACATCACCAACCAAGACATACCTTTTGGGGGAAAAGTAATAGTTCTCTGCTGGACACTTTAGACAGGTGCTTCCTGTTATTAAACATGGATCACGTGCCCAGATTGTCAATGCCTCTCTGAAATATTCTCTGTGTTGTGGCAACATTTCAAGATATTCCACCTTACCGAGAATATGCGTGTGCTTATGAATGGACATTGGACATTATAAAAAATCGAGGGAGTTTGATCGTTGGCTACTACAACTTGGCAACGGACAGCTACCCTACAACAATGAGGCATGCATTGAAATACCAGAGGAAATGTGCATGCAAATTGACAGCACCTCACGTGAAACAATCAAGTAGATCCATGAGTGAAGTCATTGACTGGGTCTTTCCTGACTTTCACCGACACCACACAGATCATAAGTGGATGGCAGATCGTGCAATATTAGCACCAAATAACACATTGGTGGATACCATCAACGAGGTCATGTCAGATACATTTCCTGGAACACCAACACTTTGTCAAAGTGCAGACAAGACGGTAAATGATGACGATGCCACACGTTTGCCAACTGAATATCTCAATTCCCTTAACATTGCCGGAATGCCACCTCATCAACTCTCACTCAAGGATGGCATGCCGTTAATCTTGCTCCGCAACCTCAACGCGAAGCCAGGACTCTGCAATTAAATGGGACACGGTTAATCGTGAAAGAAGTTATCTGTGGCCGCCTCCTAAAGGCTATTATTGCTAATGGTGACAATGCAGGTCGCAGTGTGTTTATCCCTCGCATCACTCTTCAACCTACAGATGGGATTTTCCCATTCCATTGGCAACGACGTCAGTTCCCAGTGAGAATTGCCTTTGCCATGACCATAAACAAGAGTCAGGGGCAGAGTTTGTCTAGGGTGTGCTTGTGGCTAGAACAACCGGTCTTCACACATGGTCAACTGTATGTAGGATCATGACGCGTTGGCCACCCTGACAATATTCGTTTCGCTATCAAGCAGTTGCCTCACCTTCCAAGAACTGCGACATGTTGTTGTATTGTTTACAGTGAAGTGTTATCACTATCCTGAACTTAAATTGCTTATAAAGATGTAACATCACTGATATTACAAATAAATTTGAGCAGAAGAAATGTTTGCATTATCATTGGCTTAAATCATGACGACACAACAACTCATATAGTCATTATCCTAAGTTCAAACAAACTTGTGCCTCTGCAGCGATGTATAGTGAGGCAAGCACAGCATCCCGATCCACGCTATTCGATTTATGTCAACATATTTTATCTATCTTTTATATATATATATATATATATATATATATATATATATATATATATATATATATATATATATATATATATATATATATATATTGTTGTGGATATGAGAATGTTTTTTTTTTTTATTGTTGTGGTAAAATGTTGTTGTAAAAGGTTGTTGTAAAATATCACCCCTCCTCCCTCCGTTTGTGGTTGTATAAAGGTCAAAGGGCGTTCCCGTAGTTAGTCCATAAAACATACATGCAGGACACGATATATCTTTTTTGACAGTTATATCCTTATTATGTGTATTAGTGTAAGGCTGTGTCTTCCATTAATTGAAATACTCCATTGCACCAGTGAAAGAGAATAGATCCCCTTTCCTTCCCATCCCCAAAATCTCCCTTTCCTTCCCATCCCCAAAACCTCCATTTCCATATTACATCCCCTCTCGTCACTGCTGAGCCCTCGATTCCCAATCACCTCCCCTCCAATAACCGCCATTGACCATGTGCTTTGAGTCGGAGAAGAAAGGCGTGTCTCCACCTCGTCAGAGGGGAGGAGGGGCGCGCCCGCCCGTCGTCATCCAGGGCGGAGCCTGAGGGTCGCGCGACCAACCAGGGCCGAGGTGAGCACCCCGATGGGCGTGTCCAAAACGCCGGCGGCGTAATCGCTGGAGGCGCTATAAAAGGCGCAAACGGAAGTGGTCACAGTGAGTTGGTCGGAGATGCACTTTGAGTTGGTCACAAGGAGTTGGTCTGAGTCGGTTGCCAGAGGAGGGTCAGTGGTTGCGTTGGTTGCGGTGGTAAGGAGTCGGTGGTCAGTTGGTTGCGGTGAGGAGTCGGTGGTGAGGAGTGAGAGAAACAAGAAAGAGTTGAGGGTTTGGACCAGACGAGTGGGACAAGGCCTGGCAAAGCACGCGACGTAAACAGCAGCCAAAACAGCAGCGTGGGGCCTGGCCTGAACGGCGGCTGCTAAACGCGCCGGTTGTGCTGCGGGACCCCCTTGGACCTCCCTCTCCCTCCAGCCATCCACATCCTGCCATTCCTGCAATTCCCCGCGTGAGTCAGTGTCTTTTGTTTGTTCTGTCCTGGGTTAATTAAGCTGTATAAGTTAATAATTGCACTGTGTCTCTAATCCTTCTGTATATTATTTTATTATCTTTCCTTCTCCTTGGTTACTTTGAGCATGTAAATAGTAGGAATAAATTTAGTGGTATTTCCAACCTTTTTGTCTTCTGCTTCTTCTTCTTCACATCCGTGTCGCCTTTGTCTTTTCCCTATTGACTAGCTGTGGTGCCATCCGGCCAAAGTCCTGGGTGAATCGGGTGAGTCAGGGATCCTGTTAGGTCGCGGCAATACCAAACTGCTCGGTAACTAACATCTTAAACCGCGATCAGTAACAATATATATATATATATATATATATATATATATATATATATATATATATATATATATACATACATACAGGGGGCTGCAAAAGTAGGTATACAGTTATGAAGAAAAAAAACGTGCGCACAAAACGTATTTTATTGATTATACAAGCATATCAATAATAACATATCAATAATAAACATATCAATAATAAACATATTAATCCCTCAAATGTCCCTCAAAACTATTTCCCTCAAAATCCCTCAAAACTATTATAATACTGGTAATACTGGTATAATCCTTACTGTATACCTACT
>NC_136272.1:54112301-54317301 GCF_964187855.1 Myxine glutinosa
GTCTATGTCAGTTAAGGACTCGTTTCCATTAATTCTGACTCTTCGTTGCACGAAATTGTGATCGTATGGCACCAGTAGTGAGTTTAGGACCTCCCCTTACCTCCTCCCATCTTCCCCATGAAACAACAACAACAACTACAACAACTACAACAACTACTACAACAACAACAACAACAACTACAACTACAACTACAACTACAACAACAGTGGAGATGGGGGCGGCGCGGCGCGGGGGAGTGTGCGTCCTCACACCGGCTCGGTTAGCCGCCATGACCATGCGCTCCGACGGGGTTACCACGAAGGGGCTCCCTGTCAGCCCCTCGTCAAGGGCGGAGCCGGTAACCCCCCCGCACGCACCCAATGAGAAGCAACGGGCCGATTCCATCTGGGGCGGAGCTAACGAGCCGAGGGCGTGTCACTCCCCGCCGGATATACGCAGCCACTTACCGGACGTGACGTGAGATGCGCCCCCGACTGAAGAAGACAAGTCACGACCTTCGAGCGCTGAGTGAGGCCTCCCGCATCTCTGGACCGGAGCGGGTCGATTCTGTCCTTGAGCCAAGAGTGCACCTTGAGCCATCGACTACCCGCTTTCCTTGCCATCAATCCCCGTGTGAGTCAGTTTTGTCCCGTTTATCTGTCGTCTGTCGGGGCTAATATAAGAGTGTGTCTAAGTGCCTGTCTTTCTATGCTGTCCCTCTCATTCCTGTAATCTGACCTTCCGCAATATTATAACCTCTTCCGGAGGTCTTGAGAACTGAACCCTTGGTGTCGTGTCATTTTAATCCCAGCCGTTGTGTCCTTTTCCATCATTGATTTAGCATAGCGCGACTTAGTCAACGTTCGAGTATAATCGGGTAAACGTGCAGGCGCGGTCATACCAAACCGCTCGGTAGACCAACATCCACAACCGCGTCTGTAACAATTGGTGTCAGGAGTGTCGGATTCGAACCTGGGACTAAATTTATTAGGCCCAAATTTTGGAACACCAATTGTACCACTAGGGTAACAATTGGTGTTGGGAGGTAGAATTCGATCCGGAGCGCGTTTCCCGCGCTCGAAATTATAACGACGAAATTTGATTTGTTTTACGGAAATAAAAACCCGAATTTTGAAAGTCGCGCTATGGCGGATCAAGACAGCTGGGGTCCGGTAGGGGAGAGTGAGGCAGGGTCGGTCCAGGACCAAATTGAGGGACGCGAGGAGTGCGAAGCAGCGAGGGTAGCAGACGCACAAAATAGCGTCGTTGCGCCCGACGTTGCGGGGGCGCAAAATGGCGCCTCGCTGGTCACCGCGCCCGCGACCGTGGCAGCGCCCCTGGTGGATTCGAACCTTTTCCTCCTGCAAATGAGGGCCCTTATGGAACAAATGGGTGAGCAATTGGGAGACCAAATTAGAGGTTTGAAAAGCAGTATGGGACAAATGGGGAACCGGATGGAGGCTCAGAATGAGCAATTGGGGGTAATGGGGAACCGGATGGATGCTCAGGGTGAGCGATTGGAGGGCAAAATAGGGGTAATGAGGGACGAAGCGAGGGGTACCGGAGAGGGGTTAGACAATAATTTTAAGGAGTTGGACAAGAAATTTGGGAAGTTAGACAATAATTTTGAGGGGTTAGACAACGGGATAAAAGAGGTGAGAAATGGGTTAATAGGGTTAGAAAACAGTATGGAAGGCAAATTGAGGGACATGAGGGACCAAGCGGAAAGGGAAGTTAAACAAATGGAGCAGCAGATAGAGGGGGTCAGAATGGGGGTAGAAACTAAACTGGATGCTCACAGGGAGGAAATGGAGCAGATGAGGGTGGCATCTGGGCAGGAGATGCAAGTGATGGGAGAGGAGATCAGAAGAGGAGTGAGTGAGGAGGTCGGAGGAGTGCGCGAGGAGGTGAGGCACTGTAAGGAGCACATGGAGAAGGAGGTGAGAAAGGGGACTGTAAAGTTACAAGGGGGCATAGAGGACCTGACGCAGGAGGTGGAACAGCTGACGGAGGGACAAAAAGGACTAACGGAGCAGGTTCAAAGGAACACTGCGGTATTAGGAGGTTTAAAAGCGACACAAAACGACATAAAAAACGACTTAATAGCGACAAAGAGGGAATGTCAGATGGTACGTGAGGGACTGACAGCGAGGTTGGACGAGGTGGTAGAGGTAATGGAGACGAAGGACCGGCAGGTGAGGACGCACCTGGAAACGGTCAAGGTAGCCTTAGAGGACGAGCTTGAGGAGACGTACCGGGGAATAAAAGAGGTGAAGCAGAAATTAGAAGAAGTGGAAGAAGGGGTGAGCGAAATTATGAAGCGACGGAGAGAGGATAAGAAGGAGATAAAAGAGGAGATAAAAGAATTGGTCCAAAGTCTGTGTTTGGATCGTGATGATGTGCTCATTAACCGGATGAGGGATTCGCAGGTGATGGAGGAGAAGCGAAAAGGAAGAGGACCCGGTGTAAGTGGTGACCAATATGGTCGTGCGTATGATGCGCCAGGGGATTTAAGAAGCTTGGGGGTCGAGATAGACCCGGGTGTTCGTGAGAGGCCGTTGGTGAAGTGTGCGACAGGTCTGGTGTGCGAAAAAGGAGGTGTGCGAGAAAGTCCGACTCTGGGGTGTGAGGAAAAAGTGCGTGCCAAGGAGTGAGTGTGCTGGCGAGAATGAGTCGGTCGTAGCGCGTGTGCGAGGGAGCACATGGAAGCGCGGTGTGGTGAGTGTTACAGAGGGTGTAACGGGAGAGTGTGCGCGAGAAAGGTGTGTGACGGACAGGTGCATGAGGAAAGAGTGCGCTGTCAAGAGTAAGGGTGAGTGCGCTGTCAAGAATGGAGGTGAGAGTAGTGAGAGTGACAAGGAGAGTGAGTTGGTTGTGACAGGTGAGCGAGGATGTACACCTGGGATGGAAGGATGCACATCTGGAATGGTAGAGCGTGAGTGGGAATGCACGCTGGAATTGGTAGTGAGGCACGTGGTTGGGTGTGCGAATGAGAGCACACCTGTGATTGTCACAGAGGAGGTGACAGAGGAGGGGGCGCGAAGAGGTGTGTTGGTGAGGTGTGCGACCAACGAATGTGTGCCAAAGTGTTCGGTGGTCAGGTGTGTGACCAAGGCTGTGAGTGGAATGGGTGTACCGAGGTGTGTAAGGAAAGGTACGAGGAGCATGGAAACGGCTGGATGTGTGAGCAAGGAACGGGCCGCGGGGTGTAAGCGTCCAGGTGAAGCATCGACGTTAGACGGGGTAGAGTTTAGGTCGACTTTTAGCCGAATCGGGCCCTCGGTGCGTGCTGGGCCTCGCTTTGAACGGCCGCGTCCGTGCTCCACTAGGCGGAGCGGGCAGCCCGATAGAAAGGGTCGTCATGGCGACCACTTTTTGTTGAGGCATTCCGGCAGGTCGAGATCGGGACATTGGATGGCTCCACGCCGAGATGGTGCGTGGGATCTCGGCCCGGGTAAGCCCCCGTCCCTGCCCCGAATGCCGGACGCATCCAGCCGCTGGCGCAGAACAACCCGCATTCATGGCTTGGCTTTACGAAGCCGGGCTTTGGACAGGAATTGGCGCATCGAGAGGCATTAGTGAGTAGACTGGGTGATGAGGTTAGTGTTTTGGACCCAAAATTAGAGAAAAACAAAATTTGATGATTGGCAAGGGATTGGCAGTAGTGATTGGCAGATGATGGGTAGTGATTGGCAAATTTTTAATTTGTTGAAATTTGATGTGCGAAATTGGTAGTGAGCGATGGGCCCGGTGGGTAAGGCTGGCATCCCTGCCACCCTTCCCATAGGTGGGGGCAAATGCGCAATAGCTTATGGGGTTGATGGCAGTGAAAACTAGCCCGGGTGGGTTAGGTTATATTGTAGGGATCTAGCGAAGATGACATTAGGTGACGTTAAGTTTAGTTAGTGACTGATACCTGTAGTGGGGACGCAGGTAGATTAGTGTGGATGATAATGACGTGGGAGCGCAATAGTTTAAAGGGACGACTGGGAAGCGCAAGTTTCAGAGGGGAGTAGTTAGGTGAGATGATGCTGTGTGAGAATTGAACAGGTGTGATTGCACAGGTGTGCAACTGGACAGGTGTGTGGAGCAGTGTGTGAGTAGTGAGTGTTGTGGATCAGCGCGAATGCGCTTGGGGAGAGAAGGGTGCAGGTGGCACCAGGTGTGAGAGCACAGGTGTGCAAGTAAAGGTGTGTGGAGAGAGTTGGAGTAATTGGTACGGAGTGGTGTGCATGGTGCGAAGGTGTGGATGGGGGAAGAGTGGACCCCTTTCACGAGTACCCGGGGCGGGTAGTGTAAGTGTTAGGTAGAGGGTATAGGTAAATTGTGGTTGGATATTGGCATCTGTGGTGCGGGTGACAGAATGGTATTTGGATGGGTGCATTAGTGTTGTGGAAATGGCTGGGCGTGTAGCCTGTTAGTGTGTGTAGTTGGTTGGGCACTCCACCACTGTGAGGATGTCGGCCAGGTGAGGCCGCAGGTGGGCTCTGGGAGCCGATAGTTGTGAGTGGGTGCCTGAGGATCCCGGGTGTGGATCGGGCAGCCCAGTGCCAGAGAGGGCACCGAGTGGGGAGAGCGCCAGAGGGCCTTCCCCAGGTAGTTAGGTTAGGGTAAGGAGCAGGTAAGCTCGGAGGCAACTGCAGTGGTGGAGGTGTGCAGGTGGGTAGACCCACTGGGAGAGGTACACGCCACAGCCCAGAAATTGTGCGAGGGCACCGGGAGATGAATCGGGGGAGTGAGACCCCAAATTGAAAAGCACCACAGTTTGGCCAATGGGAATTGGTTTTTAGAACCCATAGTGTAAGAGGGCCAATGGTTTGGCCGGAGAAAGACCCCGGGTAGTGTAAAGTTGTTAAAGTCATTTAGGAAATAGTTAGGATTGATGAACCTGTCGCACCATACGCAGCCACTTACCTGTGGTGATGATGATGACTCCACACCTGTGTTTTCTTTGTTCTGTGTGCAGGAAATGAGAATTGCTGTGTGGATTGGTGAGACGCATCACGACGTGGATGAGACATTGGGGTGATTCCATCTCTCCCTCCCTAGGAGGGACTGATGATGAATTGGTAATGGCAAATTTTGATGAGTTGAAAATGGCAAATTTGATTGGTTAGGAGGGAGAGAAGACGAATTTGGTATATGGGAGGAACGGGGAAGACAGTAGGGACGTTTGTTGATTTGTAAAGTAGATGTTTATGGGTAGTGTTGTGTTTTGTGGATACAGTAAGGGGTAAGGGAGGGGCCATGTAGGTTACCTGGTGGGGGGGGGGGGCGTACGGTAGGAACGTACCTGTCTCACCTGGTTCCCATGTGCCCCCAGTGTGCATTACCTTACATTGCGTGCACTTTTGCGCCCTTACCATCTTACTCACTTGTCTGCTTCTTTTGTCTCCCACCTCTGAGGATCTGGCTTTGGGGTAGAGAGAGAGGAGAGAGAGGTGCTGGCTACGCAGTTGTGGGCCTGCACTTTCGCTGCTTGCTGCCTGGATCGATACACCATATGGACCGCAATGTTGGTGGCCACCCACAATGGACCGCAGTTCTTTTGCGGCCAAGCACCACCCGTGGATGGACCTATGGGTCAACGTGGCACCTATGCCATACAAGGTGAACCACTTATAGTTGGCCCCCTGACGGCCACAATACAGAAATGGACGCGGTTGGCGCCTTTCTTTATTTTTTTGAAAGAGGCAAGAACACCAAGTGCACCACACGAAGGCAAGACCAGCGGCAGAACATCGGCTGGCTGCGACACCACCGGTGATTTATAAACACTTTATTGGTGCACCGGATGGTGCTGACTGTGTTATGGGGTGGTGCTTATGATGCTTGGAAGGGGTGCTCTGCACATTATTAAAGGCCATAAGGCCACAGAGCACTCGTGGGTTGGTGTATCGATGCTGGCATGCGTGCTCTCTCTATGCATAACATCTGCATGTGTTCCTCCAAAAACAGGTCCTGGATCGTAGTGTAAATATCAGCGTAGTCTTGTGTAAATAATGCTCCCTACCGGCTGTATGTTTAGTTTGCGAATTCTTTCCGGATTCGGTTATCCTGTGGGTGTGTTTCTGTGAGGAGAAGGGTGCAACGTCGCAGGGGGACATATTTACTCATTTGTGAATATCTGTAAAACTGTCGCACTCAGGGTAGAGTTAATAGTAGAGGGAACTACATCTGAGTGCCACACTAAAATAGGTAAAAATTTATCGGGTCGGGACGCCCCGAGGGTAGAGAAGGGTGCAATGTTGCGGATATGGGACTTGGCCTCAATATCCGCTTGTAAATACTCCCCTATTTCCCCAATACTCCCCAACTATCCCCAATCCCCCATTCCCTAGTCCCATTGCCTGTAAATAACACTCTGTAGAACCGACCTTCCCCTTTTTCCCCCATTAAATGTCGTGCCCAGGTTCACCGCATCTCACGTAGACAACTATGGGACATCTTGCTAGTTATTCTTAGTCTATGTCAGTTAAGGACTCGTTTCCATTAATTCTGACTCTTCGTTGCACCAGAATGTGATCGTATGGCACCAGTAGTGAGTTTAGGACCTCCCCTTACCTCCTCCCATCTTCCCCATGAAACAACAACAACAACTACAACAACTACAACAACAACAACTACAACAACAACAACAACAACTACAACAACAACTACAACTACAACAACAGAGGAGATGGGGGCGGCGCGGCGCGGGGGAGTGTGCGTCCTCACACCGGCTCGGTTAGCCGCCATGACCATGCGCTCCGACGGGGTTACCACGAAGGGGCTCCCTGTCAGCCCCTCGTCAAGGGCAGAGCCGGTAACCCCCCCGCACGCACCCAATGAGAAGCAACGGGCCGATTCCATCTGGGGCGGAGCTAACGAGCCGAGGGCGTGTCACTCCCCGCCGGATATAGGCAGCCACTTACCGGACGTGACGTGAGATGCGCCCCCGACTGAAGAAGACAAGTCACGACCTTCGAGCGCTGAGTGAGGCCTCCCGCATCTCTGGACCGGAGCGGGTCGATTCTGTCCTTGAGCCAAGAGTGCACCTTGAGCCATCGACTACCCGCTTTCCTTGCCATCAATCCCCGTGTGAGTCAGTTTTGTCCCGTTTATCTGTCGTCTGTCGGGGCTAATATAAGAGTGTGTCTAAGTGCCTGTCTTTCTATGCTGTCCCTCTCATTCCTGTAATCTGACCTTCCGCAATATTATAACCTCCTCCGGAGGTCTTGAGAACTGAACCCTTGGTGTCGTGTCATTTTAATCCCAGCCGTTGTGTCCTTTTCCATCATTGATTTAGCATAGCGCGACTTAGTCAACGTTCGAGTATAATCGGGTAAACGTGCAGGCGCGGTCATACCAAACCGCTCGGTAGACCAACATCCACAACCGCGTCTGTAACAATATTATGAAAAGATCTGGATATTGGGCCATCTCAGATTCAGAGATTTGATTTTTGCAAGATTTCGATTCGATTGGGATCGAAGAGAACACCTTCTTCGTCTTCTGTACAGTGAAGTTGCCAGCCCTGAATTCTCTGGCTACATCTGGGTGCTTCATTGGGAGTGCAACCGTGTCCCTCAGGTGAACAGGGACACACCTGGCATAGTGTGTGTGGTCTAAGGCATGGAACCATGGGACCAGTTCCGTCAGGGCATCAAGGTACGTCGTGAATGAAGCCTGCCGCAGAGAACGCACGTAGACCAGTACCAACATCTCTAGTTCCAGCACAGTTGCCCAGTACTGAAAGTTGGGAATGTCTTCTCCTCTCTGGTGACACCAGTCTTCGAACTCAGGCAGGTCTTCTGCATCATCAGCATATGTCATACAGTGGCGTTCATACGCACGGTGTTGCAGGATGTGCAGTGCCGCTGCAGTGATTTGATGAGCTCTTCTTGTGCGGGTGACGTGGGCAGCTCGTAGGAAGGAGTCGGCCGTCCCTGGCGTTGCAATCTCAGCTTGCAAAATCTGCAAATCTTGCAAAAATCAAATCTCTGAATCTGAGATGGCCCAATATCCAGATCTTTTCATAATATGATAGTCTACTAGTGTGCCAAATTTGGTGCTTGTATCACAAAATGCACAATTCTTTTGAATATTTGGGCTAAGCCGCCCCACTAAAACGATATCTATAGGTGTGCAAAGTGTCAAGTTAATCCATCCTTCGATGCCTGAGCCTTAGGCGAACAAACTTTTCAAGTCCTTGCATTATAGTATGATTTTCCTTGGTGGCCATATTGGATTTTGGACGTCATCTCGAAAATAAGTGACATATGAAATGTACCTTTCCCTGAATCAGTTTCACTGACCTCAAAAACCCCTGATTTGATACCTCATTTGTCTATCTGTGACTTCTACAGCCAGAGATATATGATATTTCAGTTTTGCTGGTGGCATTTTGAATTTTGGCCAACATCTTGGAAAATCTGAAACGGTCAGGATGGCTCCTAGGCTAAAATCAATTGATAGGTCCAAACGAAGCTCCATACCAAATTTGGGACTTTTGTCCGGCTTGTAACATTACGCCTAAAAATTGTTGCTAAGCCACCTGACTATCACATGCAGTGTTATTTGTAAAAGTTTGGTCCATAAGCACGAAAATAAAAATGGTAGTTTTGTAAAGTCGTTCCCCCAGAAATTATTGCTAAGCTGCCTAACTAGATCAATCACATGGGGGTTAAATGCATGTTCCAAGTGAACTCCAATCGGTGGAGGCGTCGTGGTGCACCGGGCTAAGGCGGGCCACGATGACGTATCAACGATGAGACTCGAGAGCTGTAAACGGCAAAGGTTCGAATCCTCGATCCTGGGCCCCCGCAGGTGTTGCGCCGCGGAAAATGAGCCTCACGCTAAAGACGTCCGGGCGGACGCCCCGGGCACCCGGGCCTCCACCCTTTTGAATCCAAACCAATTAATCAATAATTAATCACTGAAAAGCGAATTTATGCATTTGAAATCGTCCACCGTTCCTTGTCGTGACGTCACGTTCAACGACCATAAAATGAAATGTTGTTGTTTTTTTGAAGGATATTTAAATAATCTCGTTGACCCTTAAGGACTTATATATATATATATATATATATATATATATATATAAAACCCTTCGGTTTATAATTATATATAAAATCGATGGACCATCCACAGGGTAAAGGAAAGAATAAAAGAAAAAAATATCACTTCCCGTTCCAGATCCAGGAAGTTGACCCCAAGAGGAAGAGGTAGAAGAAGAACCACCCTTCGGCTAGTCACTCGTCACTCGTCACGTCAGTCGTCAGTCGTAGTCCTCGGGCACACTGAAACTGTAAGTGTCATGTGCGGCTGTCATACGGGTTGAAGGCACGAACAGTGCACCAAAATCGAGCGTCATTATATATCATAAATTAATAATGCACTATATCCTGCCTCCAAAGGTGCGGGCGACAGTCCCTGACCGAGCTTTGTTGGTTTATTGGTTTATTCCCAAAGATGGATGTTCCATTCACCGTGAGGAGCATTCCCAAAGATGGATGTTCAATTCATGGTGAGGAGCATTCCCAAAGATGGATGTTCCATTCACGGTGAGGAGCATTCCCAAAATTAGTCACGTGAAAAAGTAAGTACCCGTGTACAAGTAAGTACACGTGAAAAAGCTCCGTCTCCCTGTGCCGCCCCGTCTCCCTGTCCCGCTCCGTCTCCCTGTCCCGCTCCGTCTCCCTGTCCCGCTCCGTCTCCCTGTCCCGCTCAGTCTCCCTGTCCCGCTCAGTCTCCCTGTCCCGCTCAGTCTCTCTGTCCCGCTCAGTCTCTCTGTCCCGCTCAGTCTCTCTGTCCCGCTCAGTCTCCCTGTCCCGCTCAGTCTCCCTGTCCCGCTCAGTCTCCCTGTCCCGCTCAGTCTCCCTGTCCCGCTCAGTCTCCCTGTCCCGCTCAGTCTCCCTGTCTGCGGGCGACAGCTCAGTCTCTCTGTATGGAGTGGGAGGGAGAGAGCAGTGGGATTGGTAGAATATGGAGTGGGAGGGAGAGAGCAGTGGGATTGGTAGAATATGGAGTGGGAGGGAGAGAGCAGTGGGATTGGTCGAGTGAAGTATGGAGTGGAAGGGAGAGAGCAGTGGGATTGGTAGAATATGGAGTGGGAGGGAGAGAGCAGTGGGATTGGTCGAATATGGAGCGGGAGGGAGAGAGCAGTGGGATTGGTCGAATATGGAGCGGGAGGGAGAGAGCAGTGGGATTGGTCGAGTGTGGAGTGGAATGGAGAGAGCAGTGGGATTGGTCGAATATGGAGTGGGAGGGAGAGAGCAGTGGGATTGGTCGAGTGACGTATGGAGTGGAAGGGAGAGAGCAGTGGGATTGATCGAATATGGAGTGGGAGGGAGAGAGCAGTGGGATTGGTCGAGTGTGGAGTGGAATGGAGAGAGCAGTGGGATTGGTCGAATATGGAGTGGGAGGGAGAGAGCAGTGGGATTGGTCGAGTGACGTATGGAGTGGAAGGGAGAGAGCAGTGGGATTGATCGAATATGGAGTGGGAGGGAGAGAGCAGTGGGATTGGTCGAGTAAAGTATGGAGTGGAAGGGAGAGAGCAGTGGGATTGGTAGAATATGGAGTGGGAGGGAGAGAGCAGTGGGATTGGTCGAGTGAAGTATGGAGTGGAAGGGAGAGAGCAGTGGGATTGGTCGAATATGGAGTGGGAGGGAGAGAGCAGTGGGATTGGTCGAGTGAAATATGGAGTGGAAGGGAGAGAGCAGTGGGATTGGTAGAATATGGAGTGGGAGGGAGAGAGCAGTTGGATTGGTAGAATATGGAGTGGGAGGGAGAGAGCAGTGGGATTGGTCGAGTGAAGTATGGAGTGGGAGGGAGAGAGCAGTGGGATTGGTAGAATATGGAGTGGGAGGGAGAGAGCAGTGGGATTGGTAGAATATGGAGTGGGAGGGAGAGAGCAGTGGGATTGGTAGAATATGGAGTGGGAGGGAGAGAGCAGTGGGATTGGTAGAATATGGAGTGGGAGGGAGAGAGCAGTGGGATTGGTAGAATATGGAGTGGGAGGGAGAGAGCAGTGGGATTGGTCGAGTGAAGTATGGAGTGGAAGGGAGAGAGCAGTGGGATTGGTAGAATATGGAGTGGGAGGGAGAGAGCAGTTGGATTGGTAGAATATGGAGTGGTCTTTTGGTATAATCCTGGGTTAAATGTGCATCCACCTTTTGGTATAATCCTGGGGTAAATGTGCATCCACCTTTTGGTATAATCCTGGGTTAAACGTGCATCCACCTTTTGGTATAATCCTGGGTTAAATGTGCATCCACCTTTTGGTATAATCCTGGGGTAAATGTGCATCCATCTTTTGGTATAATCCTGGGTTAAATGTGCATCCATCTTTTGGTATAATCCTGGGTTAAATGTGTATCCACATTTTGGTATAATCCTGGGTTAAATGTGCACCACCTTTTGGTATAATCCTGGGGTAAATGTGCATCCATCTTTTGGTATAATCCTGGGTTAAATGTGTATCCACATTTTGGTATAATCCTGGGATAAATGTGCATCCACCTATTGGTATAATCCTGGGGTAAATGTGCATCCACCTTTTGGTATAATCCTGGGGTAAATGTGCATCCACCTTTTGGTATAATCCTGGTTTAAATGCGCATCCTCCTTTTGGTATAATCCTGGGTTAAATGTGCATCCACCTTTTGGTATAATCCTGGGTTAAATGTGCATCCACCTTTTGGTATAATCCTGGGGTAAATGTGCATCCATCTTTTGGTATAATCCTGGGTTAAATGTGCATCCACATTTTGGTCCAAACCTGGGTTAAATGTGCATCCACATTTTGGTATAATCCTGGGTTAAATGTGCATCCACCTTTTGGTATAATCCTGGGGTAAATGTGCATCCACCTTTTGGTATAATCCTGGTTTAAATGCGCATCCTCCTTTTGGTATAATCCTGGGTTAAATGCGCATCCTCCTTTTGGTGGAAACCTGGGATAAATGTGCATCCACCTTATGGTATAATCCTGGGTTAAATGTGCATCCTCCTTTTGGTATAATCCTGGGTTAAATGCGCATCCTCCTTTTGGTGGAAACCTTGGTTAAATGTGCATCCACCTTATTGTATCATCCTGGGTTAAATGTGCATCCATCTTTTGGTATAATCCTGGGATAAATGTTCATCCACCTTTTGGTATAATCCTGGGTTAAATGTGCATCTACCTTTTGGTAAAATCCTGGGTTAAATGTGCATCCACCTTTTGGTATAATCCTGGGTTAAATGTGCATCCACCTTTTGGTATAATCCTGGGTTAAATGTGCATCCACCTTTTGGTATAATCCTGGGTTAAATGTGCATCCACCTTTTGGTATAATCCTGGGTTAAATGTGCATCCATCTTTTGGTATAATCCTGGGGTAAATGTGCATCCACCTTTTGGTATAATCCTGGGTTAAACGTGCATCCACCTTTTGGTATAATCCTGGGTTAAATGTGCATCCACCTTTTGGTATAATCCTGGGGTAAATGTGCATCCATCTTTTGGTATAATCCTGGGTTAAATGTGCATCCATCTTTTGGTATAATCCTGGGTTAAATGTGTATCCACATTTTGGTATAATCCTGGGTTAAATGTGCACCACCTTTTGGTATAATCCTGGGGTAAATGTGCATCCATCTTTTGGTATAATCCTGGGTTAAATGTGTATCCACATTTTGGTATAATCCTGGGATAAATGTGCATCCACCTATTGGTATAATCCTGGGGTAAATGTGCATCCACCTTTTGGTATAATCCTGGGGTAAATGTGCATCCACCTTTTGGTATAATCCTGGTTTAAATGCGCATCCTCCTTTTGGTATAATCCTGGGTTAAATGTGCATCCACCTTTTGGTATAATCCTGGGTTAAATGTGCATCCACCTTTTGGTATAATCCTGGGGTAAATGTGCATCCATCTTTTGGTATAATCCTGGGTTAAATGTGCATCCACATTTTGGTCCAAACCTGGGTTAAATGTGCATCCACATTTTGGTATAATCCTGGGTTAAATGTGCATCCACCTTTTGGTATAATCCTGGGGTAAATGTGCATCCACCTTTTGGTATAATCCTGGTTTAAATGCGCATCCTCCTTTTGGTATAATCCTGGGTTAAATGCGCATCCTCCTTTTGGTGGAAACCTGGGATAAATGTGCATCCACCTTATGGTATAATCCTGGGTTAAATGTGCATCCTCCTTTTGGTATAATCCTGGGTTAAATGCGCATCCTCCTTTTGGTGGAAACCTTGGTTAAATGTGCATCCACCTTATTGTATCATCCTGGGTTAAATGTGCATCCATCTTTTGGTATAATCCTGGGATAAATGTTCATCCACCTTTTGGTATAATCCTGGGTTAAATGTGCATCTACCTTTTGGTAAAATCCTGGGTTAAATGTGCATCCACCTTTTGGTATAATCCTGGGTTAAATGTGCATCCACCTTTTGGTATAATCCTGGGTTAAATGTGCATCCACCTTTTGGTATAATCCTGGGTTAAATGTGCATCCACCTTTTGGTATAATCCTGGGGTAAATGTGCATCCATCTTTTGGTATAATCCTGGGTTAAATGTGCATCCACATTTTGGTCCAAACCTGGGTTAAATGTGCATCCACATTTTGGTATAATCCTGGGTTAAATGTGCATCCACCTATTGGTATAATCCTGGGGTAAATGTGCATCCACCTTTTGGTATAATCCTGGGGGTAAATGTGCATCCACATTTTGGTATAATCCTGGGTTAAATGTGCATCCACCTTTTGGTATAATCCTGGGTTAAATGTGCATCCACCTTTTGGTATAATCCTGGGTTAAACGTGCATCCACCTTTTGGTATAATCCTGGGTTAAATGTGCATCCACCTTTTGGTATAATCCTGGGTTAAATGTGCATCCACCTTTTGGTATAATCCTGGGTTAAATGTGCATCCACCTTTTGGTATAATCCTGGGTTAAATGTGCATCCACCTTTTGGTATAATCCTGGGTTAAATGTGCATCCACCTTTTGGTATAATCCTGGGGTAAATGTGCATCCATCTTTTGGTATAATCCTGGGTTAAATGTGTATCCACATTTTGGTATAATCCTGGGATAAATGTGCATCCACCTATTGGTATAATCCTGGGGTAAATGTGCATCCACCTTTTGGTATAATCCTGGGGTAAATGTGCATCCACCTTTTGGTATAATCCTGGTTTAAATGCGCATCCTCCTTTTGGTATAATCCTGGGTTAAATGTGCATCCACCTTTTGGTATAATCCTGGGTTAAATGTGCATCCACCTTTTGGTATAATCCTGGGGTAAATGTGCATCCATCTTTTGGTATAATCCTGGGTTAAATGTGCATCCACATTTTGGTCCAAACCTGGGTTAAATGTGCATCCACATTTTGGTATAATCCTGGGTTAAATGTGCATCCACCTTTTGGTATAATCCTGGGGTAAATGTGCATCCACCTTTTGGTATAATCCTGGTTTAAATGCGCATCCTCCTTTTGGTATAATCCTGGGTTAAATGCGCATCCTCCTTTTGGTGGAAACCTGGGATAAATGTGCATCCACCTTATGGTATAATCCTGGGTTAAATGTGCATCCTCCTTTTGGTATAATCCTGGGTTAAATGCGCATCCTCCTTTTGGTGGAAACCTTGGTTAAATGTGCATCCACCTTATTGTATCATCCTGGGTTAAATGTGCATCCATCTTTTGGTATAATCCTGGGATAAATGTTCATCCACCTTTTGGTATAATCCTGGGTTAAATGTGCATCTACCTTTTGGTAAAATCCTGGGTTAAATGTGCATCCACCTTTTGGTATAATCCTGGGTTAAATGTGCATCCACCTTTTGGTATAATCCTGGGTTAAATGTGCATCCACCTTTTGGTATAATCCTGGGTTAAATGTGCATCCACCTTTTGGTATAATCCTGGGGTAAATGTGCATCCATCTTTTGGTATAATCCTGGGTTAAATGTGCATCCACATTTTGGTCCAAACCTGGGTTAAATGTGCATCCACATTTTGGTATAATCCTGGGTTAAATGTGCATCCACCTATTGGTATAATCCTGGGGTAAATGTGCATCCACCTTTTGGTATAATCCTGGGGGTAAATGTGCATCCACATTTTGGTATAATCCTGGGTTAAATGTGCATCCACCTTTTGGTATAATCCTGGGTTAAATGTGCATCCACCTTTTGGTATAATCCTGGGTTAAACGTGCATCCACCTTTTGGTATAATCCTGGGTTAAATGTGCATCCACCTTTTGGTATAATCCTGGGTTAAATGTGCATCCACCTTTTGGTATAATCCTGGGTTAAATGTGCATCCACCTTTTGGTATAATCCTGGGTTAAATGTGCATCCACCTTTTGGTATAATCCTGGGTTAAATGTGCATCCACCTTTTGGTATAATCCTGGGGTAAATGTGCATCCATCTTTTGGTATAATCCTGGGTTAAATGTGTATCCACATTTTGGTATAATCCTGGGATAAATGTGCATCCACCTATTGGTATAATCCTGGGGTAAATGTGCATCCACCTTTTGGTATAATCCTGGGGTAAATGTGCATCCACCTTTTGGTATAATCCTGGTTTAAATGCGCATCCTCCTTTTGGTATAATCCTGGGTTAAATGTGCATCCACCTTTTGGTATAATCCTGGGTTAAATGTGCATCCACCTTTTGGTATAATCCTGGGGTAAATGTGCATCCATCTTTTGGTATAATCCTGGGTTAAATGTGCATCCACATTTTGGTCCAAACCTGGGTTAAATGTGCATCCACATTTTGGTATAATCCTGGGTTAAATGTGCATCCACCTTTTGGTATAATCCTGGGGTAAATGTGCATCCACCTTTTGGTATAATCCTGGTTTAAATGCGCATCCTCCTTTTGGTATAATCCTGGGTTAAATGCGCATCCTCCTTTTGGTGGAAACCTGGGATAAATGTGCATCCACCTTATGGTATAATCCTGGGTTAAATGTGCATCCTCCTTTTGGTATAATCCTGGGTTAAATGCGCATCCTCCTTTTGGTGGAAACCTTGGTTAAATGTGCATCCACCTTATTGTATCATCCTGGGTTAAATGTGCATCCATCTTTTGGTATAATCCTGGGATAAATGTTCATCCACCTTTTGGTATAATCCTGGGTTAAATGTGCATCTACCTTTTGGTAAAATCCTGGGTTAAATGTGCATCCACCTTTTGGTATAATCCTGGGTTAAATGTGCATCCACCTTTTGGTATAATCCTGGGTTAAATGTGCATCCACCTTTTGGTATAATCCTGGGTTAAATGTGCATCCACCTTTTGGTATAATCCTGGGGTAAATGTGCATCCATCTTTTGGTATAATCCTGGGTTAAATGTGCATCCACATTTTGGTCCAAACCTGGGTTAAATGTGCATCCACATTTTGGTATAATCCTGGGTTAAATGTGCATCCACCTATTGGTATAATCCTGGGGTAAATGTGCATCCACCTTTTGGTATAATCCTGGGGGTAAATGTGCATCCACATTTTGGTATAATCCTGGGTTAAATGTGCATCCACCTTTTGGTATAATCCTGGGTTAAATGTGCATCCACCTTTTGGTATAATCCTGGGTTAAACGTGCATCCACCTTTTGGTATAATCCTGGGTTAAATGTGCATCCACCTTTTGGTATAATCCTGGGTTAAATGTGCATCCACCTTTTGGTATAATCCTGGGTTAAATGTGCATCCACCTTTTGGTATAATCCTGGGTTAAATGTGCATCCACCTTTTGGTATAATCCTGGGTTAAATGTGCATCCACCTTTTGGTATAATCCTGGGGTAAATGTGCATCCACCTTTTGGTATAATCCTGGGTTAAACGTGCATCCACCTTTTGGTATAATCCTGGGTTAAATGCGCATCCTCCTTTTTGTGGAAACCTGGGTTAAATGTGCATCCACGTTTTGGTATAATCCTGGGTTAAATGTGCATCCACCTTTTGGTATAATCCTGGGTTAAATGTGCATCCACCTTATGGTATAATCCTGGGTTAAATGCGCATCCTCCTTTTGGTGGAAACCTGGGTTAAATGTGCATCCACCTTTTGGTATAATCCTGGGTTAAATGTGCATCCACCTTTTGGTATAATCCTGGGTTAAATGTTCATCCACCTTTTGGTATAATCCTGGGTTAAACGTGCATCCACCTTTTGGTATAATCCTGGGTTAAACGTGCATCCACCTTTTGGTATAATCCTGGGTTAAATGTGCATCCACCTTTTGGTATAATCCTGGGTTAAATGTGCATCCACCTTTTGGTATAATCCTGGGTTAAATGTGCATCCACCTTTTGGTGTAATCCTGGGTTAAATGTGCATCCACCTTTTGGTATAATCCTGCGGTAAATGTGCATCCACCTTTTGGTGGAAACCTGGGTTAAATGTGCATCCATCTTTTGGTATAAGCCTGGGTTAAACGTGCATCCACCTTTTGGTGGAAACCTGGGTTAGACGTGCATCCACATTTTTGTCCAAATCTGGGTTAAATGTGCATCCACCTTTTGGTATAATCCTGGGTTAAATTTGCATCCACCTTTTGGTATAAACCTGGGTTTAAACGTGCATCCACCTTATGGTGGAAACCTGGGTTAAATGTGCATCCACCTTTTGGTATAAACCTGGGTTTAAACGTGCATCCACCTTATGGTGGAAACCTGGGTTAGACGTGCATCTACCTTTTGGTGGAAACCTGGGTTAGACGTGCATCTACCTTTTGGTGGAAACCTGGGTTAAACGTGCATCCACCTTTTGGTATAATCCTGGTTTAAATGTGCATCCACCTTTTGGTATAATCCTGGATTAAACGTGCATCCACCTTTTGGTATAATACTGGTTTAAATGTGCATCCACCTGTTGGTATAATCCTGGGTGAAACGTGCATCCACCTTTTGGTATAATCCTGGGTTAAACGTGCATCCACCTTTTGGTATAAACCTGGGTTAAACGTACATCTACCTTTTGGTGGAAACCTGGGTTAGACGTGCATCCACTTTTTGGTCCAAACTACCCAATGGGAAAAGGCAGGACTGGCAAGCAGGCCACCCAACAGGTCTATGGCAATAATTGCAGATGGAGACACCAAACTTTCACAGGGCTTTGTAGAAAACCAGTTGGTATTTCCACTTGTAAAACAAACTTCCTGTCCTTTGATCCCACCTTGGTCATGCCCTGCCAGCTCATCAATATCTGACTCCTTCCCATTTATGGGTCCACTTAAGGCAGATCCCACACTCCGTAGCCCTATTTATATGGACTACATAATGTAGAAGAAAGAATACTTCAAAACAAATCATTACATTGGAATCGTATAGCACTTTGTCTGCTTAAGAAACCACATTCATTTGTGTTCTTGCATCATGTTTGCAGAAATATCGACAATACTTGGCAGGAATCCTGGCTCCTCCATATGGAGCGATGGAGATGATACCGAACAGGAGTAAGGAGACCCTTTTTAACCTTTCACGTTCAATTCCTACAGCTCTACATGATAATTTGTTGTAATATATTTCGGAACTTATAAAAGACGTTTGTCGTGATGCTTCTCTTCTATGAGCTAATGATTATGTACACTCTAGAATTTTTTTTTTTCAAGTATTCCCACAACACAACAACAACAACATGCATTTTAAGGCCATGTTCCCTGCTAGAGCGGAAGTATTCCCACAAGGCGATGTAATATACACAACATGTCGTCGCACACCACTCCTGTCCTAACACTTCCTTTTTTGAGTTTTTAGCTGCGACGAGCATCTCTATGAGAGGACCGCGTTGTTGTTCTTGTTGTTGGGGTGCCTTTTTGAAAAGCGCATGCGCATACACTCGGACTTCCCCTACCGACCAAGCCCGTTTCAAATTATCCCTCTGCCACCCAGAATTAACATTAATAAATAACATTAATGAATTAACATTAACAGAAATAACATTCACGTCCATACATTATATGTAATCAGTTGATGAAGCATGATGCGTCGCAAAACAAAGGACAAGACCAGAACTGAAAGACAAAAAGACGCTGGTGCATGCGTATAATTTAATGACTGGTCGAATTTGGTAGCGCATATTGCAACGGATATCCTCATGATTCTACACGTCGCAGCTGGTGATCACACTGTGGTCATTTTTCTCTTGTTTTTTAAAAGTATTTCCGCAAGGTGATGTAATGCACACACAGTGTCACTGCACACCACACCACTCATGCACTAACACTTTCTTTTTTGAGATTTTTTTTTTTGGTATTCCCGCAAGGTGATGTAATATATACACCATGTTGTCGCACACCATTCATGCACTAACACTTCGTTTTTGAGTTTTTTTTTTAGTATTCTCTCAAGGTGATGTAATATATACACCATGTCGTCGCACACCACTCATGCACTAAAACATCCTTTTTTGAGTTTGTTTTTTTCATATTCCTGCAAAGTGATGTAATATACACACCATGTCGTCACACACCACTCATGCACTAACACCTCCTTTTTTCATAGCAACATAGCACAAGCAATATGTTATCAAGTGATTTCTCCATTCAAATTCCCTTGTTTGTGATTATCTCATGGCAACGTCCTTTGTAAAAACAAACTTAAATCCGTTTCTTTCACAATTTGCTAGCTACATTTTAATTTGCATTCATTATTATTACATTAAGGAGTCCCTCTTTCTTGACCTTCTGACAATAAGAATCATCCTTTGTGCCAGTGACTGTTGTACACACCTGTCTTGTTGCACCATTCAGGGAGCTGCTGGTCTTCAAACAAAACTTTGAGCTCGTTGTAACGTTTGCTCGAGCTCAAAAAAGGAAAAAGGCTGATTGAATGTTCCAATATTAATTGATCGTTCATGTTTAATTCCTTTGTAGGACTTGTTGATAAAGACCAAATGAAAAGCAACGATCTACATGCATTACCCACACACTCTGGCAAGGTATGTTAGGTGTAAAGGCTGATTTATGCTTCTGCAAACATGCACGGGTGTCGCCCGCAGACGTCCGCATGGGTGTTTGCCAACTTACTTGCATGTAACGTTAACGCGTGCAGTACGGGGCAGTGTCACATTTACTAAAACTAAAGAATGTACAGAAAATGGAGAAGCACCCAGAAATGGAAACCCGTTTCCACCTCCAGTAAAAGTGTAAACATTCTGTTTGAATGTTTTGGTTCTTTGTTTTAGTTCCGGATTTGGGTCTGGGCCCAACCCTCAATGCTACCAGATATACTTCCCTGCTCAACCAATCAGCGTTTGTTTGACGCACATGACCACAGCTACGTGCGACGCATTGTTGAGATTTTGGAGGGGTGCGCATCGACCCCTCGGCGAGCCTATGCGGGCTACGGTTACCCATAAACCCCTTCTCTGCATAGCTATGCAGAGACGCTTACGTGCATCTTCGTAGAAGCATAACTCCGGCTTATGTGATCATTGTCTCAATAAACCAACAAAAAAAAGATAATTCATTCAGAAATACGGATTGATTAATTCCTTCGGAATTAAAGATCGATTAATTTTCTCAGAAATACAGATTGATCAATTCGCTCAGAAATAGAGAGAGATTCATTACCCCAGAATTAGAGATAGATTAATTACCCCAGAATTAGAGATAGATTAATTACCCCAGAATTAGAGATAGATTAATTACCCCAGAATTAGAGATAGATTAAATCCCACATAATTGGAGAAAGATTAATTACTGTACCCCAGAATTGGAGATAGATTAAATCCCCCATAATTAGAGATAGATTAATTCCCCCACAATTAGAGATAGATTAAATCCCCCATAATTAGAGATAGATTAATTCCCCCACAATTAGAGATAGATTAAATCCCCCAGAATTAGAGATAGATCAATTCCCGCAGAATTAGAGATAGATTAAATTCCCAAGCATTAGAGATCGATTAAATCCCCCAGAATTAGAGATAGATTCATTCCCCCCCCCCCCCCCCCCCAATTAGAGATAGATTAAATCCCCCAGAATTAGAGATAGATGAATTCCCTCAGAATTAGAGACAGATGAAATCCCCCAGAATTAGAGATAGATTAATTCCCTCAGAATTAGAGACAGATTAAATCCCCTAGAATTAGAGAAAGATGAATTCCCCCACAATTAGAGATAGATTAAATCCCCCACAATTAGAGATAGATTCATTCCCCCGCAACTAGAGATAGATTAAATCCCCCAGAATTACAGATAGATTAAATCCCCCAGAATTAGAGATAGATTAAATCCCCCAGAATTAGAGAAAGATTAAATCCCACATAATTAGAGAAAGATTAATTACCCCAGAATTAGAGATAGATTAAATCCGCCAGAATTAGAGATAGATGAAATCTCCCAGAATTAGAGATAGATGAAATCCCCCAGAATTAGAAATAGATTCATTACCCTGCAATTAGAGAAAGATTAATTACCCCAGAATTAGAGAAAGATTAATTACCCCAGAATTAGAGATAGATTAAATCCCCCAGAATTAGAGAAAGATTAAATCCCCCAGAATTAGAGATAGATTAAATCCCCCAGAATTAGAGATAGATGAAATCCCCCAGAATTAGAAATAGATTCATTACCCCGCAATTAGAGAAAGATTAATTACCCCAGAATTAGAGAAGGATGAATTACCCCAGAATTAGAGATAGATTAATTACCCCAGAATTAGAGATAGATGAAATCCCCCAGAATTAGAGATAGATTAAATCCCCCAGAATTAGAGAAAGATTAAATCCCACATAATTAGAGAAAGATGAATTACCCCAGAATTAGAGATAGATTAATTACCCCAGAATTAGAGATAGATTAAATCCCACATAATTAGAGAAAGATGAATTACCCCAGAATTAGAGATAGATTAATTACCCCAGAATTAGAGATAGATTAAATCCCACATAATTAGAGAAAGATGAATTACCCCAGAATTAGAGATAGATTAAATCTCCCAGAATTAGAGAAAGATTAAATCCCACAGAATTAGAGAAAGATTAAATCTCCCAGAATTAGAGATAGATTAAATCCCCCAGAATTAGAGAAAGATTAAATCCCACATAATTAGAGAAAGATGAATTACCCCAGAATTAGAGATAGATTAATTACCCCAGAATTAGAGATAGATTAAATCTCCCAGAATTAGAGATAGATTAAATCCCCCAGAATTAGAGATAGATGAAATCCCACATAATTAGAGATAGATTAAATCCCACATAATTAGAGAAAGATTAAATCCCACATAATTAGAGAAATATTCAATCCCACATAATTAGAGATAGATTAAATCTCCCAGAATTAGAGATAGATTAAATCTCCCAGAATTAGAGATATATTAAATCCCCCAGAATTAAAGAAAGATTAAATACCCCAGAATTAGAGAAATATTAAATCCCCCAGAATTAGAGAAAGATTCAATCCCCCCAGAATTAGAGAAAGATTAAATTCCCCAGAAGGAGAGAAAGATTAAATCACCCAGAATTAGAGAAAGATTAAATCTCCCAGAATTAGAGATAGATTAAATCCCCCAGAATTAAATCCCCCAGATTAAATCCCCCAGAATTAGAGATAGATTAAATCTCCCAGAATTAGAGAAAGATTACCCCAGAATTAGAGAAAGATTAAATTACCCAGAAGTAGAGATAGATTAAATCACCCAGAATTAGAGAAAGAATAAATCCCCCAGAATTAGAGATAGATCAAATCCCCCAGAATTAAATCCCCCAGATTAAATCCCCCAGAATTAGACATAGATTAAATCTCCCAGAATTAGAGAAAGATTAAATCCCCCAGAATTAGAGAAAGATTAAATCCCACATAATTAGAGAAAGATTAATTACCCCAGAATTAGAGATAGATTAAATCTCCCAGAATTAGAGATATATTAAATCCCCCAGAATTAAATCCCCCAGATTAAATCCCCCAGAATTAGAGATAGATTAAATCCCCCAGAATAAATCCCCCAGAATTAATTCCCCCACAATTATAGATATATTAAATCCCCCAGAATTAAAGAAAGATTAAATCCCCCAGAATTAGAGAAAGACTAAAGACCCCCAGAATTAGAGAAAGATTCAATCCCCCCAGAATTAGAGAAAGATTAAATTCCCCAGAAGTAGAGATAGATGAAATCACCCAGAATTAGAGAAATATTAAATCCCACAGAATTAGAGAAAGATTAAATTCCACATAATTAGAGAAAGATTACCCCAGTATTAGAGGTAGATTAAATCCTCCAGAATTAGAGACAGATTAAATCCCCAGAATTAGTGAAAGATTAATTCCCCCACAATTAGACATAGATTAAATCCCCAGAATTAGTGAAAGATTAATTCCCCCACAATTAGACATAGATTAAATCCCCCCGAATTAGAGATAGATTCATTCCCCCACAATTAGAGATAGATTAAATCCCACAAAATTAGAGAAAGATTAAATCCCCCAAAATTAGAGATAGATTAAATCTCCCAGAATTAGAGATAGATGAAATCCTCCAGAATTAAATCCCCCAGATTAAATCCCCCAGAATTAGAGATAGATTAAATCCCCCAGAATAAATCCCCCAGAATTAATTCCCCCAAAATTAGAGATAGATTAATTCCCTCAGAATTAGAGACAGATTAAATCCCCTAGAATTAGAGAAAGATGAATTCCCCCACAATTAGAGATAGATTAAATCCCCCAGAATTAGAGATAGATTAAATCCCCCAGATTAAATCCCCCAGAATTAGAGATAGATTAAGTCCCCCAGAATTAGAGAAAGATTAAATCCCACATAATTAGAGATAGATTAAATCTCCCAGAATTAGAGATATATTAAATCCCCCAGAATTAAATCCCCCAGATTAAATCCCCCAGAATTAGAGATAGATTAAATCCCCCAGAATAAATCCCCCAGAATTAATTCCCCCACAATTATAGATATATTAAATCCCCCAGAATTAAAGAAAGATTAAATCTCCTAGAATTAGAGAAAGATTGCCCCAGTATGAGAGAAAGATTAAATTACCCAGAAGTAGAGATAGATTAAATCACCCAGAATTAGAGAAAGAATAAATCCCCCAGAATTAGAGATAGATTAAATCCCCCAGAATTAAATCCCCCAGATTAAATCCCCCAGAATTAGACATAGATTAAATCTCCCAGAATTAGAGTTAGATTAAATCCCCCAGAATTAGAGAAAGATTAAATCCCACATAATTAGAGATAGATTAAATCTCCCAGAATTAGAGATATATTAAATCCCCCAGAATTAAATCCCCCAGATTAAATCCCCCAGAATTAGAGATAGATTAAATCCCCCAGAATAAATCCCCCAGAATTAATTCCCCCACAATTATAGATATATTAAATCCCCCAGAATTAAAGAAAGATTAAATCCCCCAGAATTAGAGAAAGACTAAAGCCCCCAGAATTAGAGAAAGATTCAATCCCCCCAGAATTAGAGAAAGATTAAATTCCCCAGAAGTAGAGATAGATGAAATCCCCCAGAATTAGAGAGACGAAATCCCCCAGAATTAGAGAAATATTAAATCCTCCAGAATTAGAGACAGATTAAATCCCCAGAATTAGTGAAAGATTAATTCCCCCACAATTAGACATAGATTAAATCCCCCCGAATTAGAGATAGATTCATTCCCCCACAATTAGAGATAGATTAAATCCCCCAAAATTAGAGATAGATTAAATCCCCCAAAATTAGAGATAGATTAAATCGCCCAAAATTAGAGATAGATTAAATCTCCCAGAATTAGAGATAGATTAAATCCTCCAGAATTAAATCCCCCAGATTAAATCCCCCAGAATTAGAGATAGATTAAATCCCCCAGAATAAATCCCCCAGAATTAATTCCCCCAAAATTAGATATAGATTAATTCCCTCAGAATTAGAGACAGATTAAATCCCCTAGAATTAGAGAAAGATGAATTCCCCCACAATTAGAGATAGATTAAATCCCCCAGAATTAGAGATAGATTCATTCCCCCGCAACTAGAGATAGATTAAATCCCCTAGAATTACAGATAGATGAATTCCCCCACAATTAGAGATAGATTAAATCCCCCAGAATTAGAGATAGATTCATTCCCCCGCAACTAGAGATAGATTAAATCCCCCAGAATTACAGATAGATTAAATCCCCCAGAATTAGAGACAGATTAAATCTCCCAGAATTAGAGATAGATTAAATCCCCCAGAATTAGAGAAAGATTAAATCCCACATAATTAGAGAAAGATTAATTACCCCAGAATTAGAGATAGATTAAATCCCCCAGAATTAGAGATAGATTAAATCCCCCAGAATTAGAGATAGATTAAATCCCCCAGAATTAGAGATAGATTAAATCCCCCAGAATTAGAGAAAGATTAAATCCCACATAATTAGAGAAAGATTAATTACCCCAGAATTAGAGATAGATTAAATCCCCCAGAATTAGAGATAGATTAAATCCCCCAGAATTAGAGATAGATTTAATCTCCCAGAATTAGAGATAGATTAAATCCCCCAGAATTAGAAATTGATTCATTCCCCTGTAATTAGAGATAGATTAAATCCCCCAGAATTAGAGATCGATTAAATCCCCCAGAATTAGAGATCGATTAAATCTCCCAGAATTAGAGATAGATTAAATCCCCCAGAATTAGAGAAAGATTAAATCCCACATAATTAGAGAAAGATGAATTACCCCAGAATTAGAGATAGATGAAATCCCCCAGAATTAGAGATAGATTAAATCCCCCAGAATTAGAGAGATTAAATCCCACATAATTAGAGAAAGATGAATTACCCCAGAATTAGAGATAGATTAATTACCCCAGAATTAGAGATAGATTAAATCCCACATAATTGGAGAAAGATGAATTTCCCCAGAATTAGAGATAGATTAAATCTCCCAGAATTAGAGATAGATTAAATCCCACATAATTAGAGAAAGATTAAATCTCCCAGAATTAGAGATAGATTAAATCCCTCATAATTAGAGAAAGATGAATTACCCCAGAATTAGAGAAAGATTAATTACCCCAGAATTAGAGATAGATTAAATCTCCCAGAATTAGAGATAGATTAAATCCCCCAGAATTAAATCCCCCAGATTAAATCCCGCAGAATTAGAGATAGATTAAGTGCCCCAGAATAAATCCCCCAGAATTAATTCCCCCACAATTAGAGATAGATTAAATCCCCCAGAATTAAAGAAAGATTAAATACCCCAGAATTAGAGAAAGACTAAATCCCCCAGAATTAGAGAAAGATTCAATCCCCCCAGAATTAGAGAAAGATTAAATTCCCCAGAAGGAGAGATAGATTAAATCACCCAGAATTAGAGAAAGATTAAATCCCCCAGAATTAGAGATAGATTAAATCCCCCAGAATTAAATCCCCCAGATTAAATCCCCCAGAATTAGACATAGATTAAATCTCCCAGAATTAGAGTTAGATTAAATCCCCCAGAATTAGAGAAAGATTAAATCCCACATAATTAGAGAAAGATTAATTACCCCAGAATTAGAGATAGATTAAATCTCCCAGAATTAGAGATATATTAAATCCCCCAGAATTAAATCCCCCAGATTAAATCCCCCAGAATTAATTCCCCCACAATTATAGATATATTAAATCCCCCAGAATTAAAGAAAGATTAAATCCCCCAGAATTAGAGAAAGACTAAAGCCCCCAGAATTAGAGAAAGATTCAATCCCCCCAGAATTAGAGAAAGATTAAATTCCCCAGAAGTAGAGATAGATGAAATCCCCCAGAATTAGAGAGACGAAATCCCCCAGAATTAGAGAAATATTAAATCCTCCAGAATTAGAGACAGATTAAATCCCCAGAATTAGTGAAAGATTAATTCCCCCACAATTAGACATAGATTAAATGCCCCCGAATTAGAGATAGATTCATTCCCCCACAATTAGAGATAGATTAAATCCCCCAAAATTAGAGATAGATTAAATCCCCCAAAATTAGAGATAGATTAAATCCTCCAGAATTAAATCCCCCAGATTAAATCCCCCAGAATTAGAGATAGATTAAATCCCCCAGAATTAATTCCCCCAAAATTAGAGATAGATTAATTCCCTCAGAATTAGAGAAAGATGAATTCCCCCACAATTAGAGATAGATTACATCCCCCAGAATTAGAGATAGATTCATTCCCCCGCAACTAGAGATAGATTAAATCCCACATAATTAGAGAAAGATTAAATCCCCCAGAATTAGAGACAGATTAAATCCCCCAGAATTAGAGATAGATTAAATCCCCCAGAATTAGAGAAAGATTAAATCCCACATAATTAGAGAAAGATTAAATCCCCCAGAATTAGAGATCGATTAAATCCCCCAGAATTAGAGATAGATTAAATTCCCCAGAATTAGAGATAGATTAAATCCCCCAGAATTAGAGATAGATTAAATCCCACATAATTAGAGAAAGATTAAATCCCCCAGAATTAGAAATAGATTCATTCCCCTGCAATTAGAGAAAGATTAATTACCCCAGAATTAGAGATAGATTAAATCCTCCAGAATTAGAGATAGATTAAATCCCCCAGAATTGCAGATAGATTAAATCCCCCAGAATTAGAGAAAGATTAAATCCCACATAATTAGAGGTAGATTAAATCCCCCAGAATTAGAGATCGATTAAATCCCCCAGAATTAGAGATAGATTAAATCTCCCAGAATTAGAGATATTTAGATCGGACGAACCGATCGAACCCATCTATGAGACTATGGACTCTCCCGACGCTCCCATCGCCGAAAGTCTACCGACCCTCCCCTCACCGAGTCTACCAGGGCCCGACGACTTGGCGTTACACCCTTCGTCACCCGACCCTGGTGGCGCCTCTGACGCCGGGGACACAGGGATACGTGATGCCGTCCCCGGGGAATTTCGGACACGTGCTGGCAGAGAAATTCGCCGCCCGGCCCGGTACGGTTGGGTCGACTGATGCCCTGTTCCGCACCCTGTTCGTGCTGACGCTCGCTTGCTTCTAGCCGCACTGCCGTATAATTCTGACGGGGGGGGGGGGGGGGGGAGAATGTAGTGAAATCGTATTCGTACTGAACCCGGGGCTCTCGCTGCTCGAGCTCGCTGCTTGTTGGTCGCTGCTCGTTGACACCGCTAGGGGCGCGACTATAAGACCCGCTGCTGCGGACGGTGCTCCGAGACTTCTCCTGTGACACGTTACATCTGGTAGACTCGCTAACGGTACGCCAGCATAGAATATTCAGCTTGCTTACATTGCTTACATTGAATGATATGAATGGTCCCATGTGATGCCATATCTTATGCTTATTGCATTTCCTGCATTACAGGATGATGTCATGATCTAAATGGAATTAAACCAGAAGTTGGACTAAAGTTGTGTGGACCTGATTGGTTTTCCACAACACTCAGGTGGATCGACGACAACCGTTGACTACCTGATGGTGCGTAGGCGAGATATGGGGCACCTCCGGGACACAAAGGTGATCCCGGGGGAGGAGGCTGTTTCACAGCACCACTTGGTTGTCTGCGACATGAGGGTGAAAGGTGCGAGGAGAGCTCGGCGGGTGAAGTACCAACCGAGAATGAAGGTGTGGAGGTTGAAAGAGGTGCCAGTAAGGGAGGCATTAAAAGAGAGGCTGAGTAGGGTAGAGGCTGATGTGGTTGAGCTTGAAAGTGATTGGATGTCAATGAAAGATAGTCTGTTGGGAGCCGGTGGTGAGGTATGTGGATGGACAAAAGGACCACCGAGGCACTTGGGAACATGGTGGTGGGATGATGAAGTTGGAAAGAGGATTGACGAGAAGAGGAAGAAGTTCAAGGAGTGGCAGAAGGCGAAGGGTACGGGAGCAGAAAAAGCAGAGCATGAAAGTTATAAGGCAGTCAAGAAGGCTGCAAAGAAAGAGGTAGCAAAGGCTATAAGGCAGCCAAGAAGGCTGCAAAGAAAGAGGTAGCAAAGGCACAGGAGGCATGCAGGAAAATGTTCGGAGAACGCTTGGATTCGGAAGAGGGTCAGAGAGCGGTATTCAGGATTGCAAAGCAGATAGCGAAAGAGAGGTGTGATGTGATGGGGGTGAGTTGCTTGGGACAAATCGTTGTGGACCCAGATGGAATTAAAGGAAGACGGAAGAGATGTATGGAAATGCTGTTGAATGCAGAGAATGAATGGCATGGCAACATAGAGAGTAACCCAGTTTTAGGACCGGCAGAGAAGATAACTGAGAAGGAAGTTGAGGAAGCGATAAAAGCAATGAAGAGTAGAAAAGCAGGAGGGCTGACGGGAGTTGTGGGAGATGTGTTGAAGGCAGCAGGAAGTTGGGGTGTGAAGAGAATGACAGAGATCTGTAATCTGGTGGTGAAAGAAGGCCGCATTCCAGTGGATTGGGAACTGAGTACCCTCGTCCCTCTATACAAGGGGAAAGGTGACCCTCTGGAGTGTGGCTCGTACCGAGCGATAAAGTTATTGGAGCATGGAATGAAGGTATTGGAAAGGGTGTTGGAGAGGAGGATAAGGAAGAAAGTGCAGATCGACGAAATGCAGTTTTGGATTTATGCCAGGAAGAGGAACGACAGACGCGCTTTTTATTGTGAGGCAGTTGCAGGAGAAGTACATGGAGAAGAGGAAGAAGCTGTTTCTTGGGTTTGTTGATCTGGAGGAAGCATTCGATAGGGTTCCACACGAAGTATTGACACGGGCATTGAGGAAGTTAGGAGTGGAGGAATGGTTGATCAGAGTAGTGATGGCAATGAACGAAAGAGCGCGCACAGCTGTACGGACGAAGGACGGGAACAGTGGTGAGTTTGAGGTGAAGGTGGGAGTGCATCAGGGGTCGGTTCTAAGTCCAATACTATTTGTATCTGTGATGGAGGTGCTGGCTCAGAACGTAAAGGAGGGTTTTTTTTGGGGGGGGGGTGGGGGTTTGTTTTTTTGTTTACAGAATCGAGGCTTGTGAAAGAGCTAACATTTATTTCACAAACAAATCTAACAAACAAAATATATAAAAAGAGGGAGCAGTAGACAAGATGGGGAGAGAAGGGGAAGCACACAAACACAACATTTGAGAGCAGGGACATCGGGAGATGTGTGGGAGGGAGAGGGCTTGGGGGGAGGAGGCGTGGGAAGGGGGGGGGGTGGGAGAAGTATAAAACACAAGGACACCAAGGACTTCCAGCACAGAAGTTGGTATTTCAAAAAAGTGGATTTGGGGTGAAATTAGCAGGGGTAGAAAAGATCAAGGTTTTGGATGGGGGAAGATAAGAGATGGTGGTGAACAGCTGTTTTAAAGACCTGGAGGGAGGAGTGGGATTGAAGAGAGTGAGGGAGTTTGTTCCAGAGGCAGGAGAAAAGAGGAATGAAGGAGTGAAGGTGAGCAGAGTCTTGATTTTGGCAGTTTAACCATAAGAGGGTTGCAGGCAGATCTTGTGCGACCTGCAGGAATATTTGGGGGACAGAGCCCAGAGACAGCTGGGAGGGCAAGGCCGGAGAGGAGTCGGTAGAAGACGGAAAGACCACCAACCTGCCGGCGGTGAGTGAGTGAAAGGCCCTTGGAGTTAGCTTCATCGCGGGAGATTCCAATGATTCTGAACGCTTTGGTTTCAACCGCGTGAAGACGAGCTAGGTGTGAGGCAGGAGCACCAGCCCAGAGGGGAGAGTAGTATTCCATTGAGCTGCAGATGAAAGCCTTGTATGTGGTGAGGAGCTCAGGTGTGCCAAGGAAGGACTTCGCACGACGGAGGATGCCCAGTCGGCGGCTGGCTTTGGAGGCCAGATTTGAAATGTGGTTTTCCCAGGAAAGATCATGGCAGATAGTGAGACCCAAAAGCTTGAGTGACATAACGTCGTGGAGAGGTTTGTTGACAAAGTACATGGGAGGGTTGTCCGGACGGTCTTTTCGAAGAGACATAGTGATAGTGTGAGATTTTTCAGGATTGAAATGTTCCACTTGTTTGCCCAGTCTGTGATTTTGTCGAGGTCTGCAGAGAGTGAGGAGGCTGCTGCCTGCCTATCTGAAGGAATAGGTATGGAGTGGCAGAGAGTAGAGTCATCAGCAAAGAGATAGAGAGGATTTTCCAAGAGAGTCAGAGAGATCATTGATGAAGACCAGAAAACGCACAGGGCCCAGAACACTGCCTTGGGGAACTCCAGCCTGAACAGGAAGAGGAGATGAGATAAACCCATTCAGGGCCACACGTTGACTACGACTAGAGAGGAAGTCCGCCAGCCATGCGTGGAGATTTCCATGGATACCAAAGGAGGAGAGTTTGGTGAGCAGAGGGTGGTGCCAGACCGTGAGTCCCAGTGAGTCGCAGAAGTCCTTTGCTGAGGAGCCATGGCTTGTGATAGAGGTACCCACACCCAGCCAACTGGCATGGTGACAATTGAAATCACCACATATGAGGAAGAGAGAGTTGGGATGGGTAGATAGAAGTTGGTCCATATTATCAGACAGCGAGATGTATATGGAGTCATCACTGTTTGGTGGACGGCACAACACACATATGAACAAAAGGTGGGAGCGAAGGGGAAGCCGTAGCCAAAGGTATTCCTGGGGGTGAGGTGGAGAGAGGGCAGTGCAGGGCGAGTGAGGAAGAGTTTTTTTTATAAAGATAGCAACCCCACCTCCAGGACATGGCTCAGGTCTAACCTTCCTGGAGGTGCGAATAACCTGGGATAGATACCAAGGAATCAGAGACACCATGAGGTAGGAAAGTTTCTGTTAAGCAGATCACGTCTGGTTTGTCAGAAGCAACCTGTATGGAGAGATCAGTCAAGTTTGAGCGAAGGCCCCGGATGTTTGAGGTCCATACCGTTAATGAAGAGGAAGGGGGAGTGAAAACATTTTGCTACCTCGGAGACATGTTGAATGTAGAAGGTGGATCAGACTCAGCAACGGTTGCTAGAGTGAGATGTGCATGGAAGAAGTTTCGGGAACTGAGTGGCGTGCTGATGAGGAGGGTAGTGTCGTTGAAGCTGAAGGGAAAGGTGTATGCTGCATGTGTGATAAGTGTTATGATTTATGGGAGCGAGACATAGGTAATGAACGTAGAGCAGCAACGAAGGCTGGAAAGGGTGTAAATGCGAATGGTTCGGTGGATGTGCAGAGTATCGTTGAGAGAGAGGAAGACAAATGATGAATTGCGAAAGATGATGGGAATAGAGCCCGTGATTGATGCTGTGAAGAGAAACAGGTTGAGATGGTTTGGTCATGTGTTGAGGAAGGATGAAAGTGACTGGTTGAGAAGAGTGATGGAAATAAATGTAGAAGGAAGTAGAGGACTATTAATGGTCAGTGCCATGAAACTTTCCAAAGTGCATGTGTGAGACGCTTGGTCTCCTTCAAAATGATAGAGAATGGCATTTTGCATTGACAGATGCAGATTGCAGAAGCAATACAAATGTGCCCACAAATCAGGGAGCTCTTTGTGACCCTCCTACTCTACTCTTTTGAAACCCTGCTGACCCAGTTATGGTCTTCGACCATCACCATATGCACTGGTGGGATGACTTTCTTCCTCGGGTTCCTCAATAAGCAAGCTGATCATCAACTCCTGCGTGCAATGGTATCGCTGGACGTTGAGCATCGCCTTCAACACCACGACAGACAACTTTCTGAGTTTCATCTGCCAAATGTCACAAATGATTTGCGTGCAACAGTGCAAGCAATCAATGGAAATATTGCACAACCACAACTGCCAATGATTATTCAGGAGGAACTTGAACTTGCTTATGATTTTAAAACTTTGAGAAACATTGTAAACCAACGCTTGCATGGCCCAAATGCACTTCTACCCTCTCAACGTGAGTTATATGTATATGACACTGTTATAGTTGCTTTACAGAAAAAGGAACCATTGGCTATCTTCCTGGATGCAAGAGGTGGGACAGGTAAAACCTATACACTGAACACTCTGCTAGCTGCTGCACACACCCTGCACAGTGACAAAATGAATGTTTCTCTAGCTGTTGCCTCAAGTGGTATTGCGGCTACACTTCTGCTGGGGTGGACGTACATTTCATTCCAGGTTCAAAGCCCCCATCATGGTCACTGACTCAACAACATTATCAATATCGATATCTCACCAAAGTGTTCTTGCTGACCTAATTCGTAGAGCAAACCTTATTGTATGGGACGAGGCTCCAATGAGTCACAGGCACCTACTTGAGGCACTTGACCACCGTACATTACGAGACATCACCAACCAAGACATACCTTTTGGGGGAAAAGTAATAGTTCTCTGCTGGACACTTTAGACAGGTGCTTCCTGTTATTAAACATGGATCACGTGCCCAGATTGTCAATGCCTCTCTGAAATATTCTCTGTGTTGTGGCAACATTTCAAGATATTCCACCTTACCGAGAATATGCGTGTGCTTATGAATGGACATTGGACATTATAAAAAATCGAGGGAGTTTGATCGTTGGCTACTACAACTTGGCAACGGACAGCTACCCTACAACAATGAGGCATGCATTGAAATACCAGAGGAAATGTGCATGCAAATTGACAGCACCTCACGTGAAACAATCAAGTAGATCCATGAGTGAAGTCATTGACTGGGTCTTTCCTGACTTTCACCGACACCACACAGATCATAAGTGGATGGCAGATCGTGCAATATTAGCACCAAATAACACATTGGTGGATACCATCAACGAGGTCATGTCAGATACATTTCCTGGAACACCAACACTTTGTCAAAGTGCAGACAAGACGGTAAATGATGATGATGATGACGATGCCACACGTTTGCCAACTGAATATCTCGATTCCCTTAACATTGCCGGAATGCCACCTCATCAACTCTCACTCAAGGATGGCATGCCGTTAATCTTGCTCCGCAACCTCAACGCGAAGCCAGGACTCTGCAATTAAATGGGACACGGTTAATCGTGAAAGAAGTTATCTGTGGCCGCCTCCTAAAGGCTATTATTGCTAATGGTGACAATGCAGGTCGCAGTGTGTTTATCCCTCGCATCACTCTTCAACCTACAGATGGGATTTTCCCATTCCATTGGCAACGACGTCAGTTCCCAGTGAGAATTGCCTTTGCCATGACCATAAACAAGAGTCAGGGGCAGAGTTTGTCTAGGGTGTGCTTGTGGCTAGAACAACCGGTCTTCACACATGGTCAACTGTATGTAGGATCATGACGCGTTGGCCACCCTGACAATATTCGTTTCGCTATCAAGCAGTTGCCTCACCTTCCAAGAACTGCGACATGTTGTTGTATTGTTTACAGTGAAGTGTTATCACTATCCTGAACTTAAATTGCTTATAAAGATGTAACATCACTGATATTACAAATAAATTTGAGCAGAAGAAATGTTTGCATTTATCATTGGCTTAAATCATGACGACACAACAACTCATATAGTCATTATCCTAAGTTCAAACAAACTTGTGCCTCTGCAGCGATGTATAGTGAGGCAAGCACAGCATCCCGATCCACGCTATTCGATTTATGTCAACATATTTTATCTATCTTTTATATATATATATATATATATATATATATATATATATATATATATATATATATATATATATATATTGTTGTGGATATGAGAATGTTTTTTTTTTTTTATTGTTGTGGTAAAATGTTGTTGTAAAAGGTTGTTGTAAAATATCACCCCTCCTCCCTCCGTTTGTGGTTGTATAAAGGTCAAAGGGCGTTCCCGTAGTTAGTCCATAAAACATACATGCAGGACACGATATATCTTTTTTGACAGTTATATCCTTATTATGTGTATTAGTGTAAGGCTGTGTCTTCCATTAATTGAAATACTCCATTGCACCAGTGAAAGAGAATAGATCCCCTTTCCTTCCCATCCCCAAAATCTCCCTTTCCTTCCCATCCCCAAAACCTCCATTTCCATATTACATCCCCTCTCGTCACTGCTGAGCCCTCGATTCCCAATCACCTCCCCTCCAATAACCGCCATTGACCATGTGCTTTGAGTCGGAGAAGAAAGGCGTGTCTCCACCTCGTCAGAGGGGAGGAGGGGCGCGCCCGCTCGTCGTCATCCAGGGCGGAGCCCGAGGGTCGCGCGACCAACCAGGGCCGAGGTGAGCACCCCGATGGGCGTGTCCAAAACGCCGGCGGCGTAATCGCTGGAGGCGCTATAAAAGGCGCAAACGGAAGTGGTCACAGTGAGTTGGTCGGAGATGCACTTTGAGTTGGTCACAAGGAGTTGGTCTGAGTCGGTTGCCAGAGGAGGGTCAGTGGTTGCGTTGGTTGCGGTGGTAAGGAGTCGGTGGTCAGTTGGTTGCGGTGAGGAGTCGGTGGTGAGGAGTGAGAGAAACAAGAAAGAGTTGAGGGTTTGGACCAGACGAGTGGGACAAGGCCTGGCAAAGCACGCGACGTAAACAGCAGCCAAAACAGCAGCGTGGGGCCTGGCCTGAACGGCGGCTGCTAAACGCGCCGGTTGTGCTGCGGGACCCCCTTGGACCTCCCTCTCCCTCCAGCCATCCACATCCTGCCATTCCTGCAATTCCCCGCGTGAGTCAGTGTCTTTTGTTTGTTCTGTCCTGGGTTAATTAAGCTGTATAAGTTAATAATTGCACTGTGTCTCTAATCCTTCTGTATATTATTTTATTATCTTTCCTTCTCCTTGGTTACTTTGAGCATGTAAATAGTAGGAATAAATTTAGTGGTATTTCCAACCTTTTTGTCTTCTGCTTCTTCTTCTTCACATCCGTGTCGCCTTTGTCTTTTCCCTATTGACTAGCTGTGGTGCCATCCGGCCAAAGTCCTGGGTGAATCGGGTGAGTCAGGGATCCTGTTAGGTCGCGGCAATACCAAACTGCTCGGTAACTAACATCTTAAACCGCGATCAGTAACAATATATATATATATATATATATATATATATATATATATATATATATATATATATATATATATATATATATATATATATATATATATATATATATATATACATACATACATACAGGGGGCTGCAAAAGTAGGTATACAGTTATGAAGAAAAAAAACGTGCGCACAAAACGTATTTTATTGATTATACAAGCATATCAATAATAACATATCAATAATAAACATATCAATAATAAACATATTAATCCCTCAAATGTCCCTCAAAACTATTTCCCTCAAAATCCCTCAAAACTATTATAATACTGGTAATACTGGTATAATCCTTACTGTATACCTACTTTTGCAGCCCCCTGTATATATATATATATATATATATATATATATATATATATATATATATATATATATATATATATATATATATATATATATATATATATATATATATATATATATATATATATATATACACACACAGCATATCTATAAATATATCTGTGCAGTGTCTTGTCACTTGTCTTGTCTTGTCACTGAATTACTACCTCAAACTTTTGTAAAATCGTACGAAACTTCGGGTATGAACCTATCTCTCCTGTGTGTGTCTTCAAGGGTCTTTGTTTTGAAATTTTTTGAAAAAACAACTTTTGTTGAAAAACAAAAATTGAAAAAGATGTATTTTTTCAACTTAAGTATTCAACTTCAATTGTTTATGAAATGTAATATCACGTATATGACAAAAACATTTATGCAAAATAATTGTTTGTTATGATTGGTGTCCACCATGACAAAACAGCAACTCAGGCACACTTGGTCATCGATTTATATATCTACATATCTGGGCAGTATCTGTGTTGTCACTGAACTACTCCCTGAAACTTTTGTTTCCGTGGTTGTGAAGTGTTTTTAATAACGTGGTGGTGGTTTTGAATCATGTGGTGGTGAGGTGTTTTGAATTACGTGGTGGTGAGGTGTTTTGAATTATGTGGTGGTGAGGTGTTTTGAATTACGTGGTGGTGACTGGTGAGGTGTTTTTAATTACTTGGTGGTGAGGTGTTTTGAATTAAGTGGTGGTGACTGGTGAGGTGTTTTTAATTACGTGGTGGTGAGGTGTTTTGAATTATGTGGTGGTGAGGTGTTTTGAATTACGTGGTGGTGACTGGTGAGGTGTTTTTAATTACTTGGTGGTGAGGTGTTTTGAATTAAGTGGTGGTGACTGGTGAGGTGTTTTTAATTACTTGGTGGTGAGGTGTGTTTAATTACGTGGTGGTGAGGTGTTTTGAATTAGGTGGTGGTGGTGAGGTGTTTTAAATTAGGTGGTGGTGGTGAGGTGTTTTGAATGACTTGGTATTGAGGTGTTTTTAATTATGTGGTGGTGAGGTCTTTTGAATTACGTGGTCGTGAGAGGTTTTGAATTACGTGGTGGTGAGGTGTTTTGAATTAGTTGGTGGTGAGGTGTTTTAAATTAGGTGGTGGTGAGGTGTTTTGAATGACTTGGTATTGAGGTGTTTTTAATTATGTGGTGGTGAGGTCTTTTGAATTACGTGGTCGTGAGGGGTTTTGAATTACGTGGTGGTGAGGTGTTTTGAATTAGTTGGTGGTGAGGTGTTTTGAATTAGTTGGTGGTGAGGTGTTTTAAATTAGGTGGTGGTGAGGTGTTTTGAATGACTTGGTATTGAGGTGTTTTTAATTATGTGGTGGTGAGGTCTTCTAAATTACGTGGTCGTGAGGGGTTTTGAATAACGTGGTGGTGAGGTGTTTTGAATTAGGTGGGGGTGAGGTGTTTTGAATTAGGTGGGGGTGAGGTGTTTTGAATTAGGTGGGGGTGAGGTGTTTTGAATTAGGTGGGGGTGAGATGTTTTAAATTACGTGGGGGTGAGGTGTTTTGAATTACGTGGTGATGAGGTGTTTTGAATTACATGTGGATGAGGTGTTTTTAATGATGTGGTGGTGAGGTGTTTTGAATTACGTGGTCGTGAGGGGTTTTGAATTACGTGATGTGTTTTGAATTACATGTGGATGAGGTGTTTTTAATTATGTGGTGGTGAGGTGTTTTGAATTACGTGGTCGTGAGGGCTTTTGAATTACGTGGTGGTGAGGTGTTTTGAATGACGTGGGGGTGAGGTGTTTTGAATTACATGGTGGTGAGGTGTTTTGAATGATGTGGTGGTGAGGTTTTTTGAATTACGTGGTGGTGACGTGTTTTAAATTACTTGGTGATGAGGTGTTTAAATTAGGTGGGAGTGAGGTGTTTCAAATTATGTGGTGGTGAGGTGTTTTAAATTATGTGGTGGTGAGGTGTTTTAAATGACGTGGTGGTGAGGTGTAATCGTCCCAAACTTCCAGTCTGCAACTACCCCTCCCCGATGTATGTGCTGAGGGGTTCTTTCTTGAAAAAAAACATTCAACCGAAATTGCCTATAAAAATGTAATATCACAAACACAACAAATACATTTGTGCAAAATAATTGTTTGTATTATGATTGGTGTAAATCATGACAACACAGCAACTCAGGTGCAGTCATTATCCTCAGCTAAAATAAGAGCCTGTTCCTCAGTAACGACACTCGGCGAGCCGAGCCAAGCTAGTATATATATATATACTAGTGGGGTCACCCGTGGGAATCCCACGGGCATGGACGTGTGTGACATTTCGACATATTGAGTTGGATGCTGCACCTGTTTCACAATAACACACACACACACACACACCTCGTTTTTTCATTTCTGTATCTCACAATTCGGTCTCTCTCTTATTCACACACACACACAAACACACACACACACACACACACACACACACACACACACACGTACACCGACACACATATACACATACACATACACACACATATATATACACACATACACATACACACACACACACATGCACGCACACGTACACACACATGTACACCGACACATGCATATACACATACACACATATACACATACACATATGGATACACACACATACACATATACACACACAGACACATACACATATACACATACACACACACAGACACACACACACACATGCATACACATACACACACACATGCATACACATATACATACATACACACACACGTACACACACATGTACACCCACACACATATATATATATTGTTGCGAATATGGAATTTGGCCTCCATATCCGCTTGTAAATATTCCCCTATTTCTCCAATACTCCCCAACTTTCCCCAATCCCCCATTCCCTAGTCCCATTGCATGTAAATAACACTCTGTAGAACCGACCTTCCCCTTTTTCCCCCATTTAAATGTCGTGCCCAGGCCCCACCGCAACACACGTAGACAACTATAGGACGTCTTCCTAGTTATTCTTAATCTATGTCAGTTAAGGACTCGTTTCCATTAATTCTGACTCTTCGTTGCACCAGAATGTGATTATATGGCATCAGTAGTGAGTTTAGGACCTTTCCCATACCTCCTCCCATCTTTTTCCCCAAACAACAACAACAACTTCTACAACCAACAACAACAACTACAACAACTACAACAACAACAACAACAACAACTACAACAACAACAACAACAACTACAACAACAACTACAACTACAACAACAGAGGAGATGGGGGCGGCGCGGCGGCGCGGGGGAGGATGCGTCCTCACACCGGCTCGATTAGCGCCATTGACCACGCGCTCCACGGGGTTACCACGGAGGGGCTGGCTGTCAGCTCCTCGTCAAGGGCGGAGCCTGGTAACCCCCCGCACCCAATCAGAAGGGCGGACCGATTCCATCTGGGGCGGCGCTAGCGAGCCGAGGGCGTGTCACTCCCCGCCGGATATACGTGGCGACTTACCGGAAGTGAAGAGATGCGCCCCCAGCTGGAGAAAGAAGGACCTGCGAGCGCTGAGACAGATGCGCCTGAGCTTGGAGAGGACCCGCCTGAGAAAGAACGTTACCTCCGAGCGCTGTGACCTCCCCGCATCTCTGGACCGGACCGGACTGTACCCTGCCTTGAGCCAAGAGTGCACCTTGAGCCATCGCTACCTGCCTTTCCCTGCCATCAATCCCCGTGTGAGTCAGCCGTTGTCCCGTTTATCTGTCGTCTGTCCGGGGTCAATATAAGAGTGTGTCTAAGTGCCTGTCTTCCTGTGATATACCTCTAGCCCCTGTAATCTAACCTTTCCGTACGAATATAATTGAGAATCGAAACATTGGTGTCTGTCATTATAATCCAGCCGGGTGTCTTCTTTTCCTTTATTGATCCAGCGTGGCGCGGCTTCGTCAACGTTCGAGTACAATCGGGTAATTTGTGCGGACACGACGGCCATTCCGCTCGGCCCACCTTAACATCAAAGTCGTGTCTGTAACAATTGGTGTCGAGGAGTGAGATTCGGACCCAGGACTAAATTAGTTAGGCCCAAATTTTGGGAGGGAAAATCGATTCGGAGCGCGTACTGCGCTCGTCAAAATCGATCCGGAGCGCGGTCCCGCGGTTACTGCGCTCGATGAAATTATAACAGCAAAATTTGGATTTGTGTTACGAAACTCGAATTTTGAAAGTCGCGCTATGGCGGATCAAGACGGCTGGGGTCCGGTAGGGGAGAGTGAAGCAGGGTCGGTCCAGGACCAAAGTGAGACACGTGAGGAGAGCGAAACAGCGGGGGTAGCAGACGCGCGAAATGGCGCCTCGCACATGGCTACGGCGGCCGCACCCGCTGCACAAGTGGGAGGGATGGCCCAGATGCAGGCCCTCATGGAGCAATTTATGGCGCAAATGCAGGCGTCCCTCAAACCGCAGAGTAACCAATTGGGGGTAATGGGGAACCGGATGGAGGCTCAGAGTGAGCAAATGGGGGTAATAAGGGACGAAGCGAGGGCTCAGAGTGAGCAAATGGGGGTAATGAGGGACGAAGCGAGGGGTACTGGTGAGAAGTTAGACAATAATTTTGAGGGGTTAGACAATAATTTTAAGGGATTAGACAAGAAATTTGGGAAATTAGACAATAGATTAGGGGAAATACAGGAGGGGTTAACGGGGGTAGAAAATAGAATGGCTGCCCAGGAGAATCAGATAGAGGGAGTGAAAAATGGGTTAGAGGGGTTAGAAAACAGGATGGAAGGCAAATTGAGGGACATGAGGGACCAAGCGGAACGGGAAGTTAAACAAATGGAGCAGCAGATAGAGGGGGTCAGAATGGGGGTAGAAACGAAATTGGATGCTCACAGGGAGGAAATGGAGCAGATGAGGGTGGCATCTGGGCAGGAGATGCAAGTGATGGGAGAGGAGATCAGAAGAGGAGTGAGTGAGGAGGTCGGAGGAGTGCGCGAGGAGGTGAGGCACTGTAAGGAGCGCATGGAGAAGGAGGTGAGAAAGGGGACTGTAAAATTGCAAGGGGGTATAGAGGAGTTGACGCTGGGAGTAGAACAACTGACAGTGGGACAAACGGAGTTAGTGGAGCAGGTTCAAAGGAACACTGCGGTATTAGGAGGTTTAAAAGCGACACAGAAAGAACTCAAAGATGACTTGGTAGCGACGAAGAGGGAATGTCAGATGGTACGTGAGGGACTGACAGCGAGGTTGGACGAGGTGATAGAGGTAATGGAGACGAAGGACCGGCAGGTGAGGACGCACCTGGAAACGGTCAAGGTAGCCTTGGAGGACGAGCTTGAGGAGACGTACCGGGGAATAAAAGAGGTGAAGCAGAAATTAGAAGAAGTGGAAGAAGGGGTGAGCGAAATTAAGAAGCGACGGAGAGGGGATAACAAAGAGATAAAAGAGGAGATGAAAGAATTGGTCCAAAGTCTGTGTTTGGATCGTGATGTGCTCATTAACCGAATGAGGGATTCGCAGGTGATGGAGGAGAAGCGAAGAGGAAGAGGACCCGGTGTAAGTGGTGACCAATATGGTCGTGCGTATGATGCGCCAGGGGATTTAAGGAGCTTGGGGGTCGAGATTGACCCGGGTGTTCGTGAGAGGCCGTGGGTGAAGTGTGCGACAGGTCTGGTGTGCGAAAAAGGAGGTGTGCAAGAAAGTCCGACTCTGGGGTGTGTGAGGAAAAAGTGCGTGCCAAGGAGTGAGTGTGCTGGCGAGAGTGAGTCGGTCGTAGCGCGTGTGCGAGGGAGCACATGGAAGCGCGGTGTGGTGAGTGTTACAGAGGGTGTGACGGGAGAGTGTGCGCAGGAGTGTGCGCGAGAAAGGTGTGTGACGGACAGGTGCATGAGGAAAGAGTGCGCTGTCAGAAGTAAGGAAGAGTGTCCACCTGTGGTGGGTGTTACAGAGGGTGTGACGGGAGAGTGTGCGCAGGAGTGTGCGCGAGAAAGGTGTGTGACGGACAGGTGCATGGGGAAAGAGTGTGCTGTCGAGAGTAATGGTGAGTGCGCTGTCAAGAATGGAGGTGAGAGTAGTGAGAGTGACAAGGAGCGTGAGCTGGTTGTGGCAGGTGAGCGAGGATGTACACCTGGGATGGAAGGATGCACACCTGGAATGGTAGAGCGTGAGTGGGAATGCACGCTGGAGTTGGTGGTGAGGCACGTGGTTGGGTGTGCGAATGAGGGCACACCTGTGATTGTCACAGAGGAGGTGACAGAAGAGGGGGTGCGAAGCGGTGTATTGGTGAGGTGTGCGACCAACGAATGTGTGCCAAGGTGTTCGGTGGTCAGGTGTGTGACCAAGGCTGTAAGCGGAATGGGTGTGCCTGGGTGTGTAAGGAACGGTACAAGGAGAATGGGAACAGCTGCATGTATGAGCAAGAAAGGGGTAGCGTATGCATGTAAGCATCCAGGTGAAGCATCGACGGTGACCGGGTTAAAGGTTAGGTCGACTTTTAGCCGAAGCGGGCCCTCGGTGCGTGCCGGGTTTCGCGTGCCGCGAGAACCAGCGGGGATCCGAGCCACGGCGGGTTCAAAAGGACCGCCGTGCGCGATCCGTGCTGGGCCTCGCTTTGAACGTCCGTGCTCCACTAGGCGGAGCGGGCGGCCCGATAGAAAGAGTCGTCATGGCGACCACTTTTTGTTGAGGAATTCCGGCAGGTCGAGATCGGGACATTGGATGGCTCCGTGCCGAGAAGGTGCGTGGGATCTCGGGCCGGGTAAACCCCCTTCCCTGCACCGAGTGCCGGACGTATCCAACCGCTGGCACCAAACAACCAGCATCCATTGCTTGGCTTTACGAAGCCGGGCTTTGGACAGGAATTGGCGCACCGAGAGGCAGTAGTGAGTAGACTGGGTGATGAGGTTAGTGTTTTGGACCCAAAATTAGAGAAAAACAAAATTTGATGATTGGCAAAGGATTGGCAGTAGTGATTGGCAGATGATGAGTAGGATTGGCAAATTTTTGATTTGTTGAAATTTGATGTGCAAAATTGGTAGTGAGCGATGGGCCCGGTGGGTAAGGTTGGTATCCCTGCCACCCTTCCCATAATGGGGCAAAGGAGCAATAGTTTATGGGGTGTATGGCAGTGAAAACTAGCCCGGGTGGGTTAGGATATTGTGTGTAGGGATCTAGCGAAGATGACAGTAGGCAACGTTAAGATTAGTTAGTGACTGATACCTGTAGTGGGGACGCAGGTAGATTAGTATGGATGATAATGACGAGGGAGCGCAATAGTTTAAAGGGACGACTGGGAAGCGCAAGTTTCAGAAGAGAGTAGTTAGATGAGATGATGCTGTGTGTGTGAGAATTGAAATGGTGTGATTGCACAGGTGTGCAACTGGACAGGTGTGTGGAGCAGTGTGTGAGTAATGAGTGTTGTGGATCAGCGCGAATGCGCTTGGGGAGAGAAGGGTGCAGGTGGCACCAAGAGTGAGAGCACAGGTGTGCAAGTACAGGTGTGTGGAGAGAGTTGGAGTAAGTGGTACGGAGTGGTGTGCATGGTGCGAAGGTGTGAATGGGGGAAGAGTGGACCCCTTTCACGAGTACCCGGGGCGGGTAGTGTAAGTGTTAGGTAGAGGGTACAGGTAAATTGTGGTTGGATATTGGCATCTGTGGTGCGGTTGCAGAATGGTGTTGTGAATGGGTGCATTAGTGTTGTGGAAATGGCTGGGCGTGTAGCCTGTTAGTGTGTGTAGTTGGTTGAGCACTCCACCACTGTGAGGATGTCGGCCAGGTGAGGCCGCAGGTGGGCTCTGGGAGCCGGTAGAGTTGTGGATGGGGCCCGAGGATCCGGAGGACGGACCCGGGTAGCCCAGTGCCAGAGAGGGCACCGAGTGGGGAGAGTGCCAGAGGGCCTTCCCCAGGTAGTTAGGTTAGGGAAAGGAGCAGGTAAGCTCGGAGGCAACTGCAGTGGTGGAGGTGTGCAGGTGGGTAGACCCACTGGGAGAGGTACACGCCGCAGCTCAGAAATTGTGCGAGGGCACCGGGAGATGAATCGGGGGAGTGAGACCCCAAATTGAAGAGCACCACAGTTTGGCCAATGGGAATTGGTTTTTAGAACCCATAGGGTAAGAGGGCCAATGGTTTGGCCGGAGAAAGACCCCGGGTAGTGTAAAGTTGTTAAAGTCATTTAGGAAATAGTTAGGATTGATGAACCTGTCGCACCATACGCAGCCACTTACCTGTGGTGATGATGATGACTCCACACCTGTGTTTTCTTTGTTTTGTGCAGAAATAAGAATTGCTGTGAGGATTTGTGAGACGCATCACGACGTGGATGAGACATTGGGGTGATTCCATCTCTCCCTCCCTAGGAGGGACTGATGATGAATTGGTAATGGCAAATTTTGATGTTCAGTTGGAGATGGCAAATTTTGATGAGAGTTGAAAATGGCAAATTTGATTGGTTAGGAGGGAGAGAAGACGAATTTGGTATATGGGAGGAACGGGGAAGACAGTAGGGATGTTTGTTGATTTGTAAAGTAGATGTTTATGAGTAGTGTTGTGTTGTGTGGATACAGTAAGGGGTAAGGGAGGGGCCATGTAGGTTACCTGGTGGGGGGGGGGGGCGTACGATAGGAACGTACCTGTCTCACCTGGTTCCCATGTGCCCCTAGTGTGCATTACCTTGCATTGCGTGCACTGTTGCGCCCTTACCACCTTACTCACTTGTTCTTCTTTTGTCTCCCACCTCCGAGGATCTGGCTTTGGGGTAGAGAGAGAGGAGAGAGAGGTGCTGGCTACGCAGTTGTGGGCCTGCACTTTCGCTGTTGGCTGCCTGGATCGATACACCATATGGACCGCAATGTTTGTGGCCACCCACAATGGACCGCAGTTCGTTTTGCGGCCAAGCACCACCCGGGGATGGACCTCTGGGTCAACGTGGCACCTATGCCAAACAGGTGAACCACTTATAGTTAACACCACTGAAGGCCACAAGAAGAGCAAGAGACACCTGCAGGGTTAGGGGTTGTCGAATTTATTTTTATTCATTGAACAATGGTGACTGCACCGATTGGTGCAGGGGTGGTGCTTTTGGTGCTGGGATGGGGTGCTCTGCACGTTATTAAAGGCCGTCGGCCACAGAGCACTCGTGGGTTGGTGTATCGATGTTGGCATGCGCGCTCTCTCTATGCATAACATCTGCATGTGTTCCTCCAAAGACAGGTCCTGGATCGTAGTGTAAATAGCAGCGTAGTCGTGTAAATAATGCTCCCTACCGGCTGTATGTTTAGTTTGCGAATTCTTTCCGCAATTCGGTTATCCTGTGGGTGTGTTTCTGTGAGGAGAAGGGTGCAACGTCGCAGGGGGACATATTTACTCATTTGTGAACATCTGTAAAACTGTCGCACTCAGGGTAGAGTTAATAGTAGAGGGACTACATCTGAGTGCCACACTAAACTAGGTAAAAATTTATCGGGTCGGGACGCCCCGAGGGTAGAGAAGGGTGCAATGTTGCGAATATGGAATTTGGCCTCCATATCCGCTTGTAAATATTCCCCTATTTCTCCAATACTCCCCAACTTTCCCCAATCCCCCATTCCCTAGTCCCATTGCATGTAAATAACACTCTGTAGAACCGACCTTCCCCTTTTTCCCCCATTTAAATGTCGTGCCCAGGCCCCACCGCAACACACGTAGACAACTATAGGACGTCTTCCTAGTTATTCTTAATCTATGTCAGTTAAGGACTCGTTTCCATTAATTCTGACTCTTCGTTGCACCAGAATGTGATTATATGGCATCAGTAGTGAGTTTAGGACCTTTCCCATACCTCCTCCCATCTTTTTCCCCAAACAACATATCAACTTCTACAACCAACAACTATAACTACAACAACAGAGGAGATGGGGGCGGCGCGGTGGCGCGGGGGAGGATGCGTCCTCACACCGGCTCGATTAGCGCCATTGACCACGCGCTCCACGGGGTTACCACGGAGGGGCTGGCTGTCAGCTCCTCGTCAAGGGCGGAGCCTGGTAACCCCCCGCACCCAATCAGAAGGGCGGACCGATTCCATCTGGGGCGGCGCTAGCGAGCCGAGGGCGTGTCACTCCCCGCCGGATATACGTGGCGACTTACCGGAAGTGAAGAGAGATGCGCCCCCAGCTGGAGAAAGAAGGACCTGCGAGCGCTGAGACAGATGCGCCTGAGCTTGGAGAGGACCCGCCTGAGAAAGAACGTTACCTCCGAGCGCTGTGACCTCCCCGCATCTCTGGACCGGACCGGACTGTACCCTGCCTTGAGCCAAGAGTGCACCTTGAGCCATCGCTACCTGCCTTTCCCTGCCATCAATCCCCGTGTGAGTCAGCCGTTGTCCCGTTTATCTGTCGTCTGTCCGGGGTCAATATAAGAGTGTGTCTAAGTGCCTGTCTTCCTGTGATATACCTCTAGCCCCTGTAATCTAACCTTTCCGTACGAATATAATTGAGAATCGAAACATTGGTGTCTGTCATTATAATCCAGCCGGGTGTCTTCTTTTCCTTTATTGATCCAGCGTGGCGCGGCTTCGTCAACGTTCGAGTACAATCGGGTAATTTGTGCGGACACGACGGCCATTCCGCTCGGCCCACCTTAACATCAAAGTCGTGTCTGTAACAATATATATATATATATATATATATATATATATATATATATATATATATATATATATATATATATATATATATATATATATATATATATATATACACATACAGACACACACATATATACACATAGACACATATATACACACACATACACATGTGTACACACACATGTACACCGACACACATGCACACACATACACATATACACATACACACATGTACACCCCCACACACACATACACACACACACACACACACACACACACACACACACACACACACACACACACACACACACACACACACACACGCGCGCGCACACGCACACACACACACACGTCCCACATGTATATATCCCACATCCCACATGTATATACATGTTTAAAGTGTACGTGCCCTTCCCCCCTCCCCCGCCCGGCAACGCTGAGTACTTCTGCTAGTAACTAATGAAATAAAAACGAAGAAATATCTCTGGGTAATTTACTGAAACTCGGTGAAATTCGCTGAAATTCGCTGAAATTCGCTCGGTGTATCGGTGAAATATTTTATTTGGGCGGTGTAGAATTGCTTCGAACGAAATATCTCTTAGCAATTTCCCGTCTGTGTTTCATGTCCATGCACACGTGAAATGGAGTTTGTTTTTGCACACGTGAAATGAACATGTGAACCTTTACTTCCGGATAATAATGTTGAATGAAATAAAAACGAAGAAATATAGTGGGGTCACCCGTGGGACATTTCGACATATTGAGTTAGATGCTGCACATTCAAAATGGTTACTGGCAATTCATCAGATCCAGAAATGGTGCAATGAACACAATTTATTTCTTTCACATAATATGTGGCCCCTCACTCCTCTCCACCTGACACTCTCCTCTCTCCACCTGACACTCTCCTCTCTCCACCTGACACTCTCCTCTCTCCACCTGACACTCTCCTCTCTCCACCTAGCACTCCTCTCCTCTCCAATCCCTCACATTCCTCTCCTCTCCAATCCCTCACCTCTCCAATCCCTCACACACCTCTCCTCTCCAAACCCTCACTCTCCTCTCCAATCGCTCCTCACTCGCCTCTCCAATCGCTCCTCACTCGCCTCTCCAATCGCTCCTCACTCGCCTCTCCAATCGCTCCTCACTCGCCTCTCCAATCGCTCCTCACTCGCCTCTCCAATCGCTCCTCACTCGCCTCTCCCATCGCTCCTCACTCGCCCCTCCAATCGCTCCTCACTCGCCTCTCCAATCGCTCCTCACTCGCCTCTCCAATCGCTCCTCACTCGCCTCTCCAATCGCTCCTCACTCGCCTCTCCAATCGCTCCTCACTCGCCTCTCCAATCGCTCCTCACTCGCCTCTCCAATCGCTCCTCACTCGCCTCTCCAATCGGCTTTCCCCGTCTCGTTTCTCTCGTTTTTCTCCCGTCTCGTTCTTTTTCTTGCTCCAAATCGGCCCGTCTCGCCCGTCGGCCCGTCTCGCCCGTCGGAATCGGAAATCGGGCCGTCTTGCTTTCTTGCTTGCGCGTAAATAAATTGTGTTCATTACACCATTTCTGGATCTGATGACTTGCCAGTAACCATTTTGTAAAAATGAATGTGCAGCATCTAACTCAATATGTCGAAATGTCACACACATCCATGCCCGTGGGATTCCCACGGGTGACCCCGCAAGTTTGCATTGACGTTCGTCGACGCACTCGTTCGCCCGTCTCATTCGCTTTCTTGCTACATCCTGTTCAAGTGTGCATTCTTCATCGATCGTCTCATTCATTTTGGAAATAGAAGTTTCCACGCAGCGCATGAATTGTCACTATCCTCAAGAGGAAGTGTCTCGTAATCATCAAATGATAAATGGCAAGTAAATTATATTGTGGAAAATTAAAGATTTCAAATAAACCTATTTAAAGTGTATGCGCACATAACTAATAAAAAAAACGAAGAAATATCTCTCGGTAATTTCCTGAAACATATTTTACTTCCGGCTAATGTTGAATGAAATAAAAACGAAGAAATATATGTCGGCATCATTGTTGACGTTTTTGTGACGACTGTCATCAAACGAAAAAGTAATATATCTTATAGTGTAGCAGCATAGCAAACCTGTTGTGCATTTTGTGATACAAGCACCAAATTTGGTACACTAGTAGACTATCATATTGTTGCAGATATGGGACTTGGCCTCAATATCCGCTTGTAAATACTCCCCTATTTCCCCAATACTCCCCAACTATCCCCAATCCCCCATTCCCTAGTCCCATTGCCTGTAAATAACACTCTGTAGAACCGACCTACCCCTTTTTCCCCCATTAAATGTCGTGCCCAGGTTCACCGCATCTCACGTAGACAACTATAGGACATCTTGCTAGTTATTCTTAGTCTATGTCAGTTAAGGACTCGTTTCCATTAATTCTGACTCTTCGTTGCACGAAATTGTGATCGTATGGCACCAGTAGTGAGTTTAGGACCTCCCCTTACCTCCTCCCATCTTCCCCATGAAACAACAACAACAACTACAACAACTACAACAACAACAACTACAACAACAACAACAACAACAACTACAACTACAACTACAACTACAACAACAGTGGAGATGGGGGCGGCGCGGCGCGGGGGAGTGTACGTCCTCACACCGGCTCGGTTAGCCGCCATGACCATGCGCTCCGACGGGGTTACCACGAAGGGGCTCCCTGTCAGCCCCTCGTCAAGGGCGGAGCCGGTAACCCCCCCGCACGCACCCAATGAGAAGCAACGGGCCGATTCCATCTGGGGCGGAGCTAACGAGCCGAGGGCGTGTCACTCCCCGCCGGATATACGCAGCCACTTACCGGACGTGACGTGAGATGCGCCCCCGACTGAAGAAGACAAGTCACGACCTTCGAGCGCTGAGTGAGGCCTCCCGCATCTCTGGACCGGAGCGGGTCGATTCTGTCCTTGAGCCAAGAGTGCACCTTGAGCCATCGACTACCCGCTTTCCTTGCCATCAATCCCCGTGTGAGTCAGTTTTGTCCCGTTTATCTGTCGTCTGTCGGGGCTAATATAAGAGTGTGTCTAAGTGCCTGTCTTTCTATGCTGTCCCTCTCATTCCTGTAATCTGACCTTCCGCAATATTATAACCTCTTCCGGAGGTCTTGAGAACTGAACCCTTGGTGTCGTGTCATTTTAATCCCAGCCGTTGTGTCCTTTTCCATCATTGATTTAGCATAGCGCGACTTAGTCAACGTTCGAGTATAATCGGGTAAACGTGCAGGCGTGGTCATACCAAACCGCTCGGTAGACCAACATCCACAACCGCGTCTGTAACAATTGGTGTCAGGAGTGTCGGATTCGAACCTGGGACTAAATTTATTAGGCCCAAATTTTGGAACACCAATTGTACCACTAGGGTAACAATTGGTGTTGGGAGGTAGAATTCGATCCGGAGCGCGTTTCCCGCGCTCGAAATTATAACGACGAAATTTGATTTGTTTTACGGAAATAAAAACCCGAATTTTGAAAGTCGCGCTATGGCGGATCAAGACAGCTGGGGTCCGGTAGGGGAGAGTGAGGCAGGGTCGGTGCAGGACCAAATTGAGGGACGCGAGGAGTGCGAAGCAGCGAGGGTAGCAGACGCACAAAATAGCGTCGTTGCGCCCGACGTTGCGGGGGCGCAAAATGGCGCCTCGCTGGTCACCGCGCCCGCGACCGTGGCAGCGCCCCTGGTGGATTCGAACCTTTTCCTCCTGCAAATGAGGGCCCTTATGGAACAAATGGGTGAGCAATTGGGAGACCAAATTAGAGGTTTGAAAAGCAGTATGGGACAAATGGGGAACCGGATGGAGGCTCAGAATGAGCAATTGGGGGTAATGGGGAACCGGATGGATGCTCAGGGTGAGCGATTGGAGGGCAAAATAGGGGTAATGAGGGACGAAGCGAGGGGTACCGGAGAGGGGTTAGACAATAATTTTAAGGAGTTAGACAAGAAATTTGGGAAGTTAGACAATAATTTTGAGGGGTTAGACAACGGGATAAAAGAGGTGAGAAATGGGTTAATAGGGTTAGAAAACAGTATGGAAGGCAAATTGAGGGACATGAGGGACCAAGCGGAAAGGGAAGTTAAACAAATGGAGCAGCAGATAGAGGGGGTCAGAATGGGGGTAGAAACTAAACTGGATGCTCACAGGGAGGAAATGGAGCAGATGAGGGTGGCATCTGGGCAGGAGATGCAAGTGATGGGAGAGGAGATCAGAAGAGGAGTGAGTGAGGAGGTCGGAGGAGTGCGCGAGGAGGTGAGGCACTGTAAGGAGCACATGGAGAAGGAGGTGAGAAAGGGGACTGTAAAGTTACAAGGGGGCATAGAGGACCTGACGCAGGAGGTGGAACAGCTGACGGAGGGACAAAAAGGACTAACGGAGCAGGTTCAAAGGAACACTGCGGTATTAGGAGGTTTAAAAGCGACACAAAACGACATAAAAAACGACTTAATAGCGACAAAGAGGGAATGTCAGATGGTACGTGAGGGACTGACAGCGAGGTTGGACGAGGTGGTAGAGGTAATGGAGACGAAGGACCGGCAGGTGAGGACGCACCTGGAAACGGTCAAGGTAGCCTTAGAGGACGAGCTTGAGGAGACGTACCGGGGAATAAAAGAGGTGAAGCAGAAATTAGAAGAAGTGGAAGAAGGGGTGAGCGAAATTAAGAAGCGACGGAGAGAGGATAAGAAGGAGATAAAAGAGGAGATAAAAGAATTGGTCCAAAGTCTGTGTTTGGATCGTGATGATGTGCTCATTAACCGGATGAGGGATTCGCAGGTGATGGAGGAGAAGCGAAAAGGAAGAGGACCCGGTGTAAGTGGTGACCAATATGGTCGTGCGTATGATGCGCCAGGGGATTTAAGAAGCTTGGGGGTCGAGATAGACCCGGGTGTTCGTGAGAGGCCGTTGGTGAAGTGTGCGACAGGTCTGGTGTGCGAAAAAGGAGGTGTGCGAGAAAGTCCGACTCTGGGGTGTGTGAGGAAAAAGTGCGTGCCAAGGAGTGAGTGTGCTGGCGAGAATGAGTCGGTCGTAGCGCGTGTGCGAGGGAGCACATGGAAGCGCGGTGTGGTGAGTGTTACAGAGGGTGTAACGGGAGAGTGTGCTCGAGAAAGGTGTGTGACGGACAGGTGCATGAGGAAAGAGTGCGCTGTCAAGAGTAAGGGTGAGTGCGCTGTCAAGAATGGAGGTGAGAGTAGTGAGAGTGACAAGGAGAGTGAGTTGGTTGTGACAGGTGAGCGAGGATGTACACCTGGGATGGAAGGATGCACATCTGGAATGGTAGAGCGTGAGTGGGAATGCACGCTGGAATTGGTAGTGAGGCACGTGGTTGGGTGTGCGAATGAGAGCACACCTGTGATTGTCACAGAGGAGGTGACAGAGGAGGGGGCGCGAAGAGGTGTGTTGGTGAGGTGTGCGACCAACGAATGTGTGCCAAAGTGTTCGGTGGTCAGGTGTGTGACCAAGGCTGTGAGTGGAATGGGTGTACCGAGGTGTGTAAGGAAAGGTACGAGGAGCATGGAAACGGCTGGATGTGTGAGCAAGGAACGGGCCGCGGGGTGTAAGCGTCCAGGTGAAGCATCGACGTTAGACGGGGTAGAGTTTAGGTCGACTTTTAGCCGAATCGGGCCCTCGGTGCGTGCTGGGCCTCGCTTTGAACGGCCGCGTCCGTGCTCCACTAGGCGGAGCGGGCAGCCCGATAGAAAGGGTCGTCATGGCGACCACTTTTTGTTGAGGCATTCCGGCAGGTCGAGATCGGGACATTGGATGGCTCCACGCCGAGATGGTGCGTGGGATCTCGGCCCGGGTAAGCCCCCGTCCCTGCCCCGAATGCCGGACGCATCCAGCCGCTGGCGCAGAACAACCCGCATTCATGGCTTGGCTTTACGAAGCCGGGCTTTGGACAGGAATTGGCGCATCGAGAGGCATTAGTGAGTAGACTGGGTGATGAGGTTAGTGTTTTGGACCCAAAATTAGAGAAAAACAAAATTTGATGATTGGCAAGGGATTGGCAGTAGTGATTGGCAGATGATGGGTAGTGATTGGCAAATTTTTAATTTGTTGAAATTTGATGTGCGAAATTGGTAGTGAGCGATGGGCCCGGTGGGTAAGGCTGGCATCCCTGCCACCCTTCCCATAGGTGGGGGCAAATGCGCAATAGCTTATGGGGTTGATGGCAGTGAAAACTAGCCCGGGTGGGTTAGGTTATATTGTAGGGATCTAGCGAAGATGACATTAGGTGACGTTAAGTTTAGTTAGTGACTGATACCTGTAGTGGGGACGCAGGTAGATTAGTGTGGATGATAATGACGTGGGAGCGCAATAGTTTAAAGGGACGACTGGGAAGCGCAAGTTTCAGAGGGGAGTAGTTAGGTGAGATGATGCTGTGTGAGAATTGAACAGGTGTGATTGCACAGGTGTGCAACTGGACAGGTGTGTGGAGCAGTGTGTGAGTAGTGAGTGTTGTGGATCAGCGCGAATGCGCTTGGGGAGAGAAGGGTGCAGGTGGCACCAGGTGTGAGAGCACAGGTGTGCAAGTAAAGGTGTGTGGAGAGAGTTGGAGTAATTGGTACGGAGTGGTGTGCATGGTGCGAAGGTGTGGATGGGGGAAGAGTGGACCCCTTTCACGAGTACCCGGGGCGGGTAGTGTAAGTGTTAGGTAGAGGGTATAGGTAAATTGTGGTTGGATATTGGCATCTGTGGTGCGGGTGACAGAATGGTATTTGGATGGGTGCATTAGTGTTGTGGAAATGGCTGGGCGTGTAGCCTGTTAGTGTGTGTAGTTGGTTGGGCACTCCACCACTGTGAGGATGTCGGCCAGGTGAGGCCGCAGGTGGGCTCTGGGAGCCGATAGTTGTGAGTGGGTGCCTGAGGATCCCGGGTGTGGATCGGGCAGCCCAGTGCCAGAGAGGGCACCGAGTGGGGAGAGCGCCAGAGGGCCTTCCCCAGGTAGTTAGGTTAGGGTAAGGAGCAGGTAAGCTCGGAGGCAACTGCAGTGGTGGAGGTGTGCAGGTGGGTAGACCCACTGGGAGAGGTACACGCCACAGCCCAGAAATTGTGCGAGGGCACCGGGAGATGAATCGGGGGAGTGAGACCCCAAATTGAAAAGCACCACAGTTTGGCCAATGGGAATTGGTTTTTAGAACCCATAGTGTAAGAGGGCCAATGGTTTGGCCGGAGAAAGACCCCGGGTAGTGTAAAGTTGTTAAAGTCATTTAGGAAATAGTTAGGATTGATGAACCTGTCGCACCATACGCAGCCACTTACCTGTGGTGATGATGATGACTCCACACCTGTGTTTTCTTTGTTCTGTGTGCAGGAAATGAGAATTGCTGTGTGGATTGGTGAGACGCATCACGACGTGGATGAGACATTGGGGTGATTCCATCTCTCCCTCCCTAGGAGGGACTGATGATGAATTGGTAATGGCAAATTTTGATGAGTTGAAAATGGCAAATTTGATTGGTTAGGAGGGAGAGAAGACGAATTTGGTATATGGGAGGAACGGGGAAGACAGTAGGGACGTTTGTTGATTTGTAAAGTAGATGTTTATGGGTAGTGTTGTGTTTTGTGGATACAGTAAGGGGTAAGGGAGGGGCCATGTAGGTTACCTGGTGGGGGGGGGGGCGTACGGTAGGAACGTACCTGTCTCACCTGGTTCCCATGTGCCCCCAGTGTGCATTACCTTACATTGCGTGCACTTTTGCGCCCTTACCACCTTACTCACTTGTCTGCTTCTTTTGTCTCCCACCTCTGAGGATCTGGCTTTGGGGTAGAGAGAGAGGAGAGAGAGGTGCTGGCTACGCAGTTGTGGGCCTGCACTTTCGCTGCTTGCTGCCTGGATCGATACACCATATGGACCGCAATGTTGGTGGCCACCCACAATGGACCGCAGTTCTTTTGCGGCCAAGCACCACCCGTGGATGGACCTATGGGTCAACGTGGCACCTATGCCATACAAGGTGAACCACTTATAGTTGGCCCCCTGACGGCCACAATACAGAAATGGACGCGGTTGGCGCCTTTCTTTATTTTTTTGAAAGAGGCAAGAACACCAAGTGCACCACACGAAGGCAAGACCAGCGGCAGAACATCGGCCGGCTGCGACACCACCGGTGATTTATAAACACTTTATTGGTGCACCGGATGGTGCTGACTGTGTTATGGGGTGGTGCTTTTGATGCTTGGAAGGGGTGCTCTGCACATTATTAAAGGCCATAAGGCCACAGAGCACTCGTGGGTTGGTGTATCGATGCTGGCATGCGTGCTCTCTCTATGCATAACATCTGCATGTGTTCCTCCAAAAACAGGTCCTGGATCGTAGTGTAAATATCAGCGTAGTCTTGTGTAAATAATGCTCCCTACCGGCTGTATGTTTAGTTTGCGAATTCTTTCCGGATTCGGTTATCCTGTGGGTGTGTTTCTGTGAGGAGAAGGGTGCAACGTCGCAGGGGGACATATTTACTCATTTGTGAATATCTGTAAAACTGTCGCACTCAGGGTAGAGTTAATAGTAGAGGGAACTACATCTGAGTGCCACACTAAAATAGGTAAAAATTTATCGGGTCGGGACGCCCCGAGGGTAGAGAAGGGTGCAATGTTGCGGATATGGGACTTGGCCTCAATATCCGCTTGTAAATACTCCCCTATTTCCCCAATACTCCCCAACTATCCCCAATGCCCCATTCCCTAGTCCCATTGCCTGTAAATAACACTCTGTAGAACCGACCTTCCCCTTTTTCCCCCATTAAATGTCGTGCCCAGGTTCACCGCATCTCACGTAGACAACTATGGGACATCTTGCTAGTTATTCTTAGTCTATGTCAGTTAAGGACTCGTTTCCATTAATTCTGACTCTTCGTTGCACCAGAATGTGATCGTATGGCACCAGTAGTGAGTTTAGGACCTCCCCTTACCTCCTCCCATCTTCCCCATGAAACAACAACAACAACTACAACAACTACAACAACAACAACAACAACAACAACTACAACAACAACAACAACAACTACAACAACAACTACAACTACAACAACAGAGGAGATGGGGGCGGCGCGGCGCGGGGGAGTGTGCGTCCTCACACCGGCTCGGTTAGCCGCCATGACCATGCGCTCCGACGGGGTTACCACGAAGGGGCTCCCTGTCAGCCCCTCGTCAAGGGCAGAGCCGGTAACCCCTCCGCACGCACCCAATGAGAAGCAACGGGCCGATTCCATCTGGGGCGGAGCTAACGAGCCGAGGGCGTGTCACTCCCCGCCGGATATACGCAGCCACTTACCGGACGTGACGTGAGATGCGCCCCCGACTGAAGAAGACAAGTCACGACCTTCGAGCGCTGAGTGAGGCCTCCCGCATCTCTGGACCGGAGCGGGTCGATTCTGTCCTTGAGCCAAGAGTGCACCTTGAGCCATCGACTACCCGCTTTCCTTGCCATCAATCCCCGTGTGAGTCAGTTTTGTCCCGTTTATCTGTCGTCTGTCGGGGCTAATATAAGAGTGTGTCTAAGTGCCTGTCTTTCTATGCTGTCCCTCTCATTCCTGTAATCTGACCTTCCGCAATATTATAACCTCCTCCGGAGGTCTTGAGAACTGAACCCTTGGTGTCGTGTCATGTTAATCCCAGCCGTTGTGTCCTTTTCCATCATTGATTTAGCATAGCGCGACTTAGTCAACGTTCGAGTATAATCGGGTAAACGTGCAGGCGCGGTCATACCAAACCGCTCGGTAGACCAACATCCACAACCGCGTCTGTAACAATATTATGAAAAGATCTGGATATTGGGCCATCTCAGATTCAGAGATTTGATTTTTGCAAGATTTCGATTCGATTGGGATCGAAGAGAACACCTTCTTCGTCTTCTGTACAGTGAAGTTGCCAGCCCTGAATTCTCTGGCTACATCTGGGTGCTTCATTGGGAGTGCAACCGTGTCCCTCAGGTGAACAGGGACACACCTGGCATAGTGTGTGTGGTCTAAGGCATGGAACCATGGGACCAGTTCTGTCAGGGCATCAAGGTACGTCGTGAATGAAGCCTGCCGCAGAGAACGCACGTAGACCAGTACCAACATCTCTAGTTCCAGCACAGTTGCCCAGTACTGAAAGTTGGGAATGTCTTCTCCTCTCTGGTGACACCAGTCTTCGAACTCAGGCAGGTCTTCTGCATCATCAGCATATGTCATACAGTGGCGTTCATACGCACGGTGTTGCAGGATGTGCAGTGCCGCTGCAGTGATTTGATGAGCTCTTCTTGTGCGGGTGACGTGGGCAGCTCGTAGGAAGGAGTCGGCCGTCCCTGGCGTTGCAATCTCAGCTTGCAAAATCTGCAAATCTTGCAAAAATCAAATCTCTGAATCTGAGATGGCCCAATATCCAGATCTTTTCATAATATGATAGTCTACTAGTGTGCCAAATTTGGTGCTTGTATCACAAAATGCACAATTCTTTTGAATATTTGGGCTAAGCCGCCCCACTAAAACGATATCTATAGGTGTGCAAAGTGTCAAGTTAATCCATCCTTCGATGCCTGAGCCTTAGGCGAACAAACTTTTCAAGTCCTTGCATTATAGGATGATTTTCCTTGGTGGCCATATTGGATTTTGGACGTCATCTCGAAAATAAGTGACATATGAAATGTACCTTTCCCTGAATCAGTTTCACTGACCTCAAAAACCCCTGATTTGATACCTCATTTGTCTATCTGTGACTTCTACAGCCAGAGATATATGATATTTCAGTTTTGCTGGTGGCATTTTGAATTTTGGCCAACATCTTGGAAAATCTGAAACGGTCAGGATGGCTCCTAGGCTAAAATCAATTGATAGGTCCAAACGAAGCTCCATACCAAATTTGGGACTTTTGTCCGGCTTGTAACATTACGCCTAAAAATTGTTGCTAAGCCACCTGACTATCACATGCAGTGTTATTTGTAAAAGTTTGGTCCATAAGCACGAAAATAAAAATGGTAGTTTTGTAAAGTCGTTCCCCCAGAAATTATTGCTAAGCTGCCTAACTAGATCAATCACATGGGGGTTAAATGCATGTTCCAAGTGAACTCCAATCGGTGGAGGCGTCGTGGTGCACCGGGCTAAGGCGGGCCACGATGACGTATCAACGATGAGACTCGAGAGCTGTAAACGGCAAAGGTTCGAATCCTCGATCCTGGGCCCCCGCAGGTGTTGCGCCGCGGAAAATGAGCCTCACGCTAAAGACGTCCGGGCGGACGCCCCGGGCACCCGGGCCTCCACCCTTTTGAATCCAAACCAATTAATCAATAAATTAATCACTGAAAAGCGAATTTATGCATTTGAAATCGTCCACCGTTCCTTGTCGTGACGTCACATTCAACGACCATAAAATGAAATGTTGTTGTTTTTTTGAAGGATATTTAAATAATCTCGTTGACCCTTAAGGACTTATATATATATATATATATATATATATATATATATATATATATATATATATATATATATATAAAACCCTTCGGTTTATAATTAAATATAAAATCGATGGACCATCCACAGGGTAAAGGAAAGAATAAAAGAAAAAAATATCACTTCCCGTTCCAGATCCAGGAAGTTGACCCCAAGAGGAAGAAGAAGAAGAAGAACCACCCTTCGGCTAGTCACTCGTCACTCGTCACGTCAGTCGTCAGTCGTCAGTCGTAGTCCTCGGGCACACTGAAACTGTAAGTGTCATGTGCGGCTGTCATACGGGTTGAAGGCACGAACAGTGCACCAAAATCGAGCGTCATTATATATCATAAATTAATAATGCACTATATCCTGCCTCCAAAGGTGCGGGCGACAGTCCCTGACCGAGCTTTGTTGGTTTATTGGTTTATTCCCAAAGATGGATGTTCCATTCACCGTGAGGAGCATTCCCAAAGATGGATGTTCAATTCATGGTGAGGAGCATTCCCAAAGATGGATGTTCCATTCACGGTGAGGAGCATTCCCAAAATTAGTCACGTGAAAAAGTAAGTACCCGTGTACAAGTAAGTACACGTGAAAAAGCTCCGTCTCCCTGTGCCGCCCCGTCTCCCTGTCCCGCTCCGTCTCCCTGTCCCGCTCCGTCTCCCTGTCCCGCTCCGTCTCCCTGTCCCGCTCAGTCTCCCTGTCCCGCTCAGTCTCCCTGTCCCGCTCAGTCTCTCTGTCCCGCTCAGTCTCTCTGTCCCGCTCAGTCTCCCTGTCCCGCTCAGTCTCCCTGTCCCGCTCAGTCTCCCTGTCCCGCTCAGTCTCCCTGTCCCGCTCAGTCTCCCTGTCCCGCTCAGTCTCCCTGTCTGCGGGCGACAGCTCAGTCTCTCTGTATGGAGTGGGAGGGAGAGAGCAGTGGGATTGGTAGAATATGGAGTGGGAGGGAGAGAGCAGTGGGATTGGTAGAATATGGAGTGGGAGGGAGAGAGCAGTGGGATTGGTCGAGTGAAGTATGGAGTGGAAGGGAGAGAGCAGTGGGATTGGTAGAATATGGAGTGGGAGGGAGAGAGCAGTGGGATTGGTCGAATATGGAGCGGGAGGGAGAGAGCAGTGGGATTGGTCGAATATGGAGCGGGAGGGAGAGAGCAGTGGGATTGGTCGAGTGTGGAGTGGAATGGAGAGAGCAGTGGGATTGGTCGAATATGGAGTGGGAGGGAGAGAGCAGTGGGATTGGTCGAGTGACGTATGGAGTGGAAGGGAGAGAGCAGTGGGATTGATCGAATATGGAGTGGGAGGGAGAGAGCAGTGGGATTGGTCGAGTGTGGAGTGGAATGGAGAGAGCAGTGGGATTGGTCGAATATGGAGTGGGAGGGAGAGAGCAGTGGGATTGGTCGAATATGGAGCGGGAGGGAGAGAGCAGTGGGATTGGTCGAATATGGAGCGGGAGGGAGAGAGCAGTGGGATTGGTCGAATATGGAGTGGGAGGGAGAGAGCAGTGGGATTGGTAGAATATGGAGTGGGAGGGAGAGAGCAGTGGGATTGGTAGAATATGGAGTGGGAGGGAGAGAGCAGTGGGATTGGTAGAATATGGAGTGGGAGGGAGAGAGCAGTGGGATTGGTAGAATATGGAGTGGGAGGGAGAGAGCAGTGGGATTGGTAGAATATGGAGTGGGAGGGAGAGAGCAGTGGGATTGGTCGAGTGAAGTATGGAGTGGAAGGGAGAGAGCAGTGGGATTGGTAGAATATGGAGTGGGAGGGAGAGAGCAGTTGGATTGGTAGAATATGGAGTGGTCTTTTGGTATAATCCTGGGTTAAATGTGCATCCACCTTTTGGTATAATCCTGGGGTAAATGTGCATCCACCTTTTGGTATAATCCTGGGTTAAACGTGCATCCACCTTTTGGTATAATCCTGGATTAAATGTGCATCCACCTTTTGGTATAATCCTGGGGTAAATGTGCATCCATCTTTTGGTATAATCCTGGGTTAAATGTGCATCCATCTTTTGGTATAATCCTGGGTTAAATGTGTATCCACATTTTGGTATAATCCTGGGTTAAATGTGCACCACCTTTTGGTATAATCCTGGGGTAAATGTGCATCCATCTTTTGGTATAATCCTGGGTTAAATGTGTATCCACATTTTGGTATAATCCTGGGATAAATGTGCATCCACCTATTGGTATAATCCTGGGGTAAATGTGCATCCACCTTTTGGTATAATCCTGGGGTAAATGTGCATCCACCTTTTGGTATAATCCTGGTTTAAATGCGCATCCTCCTTTTGGTATAATCCTGGGTTAAATGTGCATCCACCTTTTGGTATAATCCTGGGTTAAATGTGCATCCACCTTTTGGTATAATCCTGGGGTAAATGTGCATCCATCTTTTGGTATAATCCTGGGTTAAATGTGCATCCACATTTTGGTCCAAACCTGGGTTAAATGTGCATCCACATTTTGGTATAATCCTGGGTTAAATGTGCATCCACCTTTTGGTATAATCCTGGGGTAAATGTGCATCCACCTTTTGGTATAATCCTGGTTTAAATGCGCATCCTCCTTTTGGTATAATCCTGGGTTAAATGCGCATCCTCCTTTTGGTGGAAACCTGGGTTAAATGTGCATCCACCTTATGGTATAATCCTGGGTTAAATGTGCATCCTCCTTTTGGTATAATCCTGGGTTAAATGCGCATCCTCCTTTTGGTGGAAACCTTGGTTAAATGTGCATCCACCTTATTGTATCATCCTGGGTTAAATGTGCATCCATCTTTTGGTATAATCCTGGGATAAATGTTCATCCACCTTTTGGTATAATCCTGGGTTAAATGTGCATCTACCTTTTGGTAAAATCCTGGGTTAAATGTGCATCCACCTTTTGGTATAATCCTGGGTTAAATGTGCATCCACCTTTTGGTATAATCCTGGGTTAAATGTGCATCCACCTTTTGGTATAATCCTGGGTTAAATGTGCATCCACCTTTTGGTATAATCCTGGGGTAAATGTGCATCCATCTTTTGGTATAATCCTGGGTTAAATGTGCATCCACATTTTGGTCCAAACCTGGGTTAAATGTGCATCCACATTTTGGTATAATCCTGGGTTAAATGTGCATCCACCTATTGGTATAATCCTGGGGTAAATGTGCATCCACCTTTTGGTATAATCCTGGGGGTAAATGTGCATCCACATTTTGGTATAATCCTGGGTTAAATGTGCATCCACCTTTTGGTATAATCCTGGGTTAAATGTGCATCCACCTTTTGGTATAATCCTGGGTTAAACGTGAGTAGTGTAATAATGTTGCTTCTGGGACACCTCCGTTTAACATGGGAAATCCCTATCTAATGTCATTTACCCCCTTGTCTTTTTCAAAAATCATAAACACCTCTATTTCTCCCACCCTCATCTTTATGAACCTTTTGTCTGTAGTACCTATCCTTAATGTTGTTCATTAGACCACGCATAAACAAATATTTGTTTTCTCTTATAGACCTATCATCCTTCTTCTACATATCATCTGGCAGATTAATCTTTGACCCACTCAAACATTGACCCATTCACTTCCATATTAATTCTTTCCCTCCCTCATTGCCCCTAAACACCTATATTTCTCTCACCCTGTTCTTTACGAACCTTCTAACCTTTTGACATGTTATCCTTATTCATTAGACCACTTAAACACCTGTGATCCTTCTGACCTTATGGACCTTTTAACCTTTTACTCTTAATATCATCTGGTGAATATAACCCACTCAAACAACGACCCTACAAATATTTGTTTATGCGTGGGAAATAATTTAATTCTCTTGCCACTCTCTTCACCATCTAATATATTAACAAAAAATATGTTTGAGTTTGGTTCTTTATTAAGATATTTTAACTGAGCTAAGATAAAATGGTAAACCTCCCTCAATGTTCTTGTTTGAGCACCTCCAGTGCCACATACCATTTTAAAATTAAAGTATATATTTTCCTGACAACCATCAAAGTTTTCCGTCCACTCAAAAATATTTCCATCTTTTTTACCCAATTCACCGGTATTTAAATTAATTCTCTTATTTGTTTTGTGAACTTTTTTACCAGTTGCCTTTTCAATTATACCTATTTGATATTTTTCACATTCATTATGTTTTCCATTTATATACCAAGGTTGATTACACCTCCACTCTTTAGTCTGGTTGATACTTGGTTCTATCATTTATATAATAGTAAAAAAGGCGGCGGTAGCCCGTTAAAATCCCCAACCCCCCCCCCTTTTTAACTTATCACTTATATATATCTTATCACTTATATATATCTTATCACTTATGTATATCTTATCACTTATATATATCTTATCACTTATATATATCTTATCACTTATATACTTATATAACCATAAGGGAGACTATCAATTCCATTTTCTAAAATAAACCTCTTATCATCAAAAGCCCCCAATGCTTTCTTATTTATCTCTTCTGAATATAATTGATGTTTATAACTTCTTATTCCATTAATCTTTCTAAACCCTTCTTTCTTTGTTGTTAAACAGTTATAATAATCCTTAAAGTTTATTGTTTCTTTAATAACATTTTTCTTTACACCTTTTAACTTCTTATCAGTCTTTTCAACGTTATTCACAATGTATTTATAAGCATAAGCCTTTGACCTCAATCCCACAAATTCACTCATAACATTTCCTCCTAATTCATCCTTGAACTTTCCAATCACCTTTTTATTTTTAGAAGAGAACAACTCACTCTCTGGACTGTAATTACTCGTGTCATAGATATTAATGTCTCTTTTCATGTCTGAATAAACATCGTTGGTATTAATTTTCAAAATAAAACTATCTGTATCCATATAAAGTAGATTAACATCATTTTGATATTTCTTCCTCAAGTTATTATAAAAGTAATCATACATTAATGACTTTGATAAATCAAGAATTGTTGTTCCAATATAAATAGGTTTGTTCATTTCAATACTCTCTTTAATCAAATGGATCGCACAAAAGTTCTCAGTAAAGACCTCAGCTCGAGTAAAACTCGGTCTATTAATTAATTTTGATGCTTGTTCCCAAGATGTTGATAGTCTGATATTTTGTCTTTTCCTCACATTCTCCATAGTCTTACCAAAGACCGCATTATTCATTAATTTATAAAAGTCTTTCTCAAAATCTGTTTTTGACTCTGTTCTTCTTTGTGTATTAAAATCAATGTACCCCTTTAACCAATGACTTTGATTGAACTTTAGAACCCTATGGATCTTCTCTACTCTTAGACCTTTTGATAAATATTGTCGCAAATTTCTTTGGTGTAGAACATAATTTTTCTTGTTATATAATGTAGTAAGTAATTTTTCTGTTGATTCACCTATATCAAACGATCGTTGATAATCACTCAACCATTCTTTCTTTGGACTTTCTTTCTCACAAGCAAATGGGAGATCTTTGTGTAGGTTATGGAGTTCCTCTGGATATTTTAAATCAATTTCAAAATAATAACCAACTTTTTCTTCATCCAATTCTTTTTGTGTAGAGATACATACATCTTGTAAAACGTTTTTGTAGTCTTTTTCCTTTACCCATCTAAGTTTTCCATAAGGAAGAGCCTGAGACATTGCCCAGCCATACAGGTTGTTCGCGTCATAGTACATCAAGTAAGAACTCTCTTTCGTTGGATCATAATTTGGAAGATATTTGTTATTTGCTTTTGCGTATCTACTCGAGCAGACTTGTGAAATTCCACCTCTTTTTGCCTTTTCAATCATCAAAAGCATATCAACATCGGTTATCAAATCCAAATCTTGTTTTGTCATTTTCAACATCGCACTCCAGGCCAATCCAGGTGCTGTGTAGTAGTGAGCAGGATCCAATCCATATCCAGTGCGACAAACAGATCTAAAGGCTTCAAATACATCGGCCAATAAAAGCACATCAGTTTTGAGATACAAATCGTGATACTCGCCAAGATTCTTGATGTTATATTTTTCCCAAACATTTTGTGCGTGTACATAATCTTTATCAGATATATGACTATTATTTAATTTGTTATAGAAATTTTCTTTTGAAGGAAGTTGTGTTTCATTGAATCTCTCAAATGAGTCCATATAGTCATAGGGGTAAATTCCCTTTTGTGTTAGAAAATCTTTATCTAAAAAATACTCTGAAAGACATGGAAACTCTTTTAGATTTTGAACCAAGTTAACCAATGGACTTGCCATGAATTTAAATGTATCAAGAAATCTGATATGAGTAATAGGAGATGTGTGAATTGTTTTTGTGAATGAAATGTATTTCTGATCCGTGTTTGGAATTGCTGAGATACTTCCAGAAGTCTTTGAGAGTTCCTTGATAAATAGATGTGTATCATAATGAGCGTTGTTATGAAGAAAGACAGGAATGAAAGAGGGGAGTTGATAATTAATATTACAACTTTGATGAGCCGGACCTCTATATTTACCAGTGAGATGACAATGGTCTCTAACCTTTAGACCTTTACCAATTTTCTCCTCACAAATATGACAGACATTGTTTTTTATAAATTCCCTTTTTTCTTTACTTGTTAAGGACATTGGTTTATTGGTTTCTCTCATTATCTTGGTTAATCGAACACAGTCTTTTTCTAGTCGTTTCACAAACTCCTCTGGGGTATTTGAGCCTCTATACATCTCTAACTTGTTATATTTATCACCAACGGATGATTTGATATAATAACAAAAACCACAAGGAGTATGTTTTTGATATTTATTTGTGTATGATTCTTTTGGATCTTGAGAAGCAGTATCAATTTTTTCTAAAATACTTTCAAAATCAGCATATATAACAAATGGATGTTTGATCTTTTTATTTTCATCTTTGAATGTGATCTTTGAGCCTTCTTTAGGCATATTGATTACCGTTGATTTATGTTCGCCACAATAATTTGAATGTTTATCTAATCTTTCTTGTGAATTGAAGAAGTTAAGACAACGCAAACAAATATATATTTTATTTGTTCTCTTACAGACTTGTGGTTTTATTAATTTAGCAATATCTTTGATGTATGTATAATGTGAATTTTCGTCTGAATTAAAATATAGAAGATTAATATGAGTTTGTTTACAATTGTCAGAAAGCTTTAAAACCTGAATGTTGTTTGTTTCTGTTAGACCATAAACATTAACTGATAAATTATTCATCTTTTCAAATTTAGGAATATCATTTAAAGTCATCGGAAACTTTAGATCTTTCGTATTTAATGTATTCTCATATTTTTTATAATGAGATACTCTTTCATCATGAAAATGTGGAGGATGTAAGTGTGCTAAAATAGACCAGAGAAAACATTTATTGTCTTTATTTTTGATATTGATAACTGCTTTTCTATTTTTGATAACACTGGGTAAATCAATGTAAGAAGAAGCTTTTAGAGGATCTGATTTAAGAATATGAATGTCTATGTAAATAATTTTTCCTATATTGAATCCACTTCCTACGATTGAATTATCCACATCTTGCTCTTGTTTAATAAGTTCATCATAGACTCCTGATGTTTTAAAATCTTGATATGAAGATATAAAGTGTGGCTCAGTTCTCATGTATGGTGCATCTATAACTCCTTCATCCTTTGTCATTTCTAATTTTACTCCCATATAAAATTTAAGTGGTTTCATTTCCTTTAGTGTTTTTTCAATCAACGTTTGAACAGCAGGTTTAACTATTTCTACAGCATCAACTATAGACTCTGGTTCAGGAGGTTTGAAGTTAAAGACTCTTATTTTAATATGTCCTTTGAATGCTCCATCAGAGTTTTTAGTTGTGATAAAATTTGATAAATGTAGATTTGTTTTAAGATGTATTTTGAAGCCTTTCTTGAGGATATTTTTATTACATGTAGAACAGTGTTTTGTTTCAGGTGGAAGAGGGGAAAGTTTGTTTAAAATGTTGTATGTATGTTTTGCGGTGAGAATATGTTGTTTATAATATTTTACTTCCTTCTCGCAAGTATCACAATAAACCATATTTATAGCGTGAGAAAACGTGGTGTTTTATATATATCACTGTGCTTAAAATAAAACACTTTTGAGCTTTACAGCTCCGTTTTATATATATCGCTGTGCTTAAACTAAAACACTTTTTCACTCAGAATCATCTAAGTCATAACTATCACATGAATACTCAGAATCATACTCAGAGTCATCAATAAAGCTACTCTCATAACTATCATTTGAGCACAAACTATTAGTATCATAACTATCATCACCATCGTCCAAGTTCAATGAAATACTATCATCACTATCGTCCGAGTTCAATGAAATAGTAAAATCTTCACTGCTGTATTGACTCATATTTAATTAGCAAGAAAAATATTCCCATCAATATCTATATACTTTCTTTCATTAACAGATTCAATCTCTACAATTTTTATATCAAAAGTTATCTTTAAATAATCTCTAACTATCATAGAACGAAATGACATTTCACCAGAAATATTAACATCATTCATTTTACTTAGATCTACACCCTTTGGATTATTAAAGAAAATACAAATGTCTCCTCTAGAATTATTAATGGTCTTATCATTCTTTTTCAAAGTATCGTGGTCAATCACTTTTTCAAGCTTTGAATAAATTGCCAGGAGTAGAGGAGAAACTTTTGTTAGATTTACTTTAATGGATGTCTTTCCAGGTATAGTTAGAGCTCTTCCTTTAAATGAAATAGAGGGGCTCATGTTATTTTCCATAACTGGTTTTACCCAAAAATTTCCATATTTATCTTTGTTCAATTTAACATCTTTGACATATTTTTCTATATCTTCCACCGAAGTAGAGATTGATTGAAATTTGTCTTTTGTGCTTTGAAACATTGTATTTATTAATGAATAAACTTGCGTTTAGTTTAAGTAAAAATTTACCACATAAATATGATAAGTTCTGAAGGATATTTAGAATTTCCAGACTCTCCATATGATAAATTAGAGAATTGTCCGGCTTGTGATAGAGTGGGGCTTAATGATGAGGATTCATATAAACAATGTTTATTCTGTGATTATATTCTAATTAATGATAATAAGAAATATAAAAAAACATATAACTCTTTTAAATTAGAACCAAAAATGAATTACTTTACAAGATTAATAAGAGAGATGAATGTTAAGCATTATGGTGATAATACACCATTTCTTACAAGGAAAGAGACTCCTTGTATTGAGGAAATGTATAAGGGTTTAATGATATTTATTATTCAAAATAATTTTAATGGAAATGTTAATACAAGATACTACATAAATAAAATAATGAATTATTTTGAAATTAAACCCGAACTCAGGATAAAATATAGAGTTTCTAAAATAGCTCAAAAAAAGTTGGATGACTTGTTTTCCAAATATATAAATGAATGATTTTTTACCCGTTTGGGAAAATAAGATAAAATTTAATAACCATAAAAACATTCCAAATTCATTGAGATGTCTAATAGTTGGTTCAAGCGGATGTGGGAAAACCTGTTTACTTTTAAAGATGCTCCTTGGTCCTAATTTTTTAGATTATGATAATTTAATAATTTTTACAAAGTCAAGTTTTCAACCCGAGTATCAACTACTCTCACAGGGTTTTAATGCAGGTCTTAAAAAGGAAGACATTATCGGTTTATTTAAACTTCAAAACAAACTGAATGATTATAATATTGAAGATATAATACAATTATTTTGTGATACACAGAAATCAAAATCGAAACCCATAACTTGTATTCTCAGTGATAATACGGATGATATACCTTCACCTCAAGATTTAGATAAATCAAAAAAGAACCTCGTCATCTTTGATGATTGTGTTAATGAGAGAAACCAAACAGTAATGGATAGCTACTATACAAGAGGGAGACATTCTTCTTGTAATTGTATATATCTTAGTCAATCATATTTTCAACTCCCTCGACGCTCAATAAGAAACAATGCCAATACTTTTATTTTATTTAAGTTAAATTCAATAGATGTAAATAATTTTTGGAGAGATAATTGCTCTACGTTATGTAGTAAAAAAGAATTTGAAAATTATATGAAACACACGATTGGAAAATATAAATATATTGTTGTGAAACAAGATGAGATACTAAATGATATTTTTCAATAAATAAATACAGAAAATGAATACCGAAGAAAGAGAAAGAAAGTTTAAGGAACATCAACAATTAGTTTCAAAAGTTGTTAAACAACAGGAAGAGATAAAGAAGAAACGGAGACAGAAACTAACTGGTGAAGAAGCCTTTGAAAGAAAACAAGAGAAATTCTTTAAACCACTTTTGAAAACTCAACACTCACCTACAGTTCCCACGGTAGAATTTACTCCGAAAAAACTTCAAATGCTCAAAGATTTTAGTCAGATAACAAAACAAGAACTTGGTGAATTAGAATATGATGACGAGGGATTATTTCGGAAACTTGAGCAGGTAAATCAACCCCCTAATTATGTTGTGGAAGCTCTTCAAAACAATGAATATTCGGCGGGTTCAAAAACCAGAGCAGGTCTCATTCCAACAGAAGAACCAGCAGTGTTTCATCTTGTGGAAGAAAAGGTATTGATATTTAATGATGAATTGATGTTCTTGAGTTCTACTCAACCAAATGTTAAATTAACTCCAAGATTAATGTTTCTTCTAACAAACCCCGGATTCAGCGGTTCAAAATATTTTGAGGAACCACTTGATATGGAAAGAGAGGAAGATAGGGTATATATTGAGTTGCTAAATGCACTTGATTATGGAGTTTCTGTTGCTGGTAAAAGTAAGAAGAATGAGAAGGAGAAACATATTATTGATGCTTTAAGTAAGCTTGGTTCGGGTGTTAGTTTTCTTCCAAATGACCCATCACAATTAGTTAATAGGCTATTATTGTTGTTAGGTAGTAAGAAGGCTGGAAACAACAATTGTTTTAATGAATCCTCAGCCATTTTAGATCAGTTGATGAACATGAAAATAATTAATAAATGTCAATACAAAGATATTTTATTAGATATTAAATAAGATGAGAAGCACAATTCTTAGTTTTAATTTCACAACGAGCGATTACACAGCTTCATTCCCTTACCCACTACAACTTGACCCCCTTACCTCATATGAGGCATCTTTGTTGTCAATGGAAACTTACAATACCCTTTTTAATATCACAGAGAAAAACAACAAGTTTAGTTATAATCCAGGAAGTGGATATAAAACTATAACCGTTTCACCTGGAGCTTACGAGATTTCTCAAATATCTTCAGAAGTCTCTCGCCTTATGAAAGAAAAAGGTGATGAACCAAAAAATATTGTAATAGATATTCAAAAACACACTTCAAAATCAACTATTAAACTTAAAAATAATTATAAAGTTGATTTCACGATTGAAAATTCGTTTAGAGAGCTATTGGGTTTCTCTTCAAAAAAGATTGAAAATAACGGGACGTTTTACAGTGATAATGTTATCCAAATATCCTCCGGTATAAATTCAGTATTAATTCATTGTGATTTGATTGATGGTGCTTATAACGATGGAATAAGAACAAATACAATATTTTCATTCAGTGCATACTCAACCCCGATTGGTTATAAATTTAATATGGAACCAAAAAATCTTGTCTATTTACCTGTGTCAGGAAAAACCATATACAGAGTAAGTTTTAGGATAACCGACCAAGATAATCGTATGATATCCTTTAATGATGAAATTATATCCATCAGAATTCACCTACGTGAAGTTTTTCAATAAATAAATAATGGTTATTGTGAGAAAACACGAGTTGGGAAAATATAAAATAATTACAGGGGAGGGCATGTTCCTTTCACCAGACTATACAAGGTATGTGGGTAGAGGATACTATAAACCTAAGAGACAACGAGGTGTAGGTCATCAATTTCGAAATAAAGGAGATGGGATAATTGATACTCTAATGGGTATTGGTTCAACCATCCTTAAACATAAAGACCTAATTGATTCAACTGCTTCTGCCGTGGGCTCCGTTGCGGGTGCTATAAAGAGTATAAAAGATGCTCAAAAGGAGTCTCATAAATTACAAGCAATCAAAGAAATAAAAAAAGGTAAAACTCAACTATCTTCACAAGAACGACAAAAAATCATTAAAATACTTGGGTCAGGGTTTCAACAATTTTAATGCTATATAAATACAAGTATGGAAGCGATTGATAGTATCTATGATTTGGATGATACGATTATCATTTCAAACTCCACTAAAAAGGAAGACTATTTTAAGGTAAATGCTATAACAGGAACAGACTGGAATTCAAACGGAACAAAAAGTTTTGAAATAAATAATCAACAAACTTACTTGAATATAGCTGATAGTTTCTTGCTGTGTAAATTTAAATTCACTAAGGCTGCGAATAATACTAATGCTACACTCGTAAATGATTTCTTCTGGAAAATGTTTGACAGTGTCCGCCTGTATATTGGAACACAAGAGGTTGAAGCGGTTGATTATGTCTCTGCTACATCTGAAATGATGAAATTTACACTATATTCGTTTAGTGATAGAATGGGTAAGGGAGCTGTTGAAGGTTTTATTCCTGATATGTCAACGGGTACAAACGCAGACCCTGGTTATAGTCAAAGGAAGTCAATGTATAATGATGACGCAAAAGCTGAGAATAGTTTTACCGTAGCAGTACCTCTTAAAGGTATATTTGGATTTTGCGATTATGATAAAGTTTTGTATGGTCTTAAAATTAGATTTCAACTACAAAGGAATGATAATGTAAATAGGTTGCTTTTTGGGGATGAAAATGCTTTTGGAGACAACAATAAATTTGTTATTAATGATTTGTGTTGGTATATCAGTGAATATACTCCTAATCTTAAAACGGAAGAGATGTTAAATAGAAGACTTAACTCAAAGAAACCGCTAAATGTATCATACCTTAAAAGAAGATGTCAACACGTTAAACTGGAACACACTACCTACACTTGGAATTTGGGTGTTCTTCAAGGAAAGCCACGATACCTCTGGCTCATTTTTAAAAAACCAGATGGAGAGGACGGTACTAATAAGAATAATGCGCTGAGTGATAATGCTAAGGTGAAACAACTTCGGGTTTCTCTTGATGGCACATTTTATCCGCGAGATAGATTGGAAATTGATTGGGAAAAAAATGATTATGCGGAAGCCTACAAGTCCTACCAAAAGGTGTGTGAAAGTAATGGTAATAATGATCCTATTTTGGATATGGTTGCGTTTCAAAAACTTTATACAATCTACGCAATTGACCTGAGTTCTCAAAAGGAAACTATAAAGTCTAATCGAGTGGATACTTCTCTATACATTGAAAGAGGGGAGAGTGAAGAGGTTAATGCATATTGTTTGCTTTTGGAGGAAACAGAATTACAGATTAATACAGATAATGGTGTTATGATTAATATCACATAGGTTTTTTCTCATAAATAAATGGTTGGGGTATATGTTAATCAAATCAATCTTAATAAATTAACATCTTGTATTCAAAATCAAAAGCCTTGTATTATTAATGTTAATACAATTCAAAGAAAAGGAGCTGTAAGAATTGATGTTTTACTCACACACACACAAGTAAAAACACTAAATGATGTTGGATCACTTAAAATTAAAATGACGAAACCTATGTTAAAGAAATATTCAATAGACGAGTCAAGAGGAGGATTTCTCCCGTTTCTAATTCCTTTATTTGCTGGTTTAAGTGCGGCGGGAGCATTGACTGGTGGTATTTCAGCAGCGGTAAAAACTGCTAACGAAAGGAAGGCACAACTAAAAGCTCAAAAAGAATTGGAAAGACATAACAAGGAGTTGGAGAAACAAATTAGTGGAAGTGGTGTAATTGTAGATTTTGCTCAAAAACTTGAAAGTCTACCTGATAAAGCTAGATTGTTGGTTGGAGATATGCTTTCCTCTATCGCTCAAGCGGGTGTTAAACTAACTAAACGGGGTAATGGATTGTATCTTTCTCATAAATAAATGGATAAATGGTTTAAACAATTTGGAAAGAATACAACGTCAAATATAGAACTAGCTAAGTATTGTAAAACACTAAAAATTGATAATGTGGTTATTTGTATGAGAGATGAATTAATACATATAAATAAGAATACAAAGAATATTATTATGAATTTAGACACACAGAATGGTTCTCATTGGGTTTGTATTCATAATAGTCAGGATAAATATTATTTTGATAGTTATGGTATGCCACCACCTGTTGAAGTAATACAATTCTTACAGAATGGTGTTTATCAAACATTTCAAGTTCAAGAAATTAATTCTAAATGTTGTGGTCAATTATGTTTATATGTATTATTTCAACTCAACAATAATGAAAATTTTTATGATATCATTTTTAATCTAATATAAATGACTTATGTTGGAAAAGATGGTTCTATCTTTGGAAAATCCTCTCAGGATATTGATTTATCAAATTATTATACAAAGGCACAGGCTGAACGACAAAAATATAGTGTAAGTAAAAATATTAATATGAAGAATACTTATAAATTAATCAATTATCCAAACCCTACAGATGCGAATGACTTAATTAGATTAAGTGATTTATCACAATATATATTTTTAAAGAAAACAGCACGTTTTGTGAAAGAAGTAAAATTTACAACCACAACACCTGGTTATACTGACCATACACCTTTCCTCATTGAATTTAACTACCTGCTTACAATTGAATTTTATAAAGAAGGACATTTAGTTAATATGCGAATTAATAAATGGGGGTATGATATGCCTGATTTAGGGTATAATTGGTCTTTTTCAATAAACATAGAAGACCTACATGATTTAAATCAGTCTCGTAAAGAAGAATATTATCCACTTGGTGAGGATAAGGATTTATGTGGAAGTACAATTAGTAAACAACAAATACGTGATTTTAAGAAAAGAAAAATATATGATAGTATAGCGATGGTTCGCATGACAAAGAAGGAAGGTAATGAGATAAGGATAGAAAGCCGAGGAATACAAACCGATTTGGTAGTGGGAAGATGGGGTGGTATTACCTGTCATAATATTAATCTCACATATATTTCTGATACATAAATGGCAGGAAGAAGACTACAAGAGAATTATAATTTTTGTATTCAAGGATACCTACAAGAAAAGGGTGCTCGGTATTACATACCTTATGATTTGGAGCATATACATGGGAATTTTGTCATTAAAAACTGGCCTTATACTGATATTGTTAAACCCACAAATAGAGACTTGTTTAAAATATTAAATAAAAATGAACTTCTTAAAGTTATGAAATATAAAACTCTTTTAGAAATCGTCAACAAATCTTATTGGTATCCTATTATGAGAAAAATAATTATAGATACAAGAATATCTCAAAATCCAGATGAGTATATGTATAATATTCTTTGGGGTTCAAACTCAAGGGTAGCAAGGGATGAGGAAGGAGTTGAAGAAGAGAAGGAGGAAAGAGAGAAAAAGGAGAAGGAGGAAAGGGAGAGGGAGGAGAAGGAGGAGAGGGAGAAAAAGGAGGAGAAGGAGGAGAGGGAGAAAAAGGAGAAGGAGGAAAGGGAGAAAAGGGAGAAGGAGGAAAGGGAGAAAAGGGAGAAAAAGGAGAAGGAGGAGAGGGAGAAAATGGAGGAGGAGGAGGAGAGGGAGCAAAGAGAGAGGGAGGAAAAATATAAAAAGATGGAAATCATTGAGATTCATAAAAGATTGAGTGTATTAAAGCAAATAAATCAATCTCAACGCACCGAAGAGGAAATTAAAGAATTAACAACTCTTATGAAGATAATAGTTTCAAAAATAAGAACGTCAATGTCTTCAATTTCAGGGAGGAGATTTAAACGAGAAAGTGGTGAAGAAGAAGAAGAAGAAGAAGGAAAAGATTATGTGATTGATGATGTTGGTGTCATTGACTTTAGTTGGTTTTTATTTGTAAATAAATGGAGGAGAGAGTGAAGGCATTCCTTAGGATTCTTTATGTTTTAAAAATAAAGATTGAAATGTATATGTTGAAAACCAAAAAGGTTTTGATACTCTGTCGGAATTTTTCTGATAAATAAATATGAGTTATTGTCTCAAATGTAAAAAGAAAACTAAATCTAAAAATATCTCTTATGTTAAAGCTAAAAATAATAGAGTTTATCAAAAAGGAATATGTCAAGTATGTGGCTCTAAAAAGTGCCAATTCATCTCTCCTAAAAGAGGAGGAGACATACAAAAGTTTCTGTCAGGAAGTAAATTTACAACAACTGGAATTCCAGGGGAATTACACCTTCCAGGGTATTCTTTCTGTGGTCCAGGAACAAACTTGGATAAAAGATTAGATGAGGCTGACAATCCTAAACCTTGGTCTAAACCTACAAATAGGGTTGACGAAGTGTGTATGAAGCATGATATTGCTTATGGGAAAACCACTACGTTGACTGAAAAACATAAAGCCGACAGCGAAATGTTGTATAATTTGTCTTTGATACAAAATCCAACGTTGAGAGAGAAAGTTGATAGGTTTATTGTGAGAAATTTGATAAATGCTAAATTGAAACTTGGTCTTGGTTATTCCTCAAAAAACTATTAGGCTCTAATGATGTCATCAAGACTGAGGAGCTTTTGGCTGAAGAATTACACAAACCTATAATCACAAAGTTTAAAAGAAGGAAGGTTTATTCTAAATACACCGACCACATATGGTCCGCTGATTTAATTGAATTGAATAATGACAGGGGATACAGGTATGCTTTAACCGTTATTGATTTGAGGAGTAGATTTGCCTGGGTTGTCCCTTTAAAAAATAAAAGGGGTGATACTTTAATGTTAGCCTTTAAGCTAATATTTGATCGGGATAAAAGGAAACCAAAGAAGTTATGGACCGATGAGGGAACAGAGTTCTATAACAAAATATTTATGAAATTTCTTAAAGGGGAGGGTATTAAATTATACAGCACCTTTAATGAAGGAAAAGCAGTTGTTATTGAGCGTTTTAATCGTACTTTGAAAGAGAGACTATATAAAAAATTCACACAACTCGGTTCTCAAAAATGGGTGTATTTAATTCAGGATATTGTCGATAATTACAATAATACAGTTCATTCATCAACAAAATCAAAACCATCGGAAACATTTACAAAATTAGAATATGAAAAGGAGATTAATTTGAGAAAGCCCAAGAAAGAAAGTTGGTATATAACAACTTTAAAGTTGGTGATATTGTAAGGATATACAAATGGAAAAGTCATTTTGAGAAAGGTTATACACAAAAATGGACTCGTGAATTATTTAAAATCATTGATGTAATGGATACAGCTCCTTGGACCTACAAATTATATGATTTAAATGGAGAAGAAATCTTGGGTTCATTTTACTCGCAAGAATTACAAAAAACACAAGTAAGCAGATAATACCCTTGAAAATAATAAATAAATAAATAAAATGTAATGGGGATACGTTTTTAAATCTGTGAACCACAAACACAGAATCCCTCAACTTTTCAGTTGGGGCTTAACTTTTGTTTGTGTGTACAATGGGGATACGTTTTTAAATCTGTGAACCCCAAACACAGAATCCCTCAACTTTTCAGTTGGGGCTTAACTTTTGTGTGTGTATAATGGGGATACGTTTTTAAACCTGTGAACCCCAAACACAGAATCCCTCAACTTTTCAGTTGGGGCTTAACTTTTGTGTGTGTATAATGGGGATACGTTTTTAAACCTGTGAACCCCAAACACAGAATCCCTCAACTTTTCAGTTGGGGCTTAACTTTTGTATGTGTATAATGGGGATACGTTTTTAAATCTGTGAACCCCAAACACAGAATCCCTCAACTTTTCAGTTGGGGCTTAACTTTTGTGTGTGTGTATGTGTGAGTGAGTCATAATAATATACAAACCCTAACCCAACCCCATCCCTAACCCAACCCCATCCCTAACCCAAACCCATCCCTAACCCAACCCATCCCTAACCCAACCCCATCCCTAACCCAACCCCATCCCCAACCCAACCCCATCCCTAACCCAACCCCATCCCTAACCCAACCCCATCCCCAACCCAACCCCATCCCTAACCCAACCCCATCCCTAACCCAACCCCATCCCTAACCCAACCCCATCCCTAACCCAACCCCATCCCTAACCCAACCCCAACCCTAACCCTCACATTCAAAATCCCAACCCTAACCCAACCCCATCCCTAACCCAATCCCAACCCTAACCCTCACATTCAAAATCCCAACCCTAACCCAACCCCATCCCTAACCCAACTCCATCCCTAACCCAACCTAATCCCTAACCCTCACATTCAAAATCCCACCCTAACCCTAACATAATCTTTTTTTTTCTTCTTTTTAAAAATACGTATTTCTTTTTTTTTCTTCTTTTTTAAAATACGTATTTCATTTTTATTTTTTTTCCTCTTCCTCCAATTCTGTCTTTCAAGGCTTTCAAGTTTGAAGAAGTAGAAATGGGAAGAAAGAATTTTCCAGCATTTTCTTCCTCGAACTTTCTTGATATTGCTTAAATCAAGCGTCATTAAACAAAGAACATTGTTCATTGCTTTAGAATGCAAAGAGTCTCCAAGATGTACCCCACAGGTAGAGTCTCCAAAATAAAACCAACTTTCCAAGTTCCCAAGGTATAACCACAATCCTGTTGAGTCTCCAAGATAGGTATCACATTCCGAGTTATCAAAACAAAACCCCCATTCAGAGTCTCCAAAACGAAACCAGTTTTCAAAGTCTCCAAGGTAAAACTCTTTTCCTAATTTTATGAAATTTAGTGAGTCTCCAAGGTAGGCTCCACAGTTAGAACCATCTAGGCAGACCTCATAATTTGTTTTTCCCAAATTTAGTGAGTCTCCAAGGTAGGCTCCACAGTTAGAACCATCTAGGCAAACCTCATAATTTGTTTTTCCCAAATTTAGTGAGTCTCCAAGGTAGGCTCCACAGTTAGAACCATCTAGGCAGACCTCATAATTTGTTTTTCCCAAATTTAGTGAGTCTCCAAGGTAGGCTCCACAGTTAGAACCATCTAGGCAGACCTCATAATTTGTTTTTCCCAAATTTAGTGAGTCTCCAAGGTAGGCTCCACAGTTAGAACCATCTAGGCAGACCTCATAATTTGTTTTTCCCAAATTTAGTGAGTCTCCAAGGTAGGCTCCACAGTTAGAACCATCTAGGCAAACCTCATAATTTGTTTTTCCCAAATTTAGTGAGTCTCCAAGGTAGGCTCCACAGTTAGAACCATCTAGGCAGACCTCATAATTTGTTTTTCCCAAATTTAGTGAGTCTCCAAGGTAGGCTCCACAGTTAGAACCATCTAGGCAGACCTCATAATTTGTTTTTCCCAAATTTAGTGAGTCTCCAAGGTATAACTCTTTGGCTGGGTCATCAAGGTAGAACTCGTTCAGTGGGTTTTGTTTTGATAACTCACAATAAGTATCATCATGGTAGAACTCTTTTTCAGGATTTTGTGGATCTCCAAGGTATAACTCTTTGGCTGGGTCATCAAGGTAGAACTCGTTCTGTGGGTCTTGGTTGTTCAAAAGATCTTCAAACAAAAAAATAACTTTATCCCAAGTTGTGTTAAAAGTAGAATTTTCATTTCGTAGCTCAGATACAATTTCCTCCATCGACAAGAGGTTCGAGTCCAGTTCATCAATCTGAAGGTTGAGCGCTACACAGGTAGTAGGACTCCAAGGAATAGCAAAGTTATCCCATTCCATTTCGGCATAGGAGTCCATTCTCAAGTGAAGCAGAAAGCGTGTTTGAAAAAGCCTGTGTGGTCGGTGCCTTTTATAAGAAGGGCTGGGTGTGTGTCATTTCCTGTGGAAATTCCCTGGGCGTGTCTTAACTGGAAATGATGTGATGGAAATTCCCTGAAAATGATGTTATGTATTACCTGGAAATGATACAATGCTGAAGAGTTTATAAAGTGGGTGGGACTTAGCAAAAGTGGGCGGAGCTTAGCAAAAGTGGGCGGGGCATAGCAAAAAGTGGGCGTGGCTTAACAAAAAGTGGGCGGGGCTTAGTAAAAGGTGGGCGTGGCTTACCAAAAAGTGGGCGGGGTTTTTCCAAAAAGTGGACGGAGCTTAACAAAAGGTGGGCAGAGCCTACCAAAAAGTGTGTGGCACTGGAGGCGCTCAAATAAGAACATTGAGGGAGGTTTACCATTTTATCTTAGCTCAGTTAAAATATCTTAATAAAGAACCAAACTCAAACATATTTTTTGTTAATGTATTAGACGGTGAAGAGAGTTGTAGGAGAATTAAATTATTTCCCACGCATAAACAAATATTTGTAGGGTCGTTGTTTGAGTGGGTTATATTCACCAGATGATATTAAGAGTAAAAGGTTAAAAGGTCCATGAGGTCAGAAGGATCACAGGTGTTTAAGTGGTCTAATGAATAAGGATAACATGTCAAAAGGTTAGAAGGTTCGTAAAGAACAGGGTGAGAGAAATAGAGGTCTTTAGGGGCAATGAGGGAGGGAAAGAATTAATATGGAAGTGAATGGGTCAATGTTTGAGTGGGTCAAAGATTAATCTGCCAGATGATATGTAGAAGAAGGATGATAGGTCTATAAGAGAAAACAAATATTTGTTTATGCGTGGTCTAATGAACAACATTAAGGATAGGTACTACAGACAAAAGGTTCATAAAGATGAGGGTGGGAGAAATAGAGGTGTTTATGATTTTTGAAAAAGACAAGGGGGTAAATGACATTAGATAGGGATTTCCCATGTTAAACGGAGGTGTCCCAGAAGCAACATTATTACACTACTAACGTGCATCCACCTTTTGGTATAATCCTGGGTTAAATGTGCATCCACCTTTTGGTATAATCCTGGGTTAAATGTGCATCCACCTTTTGGTATAATCCTGGGTTAAATGTGCATCCACCTTTTGGTATAATCCTGGGTTAAATGTGCATCCACCTTTTGGTATAATCCTGGGTTAAATGTGCATCCACCTTTTGGTATAATCCTGGGGTAAATGTGCATCCACCTTTTGGTATAATCCTGGGTTAAACGTGCATCCACCTTTTGGTATAATCCTGGGTTAAATGCGCATCCTCCTTTTTGTGGAAACCTGGGTTAAATGTGCATCCACGTTTTGGTATAATCCTGGGTTAAATGTGCATCCACCTTTTGGTATAATCCTGGGTTAAATGTGCATCCACCTTATGGTATAATCCTGGGTTAAATGCGCATCCTCCTTTTGGTGGAAACCTGGGTTAAATGTGCATCCACCTTTTGGTATAATCCTGGGTTAAATGTGCATCCACCTTTTGGTATAATCCTGGGTTAAATGTTCATCCACCTTTTGGTATAATCCTGGGTTAAACGTGCATCCACCTTTTGGTATAATCCTGGGTTAAACGTGCATCCACCTTTTGGTATAATCCTGGGTTAAATGTGCATCCACCTTTTGGTATAATCCTGGGTTAAATGTGCATCCACCTTTTGGTATAATCCTGGGTTAAATGTGCATCCACCTTTTGGTGTAATCCTGGGTTAAATGTGCATCCACCTTTTGGTATAATCCTGCGGTAAATGTGCTTCCACCTTTTGGTGGAAACCTGGGTTAAATGTGCATCCATCTTTTGGTATAAGCCTGGGTTAAACGTGCATCCACCTTTTGGTGGAAACCTGGGTTAGACGTGCATCCACATTTTTGTCCAAATCTGGGTTAAATGTGCATCCACCTTTTGGTATAATCCTGGTTTAAATGTGCATCCACCTTTTGGGATAATCCTGGATTAAACGTGCATCCACCTTTTGGTATAATACTGGTTTAAATGTGCATCCACCTGTTGGTATAATCCTGGGTGAAACGTGCATCCACCTTTTGGTATAATCCTGGGTTAAACGTGCATCCACCTTTTGGTATAATCCTGGGTTAAACGTGCATCCACCTTTTGGTGGAAACCTGTGTTAGACGTGCATCCACTTTTTGGTCCAAACTACCCAATGGGAAAAGGCAGGACTGGCAAGCAGGCCACCCAACAGGTCTATGGCAATAATTGCAGATGGAGACACCAAACTTTCACAGGGCTTTGTAGAAAACCAGTTGGTATTTCCACTTGTAAAACAAACTTCCTGTCCTTTGATCCCACCTTGGTCATGCCCTGCCAGCTCATCAATATCTGACTCCTTCCCATTTATGGGTCCACTTAAGGCAGATCCCACACTCCGTAGCCCTATTTATATGGACTACATAATGTAGAAGAAAGAATACTTCAAAACAAATCATTACATTGGAATCGTATAGCACTTTGTCTGCTTAAGAAACCACATTCATTTGTGTTCTTGCATCATGTTTGCAGAAATATCGACAATACTTGGCAGGAATCCTGGCTCCTCCATATGGAGCGATGGAGATGATACCGAACAGGAGTAAGGAGACCCTTTTTAATCTTTCACGTTCAATTCCTACAGCTCTACATGATAATTTGTTGTAATATATTTCGGAACTTATAAAAGACGTTTGTCGTGATGCTTCTCTTCTATGAGCTAATGATTATGTACACTCTAGAATTTTTTTTTTCAAGTATTCCCACAACACAACAACAACAACATGCATTTTAAGGCCATGTTCCCTGCTAGAGCGGAAGTATTCCCACAAGGCGATGTAATATACACAACATGTCGTCGCACACCACTCCTGTCCTAACACTTCCTTTTTTGAGTTTTTAGCTGCGACGAGCATCTCTATGAGAGGACCGCGTTGTTGTTCTTGTTGTTGGGGTGCCTTTTTGAAAAGCGCATGCGCATACACTCGGACTTCCCCTACCGACCAAGCCCGTTTCAAATTATCCCTCTGCCACCCAGAATTAACATTAATAAATAACATTAATGAATTAAGATTAACATTAACAGAAATAACATTCACGTCCATACATTATATGTAATCAGTTGATGAAGCATGATGCGTCGCAAAACAAAGGACAAGACCAGAACTGAAAGACAAAAAGACGCTGGTGCATGCGTATAATTTAATGACTGGTCGAATTTGGTAGCGCATATTGCAACGGATATCCTCATGATTCTACACGTCGCAGCTGGTGATCACACTGTGGTCATTTTTCTCTTGTTTTTTAAAAGTATTTCCGCAAGGTGATGTAATGCACACACAGTGTCACTGCACACCACACCACTCATGCACTAACACTTTCTTTTTTGAGATTTTTTTTTTTGGTATTCCCGCAAGGTGATGTAATATATACACCATGTTGTCGCACACCATTCATGCACTAACACTTCGTTTTTGAGTTTTTTTTTTAGTATTCTCTCAAGGTGATGTAATATATACACCATGTCGTCGCACACCACTCATGCACTAAAACATCCTTTTTTGAGTTTGTTTTTTTCATATTCCTGCAAAGTGATGTAATATACACACCATGTCGTCACACACCACTCATGCACTAACACCTCCTTTTTTCATAGCAACATAGCACAAGCAATATGTTATCAAGTGATTTCTCCATTCAAATTCCCTTGTTTGTGATTATCTCATGGCAACGTCCTTTGTAAAAACAAACTTAAATCCGTTTCTTTCACAATTTGCTAGCTACATTTTAATTTGCATTCATTATTATTACATTAAGGAGTCCCTCTTTCTTGACCTTCTGACAATAAGAATCATCCTTTGTGCCAGTGACTGTTGTACACACCTGTCTTGTTGCACCATTCAGGGAGCTGCTGGTCTTCAAACAAAACTTTGAGCTCGTTGTAACGTTTGCTCGAGCTCAAAAAAGGAAAAAGGCTGATTGAATGTTCCAATATTAATTGATCGTTCATGTTTAATTCCTTTGTAGGACTTGTTGGTAAAGACCAAATGAAAAGCAACGATCTACATGCATTACCCACACACTCTGGCAAGGTATGTTAGGTGTAAAGGCTGATTTATGCTTCTGCAAACATGCACGGGTGTCGCCCGCAGACGTCCGCATGGGTGTTTGCCAACTTACTTGCATGTAACGTTAACGCGTGCAGTACGGGGCAGTGTCACATTTACTAAAACTAAAGAATGTACAGAAAATGGAGAAGCACCCAGAAATGGAAACCCGTTTCCACCTCCAGTAAAAGTGTAAACATTCTGTTTGAATGTTTTGGTTCTTTGTTTTAGTTCCGGATTTGGGTCTGGGCCCAACCCTCAATGCTACCAGATATACTTCCCTGCTCAACCAATCAGCGTTTGTTTGACGCACATGACCACAGCTACGTGCGACGCATTGTTGAGATTTTGGAGGGGTGCGCATCGACCCCTCGGCGAGCCTATGCGGGCTACGGTTACCCATAAACCCCTTCTCTGCATAGCTATGCAGAGACGCTTACGTGCATCTTCGTAGAAGCATAACTCCGGCTTATGTGATCATTGTCTCAATAAACCAACAAAAAAAAGATAATTCATTCAGAAATACGGATTGATTAATTCCTTCGGAATTAAAGATCGATTAATTTTCTCAGAAATACAGATTGATCAATTCGCTCAGAAATAGAGAGAGATTCATTACACCAGAATTAGAGATAGATTAATTACCCCAGAATTAGAGATAGATTAATTACCCCAGAATTAGAGATAGATTAATTACCCCAGAATTAGAGATAGATTAAATCCCACATAATTGGAGAAAGATTAATTACTGTACCCCAGAATTGGAGATAGATTAAATCCCCCATAATTAGAGATAGATTAATTCCCCCACAATTAGAGATAGATTAAATCCCCCATAATTAGAGATAGATTAATTCCCCCACAATTAGAGATAGATTAAATCCCCCAGAATTAGAGATAGATCAATTCCCGCAGAATTAGAGATAGATTAAATTCCCCAGCATTAGAGATCGATTAAATCCCCCAGAATTAGAGATAGATTCATTCCCCCCCCCCCCCCCCCCCCAAATTAGAGATAGATTAAATCCCCCAGAATTAGAGAAAGATGAATTCCCTCAGAATTAGAGACAGATGAAATCCCCCAGAATTAGAGATAGATTAATTCCCTCAGAATTAGAGACAGATTAAATCCCCTAGAATTAGAGAAAGATGAATTCCCCCACAATTAGAGATAGGTTAAATCCCCCACAATTAGAGATAGATTCATTCCCCCGCAACTAGAGATAGATTAAATCCCCCAGAATTACAGATAGATTAAATCCCCCAGAATTAGAGATAGATTAAATCCCCCAGAATTAGAGAAAGATTAAATCCCACATAATTAGAGAAAGATTAATTACCCCAGAATTAGAGATAGATTAAATCCGCCAGAATTAGAGATAGATGAAATCTCCCAGAATTAGAGATAGATGAAATCCCCCAGAATTAGAAATAGATTCATTACCCCGCAATTAGAGAAAGATTAATTACCCCAGAATTAGAGAAAGATTAATTACCCCAGAATTAGAGATAGATTAAATTCCCCAGAAGGAGAGAAAGATTAAATCACCCAGAATTAGAGAAAGATTCAATCCCCCCAGAATTAGAGAAAGATTAAATTCCCCAGAAGGAGAGAAAGATTAAATCACCCAGAATTAGAGAAAGATTAAATCTCCCAGAATTAGAGATAGATTAAATCCCCCAGAATTAAATCCCCCAGATTAAATCCCCCAGAATTAGAGATAGATTAAATCTCCCAGAATTAGAGAAAGATTACCCCAGAATTAGAGAAAGATTAAATTACCCAGAAGTAGAGATAGATTAAATCACCCAGAATTAGAGAAAGAATAAATCCCCCAGAATTAGAGATAGATCAAATCCCCCAGAATTAAATCCCCCAGATTAAATCCCCCAGAATTAGACATAGATTAAATCTCCCAGAATTAGAGAAAGATTAAATCCCCCAGAATTAGAGAAAGATTAAATCCCACATAATTAGAGAAAGATTAATGACCCCAGAATTAGAGATCGATTAAATCTCCCAGAATTAGAGATATATTAAATCCCCCAGAATTAAATCCCCCAGATTAAATCCCCCAGAATTAGAGATAGATTAAATCCCCCAGAATAAATCCCCCAGAATTAATTCCCCCACAATTATAGATATATTAAATCCCCCAGAATTAAAGAAAGATTAAATCCCCCAGAATTAGAGAAAGACTAAAGACCCCCAGAATTAGAGAAAGATTCAATCCCCCCAGAATTAGAGAAAGATTAAATTCCCCAGAAGTAGAGATAGATGAAATCACCCAGAATTAGAGAAATATTAAATCCCACAGAATTAGAGAAAGATTAAATTCCACATAATTAGAGAAAGATTACCCCAGTATTAGAGGTAGATTAAATCCTCCAGAATTAGAGACAGATTAAATCCCCAGAATTAGTGAAAGATTAATTCCCCCACAATTAGACATAGATTAAATCCCCAGAATTAGTGAAAGATTAATTCCCCCACAATTAGACATAGATTAAATCCCCCCGAATTAGAGATAGATTCATTCCCCCACAATTAGAGATAGATTAAATCCCACAAAATTAGAGAAAGATTAAATCCCCCAAAATTAGAGATAGATTAAATCCCCCAAAATTAGAGATAGATTAAATCTCCCAGAATTAGAGATAGATGAAATCCTCCAGAATTAAATCCCCCAGATTAAATCCCCCAGAATTAGAGATAGATTAAATCCCCCAGAATAAATCCCCCAGAATTAATTCCCCCAAAATTAGAGATAGATTAATTCCCTCAGAATTAGAGACAGATTAAATCCCCTAGAATTAGAGAAAGATGAATTCCCCCACAATTAGAGATAGATTAAATCCCCCAGAATTAGAGATAGATTAAATCCCCCAGAATTAAATCCCCCAGATTAAATCACCCAGAATTAGAGATAGATTAAGTCCCCCAGAATAAATCCCCCAGAATTAATTCCCCCACAATTAGAGATAGATTAAATCCCCCAGAATTAAAGAAAGATTAAATACCCCAGAATTAGAGAAAGACTAAATCCTCCAGAATTAGAGAAAGATTCAATCCCCCCAGAATTAGAGAAAGATTAAATTCCCCAGAAGGAGAGATAGATTAAATCACCCAGAATTAGAGAAAGATTAAATCCCCCAGAATTAGAGATAGATTAAATCCCCCAGAATTAAATCCCCCAGATTAAATCCCCCAGAATTAGAGATAGATTAAATCTCCTAGAATTAGAGAAAGATTGCCCCAGTATGAGAGAAAGATTAAATTACCCAGAAGTAGAGATAGATTAAATCACACAGAATTAGAGAAAGAATAAATCCCCCAGAATTAGAGATAGATTAAATCCCCCAGAATTAAATCCCCCAGATTAAATCCCCCAGAATTAGACATAGATTAAATCTCCCAGAATTAGAGTTAGATTAAATCCCCCAGAATTAGAGAAAGATTAAATCCCACATAATTAGAGAAAGATTAATTACCCCAGAATTAGAGATAGATTAAATCTCCCAGAATTAGAGATATATTAAATCCCCCAGAATTAAATACCCCAGATTAAATCCCCCAGAATTAGAGATAGATTAAATCCCCCAGAATAAATCCCCCAGAATTAATTCCCCCACAATTATAGATATATTAAATCCCCCAGAATTAAAGAAAGATTAAATCCCCCAGAATTAGAGAAAGACTAAAGCCCCCAGAATTAGAGAAAGATTCAATCCCCCCAGAATTAGAGAAAGATTAAATTCCCCAGAAGTAGAGATAGATGAAATCCCCCAGAATTAGAGAGACGAAATCCCCCAGAATTAGAGAAATATTAAATCCTCCAGAATTAGAGACAGATTAAATCCCCAGAATTAGTGAAAGATTAATTCCCCCACAATTAGACATAGATTAAATCCCCCCGAATTAGAGATAGATTCATTCCCCCACAATTAGAGATAGATTAAATCCCCCAAAATTAGAGATAGATTAAATCTCCCAAAATTAGAGATAGATTCAATCGCCCAAAATTAGAGATAGATTAAATCTCCCAGAATTAGAGATAGATTAAATCCTCCAGAATTAAATCCCCCAGATTAAATCCCCCAGAATTAGAGATAGATTAAATCCCCCAGAATAAATCCCCCAGAATTAATTCCCCCAAAATTAGATATAGATTAATTCCCTCAGAATTAGAGACAGATTAAATCCCCTAGAATTAGAGAAAGATGAATTCCCCCACAATTAGAGATAGATTAAATCCCCCAGAATTAGAGATAGATTCATTCCCCTGCAACTAGAGATAGATTAAATCCCCTAGAATTACAGATAGATGAATTCCCCCACAATTAGAGATAGATTAAATCCCCCAGAATTAGAGATAGATTCATTCCCCCGCAACTAGAGATAGATTAAATCCCCCAGAATTACAGATAGATTAAATCCCCCAGAATTAGAGACAGATTAAATCTCCCAGAATTAGAGATAGATTAAATCCCCCAGAATTAGAGAAAGATTAAATCCCACATAATTAGAGAAAGATTAATTACCCCAGAATTAGAGATAGATTAAATCCCCCAGAATTAGAGATAGATTAAATCCCCCAGAATTAGAGATAGATTAAATCCCCCAGAATTAGAGATAGATTAAATCCCCCAGAATTAGAGATAGATTAAATCCCCCAGAATTAGAGATAGATTAAATCCCCCAGAATTAGAGAAAGATTAAATCCCACATAATTAGAGAAAGATTAATTACCCCAGAATTAGAGATAGATTAAATCCCCCAGAATTAGAGATAGATTAAATCCCCCAGAATTAGAAATTGATTCATTCCCCTGTAATTAGAGATAGATTAAATCCCCCAGAATTAGAGATCGATTAAATCCCCCAGAATTAGAGATAGATTAAATCTCCCAGAATTAGAGATAGATTAAATCCCCCAGAATTAGAGAAAGATTAAATCCCACATAATTAGAGAAAGATGAATTACCCCAGAATTAGAGATAGATGAAATCCCCCAGAATTAGAGATAGATTAAATCCCCCAGAATTAGAGAGATTAAATCCCACATAATTAGAGAAAGATGAATTACCCCAGAATTAGAGATAGATTAATTACCCCAGAATTAGAGATAGATTAAATCCCACATAATTGGAGAAAGATGAATTTCCCCAGAATTAGAGATAGATTAAATCTCCCAGAATTAGAGATAGATTAAATCCCACATAATTAGAGAAAGATTAAATCTCCCAGAATTAGAGATAGATTAAATCCCTCATAATTAGAGAAAGATGAATTACCCCAGAATTAGAGAAAGATTAATTACCCCAGAATTAGAGATAGATTAAATCTCCCAGAATTAGAGATAGATTAAATCCCCCAGAATTAAATCCCCCAGATTAAATCCCCCAGAATTAGAGATAGATTAAGTGCCCCAGAATAAATCCCCCAGAATTAATTCCCCCACAATTAGAGATAGATTAAATCCCCCAGAATTAAAGAAAGATTAAATACCCCAGAATTAGAGAAAGACTAAATCCCCCAGAATTAGAGAAAGATTCAATCCCCCCAGAATTAGAGAAAGATTAAATTCCCCAGAAGGAGAGATAGATTAAATCACCCAGAATTAGAGAAAGATTAAATCCCCCAGAATTAGAGATAGATTAAATCCCCCAGAATTAAATCCCCCAGATTAAATCCCCCAGAATTAGACATAGATTAAATCTCCCAGAATTAGAGTTAGATTAAATCCCCCAGAATTAGAGAAAGATTAAATCCCACATAATTAGAGAAAGATTAATTACCCCAGAATTAGAGATAGATTAAATCTCCCAGAATTAGAGATATATTAAATCCCCCAGAATTAAATCCCCCAGATTAAATCCCCCAGAATTAGAGATAGATTAAATCCCCCAGAATTAATTCCCCCACAATTATAGATATATTAAATCCCCCAGAATTAAAGAAAGATTAAATCCCCCAGAATTAGAGAAAGACTAAAGCCCCCAGAATTAGAGAAAGATTCAATCCCCCCAGAATTAGAGAAAGATTAAATTCCCCAGAAGTAGAGATAGATTAAATCCCCTAGAATTACAGATAGATGAATTCCCCCACAATTAGAGATAGATTAAATCCCCCAGAATTACAGATAGATTAAATCCCCCAGAATTAGAGACAGATTAAATCTCCCAGAATTAGAGATAGATTAAATCCCCCAGAATTAGAGAAAGATTAAATCCCACATAATTAGAGAAAGATTAATTACCCCAGAATTAGAGATAGATTAAATCCCCCAGAATTAGAGATAGATTAAATCCCCCAGAATTAGAGATAGATTAAATCCCCCAGAATTAGAGATAGATTAAATCCCCCAGAATTAGAGAAAGATTAAATCCCACATAATTAGAGAAAGATTAATTACCCCAGAATTAGAGATAGATTAAATCCCCCAGAATTAGAGATAGATTAAATCCCCCAGAATTAGAGATAGATTTAATCTCCCAGAATTAGAGATAGATTAAATCCCCCAGAATTAGAAATTGATTCATTCCCCTGTAATTAGAGATAGATTAAATCCCCCAGAATTAGAGATCGATTAAATCCCCCAGAATTAGAGATAGATTAAATCTCCCAGAATTAGAGATAGATTAAATCCCCCAGAATTAGAGAAAGATTAAATCCCACATAATTAGAGAAAGATGAATTACCCCAGAATTAGAGATAGATGAAATCCCCCAGAATTAGAGATAGATTAAATCCCCCAGAATTAGAGAGATTAAATCCCACATAATTAGAGAAAGATGAATTACCCCAGAATTAGAGATAGATTAATTACCCCAGAATTAGAGATAGATTAAATCCCACATAATTGGAGAAAGATGAATTTCCCCAGAATTAGAGATAGATTAAATCTCCCAGAATTAGAGATAGATTAAATCCCACATAATTAGAGAAAGATTAAATCTCCCAGAATTAGAGATAGATTAAATCCCTCATAATTAGAGAAAGATGAATTACCCCAGAATTAGAGAAAGATTAATTACCCCAGAATTAGAGATAGATTAAATCTCCCAGAATTAGAGATAGATTAAATCCCCCAGAATTAAATCCCCCAGATTAAATCCCCCAGAATTAGAGATAGATTAAGTGCCCCAGAATAAATCCCCCAGAATTAATTCCCCCACAATTAGAGATAGATTAAATCCCCCAGAATTAAAGAAAGATTAAATACCCCAGAATTAGAGAAAGACTAAATCCCCCAGAATTAGAGAAAGATTCAATCCCCCCAGAATTAGAGAAAGATTAAATTCCCCAGAAGGAGAGATAGATTAAATCACCCAGAATTAGAGAAAGATTAAATCCCCCAGAATTAGAGATAGATTAAATCCCCCAGAATTAAATCCCCCAGATTAAATCCCCCAGAATTAGACATAGATTAAATCTCCCAGAATTAGAGTTAGATTAAATCCCCCAGAATTAGAGAAAGATTAAATCCCACATAATTAGAGAAAGATTAATTACCCCAGAATTAGAGATAGATTAAATCTCACAGAATTAAAGAAAGATTAAATCCCCCAGAATTAGAGAAAGACTAAAGCCCCCAGAATTAGAGAAAGATTCAATCCCCCCAGAATTAGAGAAAGATTAAATTCCCCAGAAGTAGAGATAGATGAAATCCCCCAGAATTAGAGAGACGAAATCCCCCAGAATTAGAGAAATATTAAATCCTCCAGAATTAGAGACAGATTAAATCCCCAGAATTAGTGAAAGATTAATTCCCCCACAATTAGACATAGATTAAATGCCCCCGAATTAGAGATAGATTCATTCCCCCACAATTAGAGATAGATTAAATCCCCCAAAATTAGAGATAGATTAAATCCCCCAAAATTAGAGATAGATTAAATCCTCCAGAATTAAATCCCCCAGATTAAATCCCCCAGAATTAGAGATAGATTAAATCCCCCAGAATTAATTCCCCCAAAATTAGAGATAGATTAATTCCCTCAGAATTAGAGACAGATTAAATCCCCTAGAATTAGAGAAAGATGAATTCCCCCACAATTAGAGATAGATTACATCCCCCAGAATTAGAGATAGATTCATTCCCCCGCAACTAGAGATAGATTAAATCCCCCAGAATTACAGATAGATTAAATCCCCCAGAATTAGAGACAGATTAAATCCCCCAGAATTAGAGATAGATTAAATCCCCCAGAATTAGAGAAAGATTAAATCCCACATAATTAGAGAAAGATTAAATCCCCCAGAATTAGAGATCGATTAAATCCCCCAGAATTAGAGATAGATTAAATTCCCCAGAATTAGAGATAGATTAAATCCCCCAGAATTAGAGATAGATTAAATCCCTCAGAATTAGAGATAGATTAAATCTCCCAGAATTAGAGATAGATTAAATCCCCCAGAATTAGAAATAGATTCATTCCCCTGCAATTAGAGAAAGATTAATTACCCCAGAATTAGAGATAGATTAAATCCTCCAGAATTAGAGATAGATTAAATCCCCCAGAATTGCAGATAGATTAAATCCCCCAGAATTAGAGAAAGATTAAATCCCACATAATTAGAGGTAGATTAAATCCCCCAGAATTAGAGATCGATTAAATCCCCCAGAATTAGAGATAGATTCAATCTCCCAGAATTAGAGATATTTAGATCGGACGAACCGATCGAACCCATCTATGAGACTATGGACTCTCCCGACGCTCCCATCGCCGAAAGTCTACCGACCCTCCCCTCACCGAGTCTACCAGGGCCCGACGACTTGGCGTTACACCCTTCGTCACCCGACCCTGGTGGCGCCTCTGACGCCGGGGACACAGGGATACGTGATGCCGTCCCCGGGGAATTTCGGACACGTGCTGGCAGAGAAATTCGCCACCCGGCCCGGTACGGTTGGGTCGACTGATGCCCTGTTCCGCACCCTGTTCGTGCTGACGCTCGCTTGCTTCTAGCCGCACTGCCGTATAATTCTGACGGGGGGGGGGGGGGGGGAGGGGGAGAATGTAGTGAAATCGTATTCGTACTGAACCCGGGGCTCTCGCTGCTCGAGCTCGCTGCTTGTTGCTCGCTGCTCGTTGACACCGCTAGGGGCGCGACTATAAGACCCGCTGCTGCGGACGGTGCTCCGAGACTTCTCCTGTGACACGTTACATCTGGTAGACTCGCTAACGGTACGCCAGCATAGAATATTCAGCTTGCTTACATTGCTTACATTGAATGTTATGAATGGTCCCATGTGATGCCATATCTTATGCTTATTGCATTTCCTGCATTACAGGATGATGTCATGATCTAAATGGAATTAAACCAGAAGTTGGACTAAAGTTGTGTGGACCTGATTGGTTTTCCACAACACTCAGGTGGATCGACGACAACCGTTGACTACCTGATGGTGCGTAGGCGAGATATGGGGCACCTCCGGGACACAAAGGTGATCCCGGGGGAGGAGGCTGTTTCACAGCACCACTTGGTTGTCTGCGACATGAGGGTGAAAGGTGCGAGGAGAGCTCGGCGGGTGAAGTACCAACCGAGAATGAAGGTGTGGAGGTTGAAAGAGGTGCCAGTAAGGGAGGCATTAAAAGAGAGGCTGAGTAGGGTAGAGGCTGATGTGGTTGAGCTTGAAAGTGATTGGATGTCAATGAAAGATAGTCTGTTGGGAGCCGGTGGTGAGGTAGGTGGATGGACAAAAGGACCACCGAGGCACTTGGGAACATGGTGGTGGGATGATGAAGTTGGAAAGAGGATTGACGAGAAGAGGAAGAAGTTCAAGGAGTGGCAGAAGGCGAAGGGTACGGGAGCAGAAAAAGCAGAGCATGAAAGTTATAAGGCAGTCAAGAAGGCTGCAAAGAAAGAGGTAGCAAAGGCTATAAGGCAGCCAAGAAGGCTGCAAAGAAAGAGGTAGCAAAGGCACAGGAGGCATGCAGGAAAATGTTCGGAGAACGCTTGGATTCGGAAGAGGGTCAGAGAGCGGTATTCAGGATTGCAAAGCAGATAGCGAAAGAGAGGTGTGATGTGATGGGGGTGAGTTGCTTGGGACAAATCGTTGTGGACCCAGATGGAATTAAAGGAAGACGGAAGAGATGTATGGAAATGCTGTTGAATGCAGAGAATGAATGGCATGGCAACATAGAGAGTAACCCAGTTTTAGGACCGGCAGAGAAGATAACTGAGAAGGAAGTTGAGGAAGCGATAAAAGCAATGAAGAGTAGAAAAGCAGGAGGGCTGACGGGAGTTGTGGGAGATGTGTTGAAGGCAGCAGGAAGTTGGGGTGTGAAGAGAATGACAGAGATCTGTAATCTGGTGGTGAAAGAAGGCCGCATTCCAGTGGATTGGGAACTGAGTACCCTCGTCCCTCTATACAAGGGGAAAGGTGACCCTCTGGAGTTGGCTCGTACCGAGCGATAAAGTTATTGGAGCATGGAATGAAGGTATTGGAAAGGGTGTTGGAGAGGAGGATAAGGAAGAAAGTGCAGATCGACGAAATGCAGTTTTGGATTTATGCCAGGAAGAGGAACGACAGACGCGCTTTTTATTGTGAGGCAGTTGCAGGAGAAGTACATGGAGAAGAGGAAGAAGCTGTTTCTTGGGTTTGTTGATCTGGAGGAAGCATTCGATAGGGTTCCACACGAAGTATTGACACGGGCATTGAGGAAGTTAGGAGTGGAGGAATGGTTGATCAGAGTAGTGATGGCAATGTACAAAAGAGCGCGTACAGCTGTAAGGATGAAGGATGGGAACAGTGGTGAGTTTGAGGTGAAGGTGGGAGCGCATCAGGGGTCGGTACTAAGGTCACTACTATTTGTAGCTGTGATGGAGGTGCTGGCTCAGAACGTAAAGGAGGGTTTTTTTTGGGGGGGGGTGGGGGTTTGTTTTTTTGTTTACAGAATCGAGGCTTGTGAAAGAGCTAACATTTATTTCACAAACAAATCTAACAAACAAAATATATAAAAAGAGGGAGCAGTAGACAAGATGGGGAGAGAAGGGGAAGCACACAAACACAACATTTGAGAGCAGGGACATCGGGAGATGTGTGGGAGGGAGAGGGCTTGGGGGGAGGAGGCGTGGGAAGGGGGGGGGGTGGGAGAAGTATAAAACACAAGGACACCAAGGACTTCCAGCACAGAAGTTGGTATTTCAAAAAAGTGGATTTGGGGTGAAATTAGCAGGGGTAGAAAAGATCAAGGTTTTGGATGGGGGAAGATAAGAGATGGTGGTGAACAGCTGTTTTAAAGACCTGGAGGGAGGAGTGGGATTGAAGAGAGTGAGGGAGTTTGTTCCAGAGGCAGGAGAAAAGAGGAATGAAGGAGTGAAGGTGAGCAGAGTCTTGATTTTGGCAGTTTAACCATAAGAGGGTTGCAGGCAGATCTTGTGCGACCTGCAGGAATATTTGGGGGACAGAGCCCAGAGACAGCTGGGAGGGCAAGGCCGGAGAGGAGTCGGTAGAAGACGGAAAGACCACCAACCTGCCGGCAGTGAGTGAGTGAATGGCCCTTGGAGTTAGCTTCATCGCGGGAGATTCCAATGATTCTGAACGCTTTGGTTTCAACCGCGTGAAGACGAGCTAGGTGTGAGGCAGGAGCACCAGCCCAGAGGGGAGAGTAGTATTCCATTGAGCTGCAGATGAAAGCCTTGTATGTGGTGAGGAGCTCAGGTGTGCCAAGGAAGGACTTCGCACGACGGAGGATGCCCAGTCGGCGGCTGGCTTTGGAGGCCAGATTTGAAATGTGGTTTTCCCAGGAAAGATCATGGCAGATAGTGAGACCCAAAAGCTTGAGTGACATAACGTCGTGGAGAGGTTTGTTGACAAAGTACATGGGAGGGTTGTCCGGACGGTCTTTTCGAAGAGACATAGTGATAGTGTGAGATTTTTCAGGATTGAAATGTTCCACTTGTTTGCCCAGTCTGTGATTTTGTCGAGGTCTGCAGAGAGTGAGGAGGCTGCTGCCTGCCTATCTGAAGGAATAGGTATGGAGTGGCAGAGAGTAGAGTCATCAGCAAAGAGATAGAGAGGATTTTCCAAGAGAGTCAGAGAGATCATTGATGAAGACCAGAAAACGCACAGGGCCCAGAACACTGCCTTGGGGAACTCCAGCCTGAACAGGAAGAGGAGATGAGATAAACCCATTCAGGGCCACACGTTGACTACGACTAGAGAGGAAGTCCGCCAGCCATGCGTGGAGATTTCCATGGATACCAAAGGAGGAGAGTTTGGTGAGCAGAGGGTGGTGCCAGACCGTGAGTCCCAGTGAGTCGCAGAAGTCCTTTGCTGAGGAGCCATGGCTTGTGATAGAGGTACCCACACCCAGCCAACTGGCATGGTGACAATTGAAATCACCACATATGAGGAAGAGAGAGTTGGGATGGGTAGATAGAAGTTGATCCATATTATCAGACAGCGAGATGTATATGGAGTCATCACTGTTTGGTGGACGGCACAACACACATATGAACAAAAGGTGGGAGCGAAGGGGAAGCCGTAGCCAAAGGTATTCCTGGGGGTGAGGTGGAGAGAGGGCAGTGCAGGGCGAGTGAGGAAGAGTTTTTTTAATAAAGATAGCAACCCCACCTCCAGGACATGGCTCAGGTCTAACCTTCCTGGAGGTGCGAATAACCTGGGATAGATACCAAGGAATCAGAGACACCATGAGGTAGGAAAGTTTCTGTTAAGCAGATCACGTCTGGTTTGTCAGAAGCAACCTGTATGGAGAGATCAGTCAAGTTTGAGCGAAGGCCCCGGATGTTTGAGGTCCATACCGTTAATGAAGAGGAAGGGGGAGTGAAAACATTTTGCTACCTCGGAGACATGTTGAATGTAGAAGGTGGATCAGACTCAGCAACGGTTGCTAGAGTGAGATGTGCATGGAAGAAGTTTCGGGAACTGAGTGGCGTGCTGATGAGGAGGGTAGTGTCGTTGAAGCTGAAGGGAAAGGTGTATGCTGCATGTGTGATAAGTGTTATGATTTATGGGAGCGAGACATAGGTAATGAACGTAGAGCAGCAACGAAGGCTGGAAAGGGTGTAAATGGGAATGGTTCGGTGGATGTGCAGAGTATCGTTGAGAGAGAGGAAGACAAATGATGAATTGCGAAAGATGATGGGAATAGAGCCTGTGATTGATGCTGTGAAGAGAAACAGGTTGAGATGGTTTGGTCATGTGTTGAGGAAGGATGAAAGTGACTGGTTGAGAAGAGTGATGGAAATAAATGTAGAAGGAAGTAGAGGACTATTAATGGTCAGTGCCATGAAACTTTCCAAAGTGCATGTGTGAGACGCTTGGTCTCCTTCAAAATGATGGAGAATGGCATTTTGCATTGACAGATGCAGATTGCAGAAGCAATACAAATGTGCCCACAAATCAGGGAGCTCTTTGTGACCCTCCTACTCTACTCTTTTGAAACCCTGCTGACCCAGTTATGGTCTTCGACCATCACCATATGCACTGGTGGGATGACTTTCTTCCTCGGGTTCCTCAATAAGCAAGCTGATCATCAACTCCTGCGTGCAATGGTATCGCTGGACGTTGAGCATCGCCTTCAACACCACGACAGACAACTTTCTGAGTTTCATCTGCCAAATGTCACAAATGATTTGCGTGCAACAGTGCAAGCAATCAATGGAAATATTGCACAACCACAACTGCCAATGATTATTCAGGAGGAACTTGAACTTGCTTATGATTTTAAAACTTTGAGAAACATTGTAAACCAACGCTTGCATGGCCCAAATGCACTTCTACCCTCTCAACGTGAGGTATATGTATATGACACTGTTATAGTTGCTTTACAGAAAAAGGAACCATTGGCTATCTTCCTGGATGCAAGAGGTGGGACAGGTAAAACCTATACACTGAACACTCTGCTAGCTGCTGCACACACCCTGCACAGTGACAAAATGAATGTTTCTCTAGCTGTTGCCTCAAGTGGTATTGCGGCTACACTTCTGCTGGGTGGACGTACATTTCATTCCAGGTTCAAAGCCCCCATCATGGTCACTGACTCAACAACATTATCAATATCGATATCTCACCAAAGTGTTCTTGCTGACCTAATTCGTAGAGCAAACCTTATTGTATGGGACGAGGCTCCAATGAGTCACAGGCACCTACTTGAGGCACTTGACCACCGTACATTACGAGACATCACCAACCAAGACATACCTTTTGGGGGAAAAGTAATAGTTCTCTGCTGGACACTTTAGACAGGTGCTTCCTGTTATTAAACATGGATCACGTGCCCAGATTGTCAATGCCTCTCTGAAATATTCTCTGTGTTGTGGCAACATTTCAAGATATTCCACCTTACCGAGAATATGCGTGTGCTTATGAATGGACATTGGACATTATAAAAAATCGAGGGAGTTTGATCGTTGGCTACTACAACTTGGCAACGGACAGCTACCCTACAACAATGAGGCATGCATTGAAATACCAGAGGAAATGTGCATGCAAATTGACAGCACCTCACGTGAAACAATCAAGTAGATCCATGAGTGAAGTCATTGACTGGGTCTTTCCTGACTTTCACCGACACCACACAGATCATAAGTGGATGGCAGATCGTGCAATATTAGCACCAAATAACACATTGGTGGATACCATCAACGAGGTCATGTCAGATACATTTCCTGGAACACCAACACTTTGTCAAAGTGCAGACAAGACGGTAAATGATGATGATGATGACGATGCCACACGTTTGCCAACTGAATATCTCAATTCCCTTAACATTGCCGGAATGCCACCTCATCAACTCTCACTCAAGGATGGCATGCCGTTAATCTTGCTCCGCAACCTCAACGCGAAGCCAGGACTCTGCAATTAAATGGGACACGGTTAATCGTGAAAGAAGTTATCTGTGGCCGCCTCCTAAAGGCTATTATTGCTAATGGTGACAATGCAGGTCGCAGTGTGTTTATCCCTCGCATCACTCTTCAACCTACAGATGGGATTTTCCCATTCCATTGGCAACGACGTCAGTTCCCAGTGAGAATTGCCTTTGCCATGACCATAAACAAGAGTCAGGGGCAGAGTTTGTCTAGGGTGTGCTTGTGGCTAGAACAACCGGTCTTCACATATGGTCAACTGTATGTAGGATCATGACGCGTTGGCCACCCTGACAATATTCGTTTCGCTATCAAGCAGTTGCCTCACCTTCCAAGAACTGCGACATGTTGTTGTATTGTTTACAGTGAAGTGTTATCACTATCCTGAACTTAAATTGCTTATAAAGATGTAACATCACTGATATTACAAATAAATTTGAGCAGAAGAAATGTTTGCATTATCATTGGCTTAAATCATGACGACACAACAACTCATATAGTCATTATCCTAAGTTCAAACAAACTTGTGCCTCTGCAGCGATGTATAGTGAGGCAAGCACAGCATCCCGATCCACGCTATTCGATTTATGTCAACATATTTTATCTATCTTTTATATATATATATATATTGTTGTGGATATGAGAATGTTTTTTTATTTTTATTGTTGTGGTAAAATGTTGTTGTAAAAGGTTGTTGTAAAATATCACCCCTCCTCCCTCCGTTTGTGGTTGTATAAAGGTCAAAGGGCGTTCCCGTAGTTAGTCCATAAAACATACATGCAGGACACGATATATCTTTTTTGACAGTTATATCCTTATTATGTGTATTAGTGTAAGGCTGTGTCTTCCATTAATTGAAATACTCCATTGCACCAGTGAAAGAGAATAGATCCCCTTTCCTTCCCATCCCCAAAATCTCCCTTTCCTTCCCATCCCCAAAACCTCCATTTCCATATTACATCCCCTCTCGTCACTGCTGAGCCCTCGATTCCCAATCACCTCCCCTCCAATAACCGCCATTGACCATGTGCTTTGAGTCGGAGAAGAAAGGCGTGTCTCCACCTCGTCAGAGGGGAGGAGGGGCGCGCCCGCCCGTCGTCATCCAGGGCGGAGCCCGAGGGTCGCGTGACCAACCAGGGCCGAGGTGAGCACCCCGATGGGCGTGTCCAAAACGCCGGCGGCGTAATCGCTGGAGGCGCTATAAAAGGCGCAAACGGAAGTGGTCACAGTGAGTTGGTCGGAGATGCACTTTGAGTTGGTCACAAGGAGTTGGTCTGAGTCGGTTGCCAGAGGAGGGTCAGTGGTTGCGTTGGTTGTGGTGGTAAGGAGTCGGTGGTCAGTTGGTTGCGGTGAGGAGTCGGTGGTGAGGAGTGAGAGAAACAAGAAAGAGTTGAGGGTTTGGACCAGACGAGTGGGACAAGGCCTGGCAAAGCACGCGACGTAAACAGCAGCCAAAACAGCAGCGTGGGGCCTGGCCTGAACGGCGGCTGCTAAACGCGCCGGTTGTGCTGCGGGACCCCCTTGGACCTCCCTCTCCCTCCAGCCATCCACATCCTGCCATTACTGCAATTCCCCGCTTGAGTCAGTGTCTTTTGTTTGTTCTGTCCTGGGTTAATTAAGCTGTATAAGTTAATAATTGCACTGTGTCTCTAATCCTTCTGTATATTATTTTATTATCTTTCCTTCTCCTTGGTTACTTTGAGCATGTAAATAGTAGGAATAAATTTAGTGGTATTTCCAACCTTTTTGTCTTCTGCTTCTTCTTCTTCACATCCGTGTCGCCTTTGTCTTTTCCCTATTGACTAGCTGTGGTGCCATCCGGCCAAAGTCCTGGGTGAATCGGGTGAGTCAGGGATCCTGTTAGGTCGCGGCAATACCAAACTGCTCGGTAACTAACATCTTAAACCGCGATCAGTAACAATATATACATATATATATATATATATATATATATATATATATATATATATATATATATATATATATATATATATATATATATATATATACATACATACAGGGGGCTGCAAAAGTAGGTATACAGTTATGAAGAAAAAAAACGTGCGCACAAAACGTATTTTATTGATTATACAAGCATATCAATAATAACATATCAATAATAAACATATCAATAATAAACATATTAATCCCTCAAATGTCCCTCAAAACTATTTCCCTCAAAATCCCTCAAAACTATTATAATACTGGTAATACTGGTATAATCCTTACTGTATACCTACTTTTGCAGCCCCCTGTATATATATATATATATATATATATATATATATATATATATATATATATATATATATATATATATATATATATATATATATATATATACACACACAGCATATCTATAAATATATCTGTGCAGTGTCTTGTCACTTGTCTTGTCTTGTCACTGAATTACTACCTCAAACTTTTGTAAAATCGTACGAAACTTCGGGTATGAACCTATCTCTCCTGTGTGTGTCTTCAAGGGTCTTTGTTTTGAAATTTTTTGAAAAAACAACTTTTGTTGAAAAACAAAAATTGAAAAAGATGTATTTTTTCAACTTAAGTATTCAACTTCAATTGTTTATGAAATGTAATATCACGTATATGACAAAAACATTTATGCAAAATAATTGTTTGTTATGATTGGTGTCCACCATGACAAAACAGCAACTCAGGCACACTTGGTCATCGATTTATATATCTACATATCTGGGCAGTATCTGTGTTGTCACTGAACTACTCCCTGAAACTTTTGTTTCCGTGGTTGTGAAGTGTTTTTAATAACGTGGTGGTGGTTTTGAATCATGTGGTGGTGAGGTGTTTTGAATTACGTGGTGGTGAGGTGTTTTGAATTATGTGGTGGTGAGGTGTTTTGAATTACGTGGTGGTGACTGGTGAGGTGTTTTTAATTACTTGGTGGTGAGGTGTTTTGAATTAAGTGGTGGTGACTGGTGAGGTGTTTTTAATTACTTGGTGGTGAGGTGTGTTTAATTACGTGGTGGTGAGGTGTTTTGAATTAGTTGGTGGTGAGGTGTTTTAAATTAGGTGGTGGTGGTGAGGTGTTTTGAATGACTTGGTATTGAGGTGTTTTTAATTATGTGGTGGTGAGGTCTTTTGAATTACGTGGTCGTGAGAGGTTTTGAATTACGTGGTGGTGAGGTGTTTTGAATTAGTTGGTGGTGAGGTGTTTTAAATTAGGTGGTGGTGAGGTGTTTTGAATGACTTGGTATTGAGGTGTTTTTAATTATGTGGTGGTGAGGTCTTTTGAATTACGTGGTCGTGAGGGGTTTTGAATTACGTGGTGGTGAGGTGTTTTGAATTAGTTGGTGGTGAGGTGTTTTGAATTAGTTGGTGGTGAGGTGTTTTAAATTAGGTGGTGGTGAGGTGTTTTGAATGACTTGGTATTGAGGTGTTTTTAATTATGTGATGGTGAGGTCTTCTAAATTACGTGGTCGTGAGGGGTTTTGAATAACGTGGTGGTGAGGTGTTTTGAATTAGGTGGGGGTGAGGTGTTTTGAATTAGGTGGGGGTGAGATGTTTTAAATTACGTGGGGGTGAGGTGTTTTGAATTACGTGGTGATGAGGTGTTTTGAATTACATGTGGATGAGGTGTTTTTAATGATGTGGTGGTGAGGTGTTTTGAATTACGTGGTCGTGAGGGGTTTTGAATTACGTGATGTGTTTTGAATTACATGTGGATGAGGTGTTTTTAATTATGTGGTGGTGAGGTGTTTTGAATTACGTGGTCGTGAGGGCTTTTGAATTACGTGGTGGTGAGGTGTTTTGAATGACGTGGGGGTGAGGTGTTTTGAATTACATGGTGGTGAGGTGTTTTGAATGATGTGGTGGTGAGGTTTTTTGAATTACGTGGTGGTGACGTGTTTTAAATTACTTGGTGATGAGGTGTTTAAATTAGGTGGGAGTGAGGTGTTTCAAATTATGTGGTGGTGAGGTGTTTTAAATTATGTGGTGGTGAGGTGTTTTAAATGACGTGGTGGTGAGGTGTAATCGTCCCAAACTTCCAGTCTGCAACTACCCCTCCCCGATGTATGTGCTGAGGGGTTCTTTCTTGAAAAAAAACATTCAACCGAAATTGCCTATAAAAATGTAATATCACAAACACAACAAATACATTTGTGCAAAATAATTGTTTGTATTATGATTGGTGTAAATCATGACAACACAGCAACTCAGGTGCAGTCATTATCCTCAGCTAAAATAAGAGCCTGTTCCTCAGTAACGACACTCGGCGAGCCGAGCCAAGCTAGTATATATATACTAGTGGGGTCACCCGTGGGAATCCCACGGGCATGGACGTGTGTGACATTTCGACATATTGAGTTGGATGCTGCACCTGTTTCACAATAACACACACACACACACACACACACACACACACACACACCTCGTTTTTTCATTTCTGTATCTCACAATTCGGTCTCTCTCTTATTCACACACACACACAAACACACACACACACACACACACACACACACACACACACACACACACACACACACACACGTACACCGACACACATATACACATACACATACACACACATATATATACACACATACACATACACACACACACACACATGCACGCACACGTACACACACATGTACACCGACACATGCATATACACATACACACATATACACATACACATATGGATACACACACATACACATATACACACACAGACACATACACATATACACATACACACACACAGACACACACACACACATGCATACACATACACACACACATGCATACACATATACATACATACACACACACGTACACACACATGTACACCCACACACATATATATATATATATATATATATATATATATATATATATATATATATATATATATATATATATATATATATATATATATATATATATATATATACACACATACAGACACACACATATATACACATAGACACATATATACACACACATACACATGTGTACACACACATGTACACCGACACATGCACACACATACACATATACACATACACACATGTACACCCCCACACACACACATACACACATACACACACACACACACACACACACACACACACACACACACACGCGCACACGCACACACACACACGTCCCACATGTATATATCCCACATCCCACATGTATATACATGTTTAAAGTGTACGTGCCCTTCCCCCTTCCCCCGGCCGGCAACGCTGAGTACTTCTGCTAGTAACTAATGAAATAAAAACGAAGAAATATCTCTGGGTAATTTCCTGAAACTCGGTGAAATTCGCTGAAATTCGCTGAAATTCGCTCGGTGTATCGGTGAAATATTTTATTTGGGCGGTGTAGAATTGCTTCGAACGAAATATCTCTTAGCAATTTCCCGTCTGTGTTTCATGTCCATGCACACGTGAAATGGAGTTTGTTTTTGCACACGTGAAATGAACATGTGAACCTTTACTTCCGGATAATAATGTTGAATGAAATAAAAACGAAGAAATATAGTGGGGTCACCCGTGGGACATTTCGACATATTGAGTTAGATGCTGCACATTCAAAATGGTTACTGGCAATTCATCAGATCCAGAAATGGTGCAATGAACACAATTTATTTCTTTCACATAATATGTGGCCCCTCACTCCTCTCCACCTGACACTCTCCTCTCTCCACCTGACACTCTCCTCTCTCCACCTGACACTCTCCTCTCTCCACCTGACACTCTCCTCTCTCCACCTAGCACTCCTCTCCTCTCCAATCCCTCACATTCCTCTCCTCTCCAATCCCTCACCTCTCCAATCCCTCACACACCTCTCCTCTCCAAACCCTCACTCTCCTCTCCAATCGCTCCTCACTCGCCTCTCCAATCGCTCCTCACTCGCCTCTCCAATCGCTCCTCACTCGCCTCTCCAATCGCTCCTCACTCGCCTCTCCAATCGCTCCTCACTCGCCTCTCCCATCGCTCCTCACTCGCCTCTCCCATCGCTCCTCACTCGCCTCTCCAATCGGCTTTCCCCGTCTCGTTTCTCTCGTTTTTCTCCCGTCTCGTTCTTTTTCTTGCTCCAAATCGGCCCGTCTCGCCCGTCGGCCCGTCTCGCCCGTCGGAATCGGAAATCGGGCCGTCTTGCTTTCTTGCTTGCGCGTAAATAAATTGTGTTCATTACACCATTTCTGGATCTGATGACTTGCCAGTAACCATTTTGTAAAAATGAATGTGCAGCATCTAACTCAATATGTCGAAATGTCACACACATCCATGCCCGTGGGATTCCCACGGGTGACCCCGCAAGTTTGCATTGACGTTCGTCGACGCACTCGTTCGCCCGTCTCATTCGCTTTCTTGCTACATCCTGTTCAAGTGTGCATTCTTCATCGATCGTCTCATTCATTTTGGAAATAGAAGTTTCCACGCAGCGCATGAATTGTCACTATCCTCAAGAGGAAGTGTCTCGTAATCATCAAATGATAAATGGCAAGTAAATTATATTGTGGAAAATTAAAGATTTCAAATAAACCTATTTAAAGTGTATGCGCACATAACTAATAAAAAAAACGAAGAAATATCTCTCGGTAATTTCCTGAAACATATTTTACTTCCGGCTAATGTTGAATGAAATAAAAACGAAGAAATATATGTCGGCATCATTGTTGACGTTTTTGTGACGACTGTCATCAAACGAAAAAGTAATATATCTTATAGTGTAGCAGCATAGCAAACCTGTTGTGCATTTTGTGATACAAGCACCAAATTTGGTACACTAGTAGACTATCATATTGTTGCAGATATGGGACTTGGCCTCAATATCCGCTTGTAAATACTCCCCTATTTCCCCAATACTCCCCAACTATCCCCAATCCCCCATTCCCTAGTCCCATTGCCTGTAAATAACACTCTGTAGAACCGACCTTCCCCTTTTTCCCCCATTAAATGTCGTGCCCAGGTTCACCGCATCTCACGTAGACAACTATAGGACATCTTGCTAGTTATTCTTAGTCTATGTCAGTTAAGGACTCGTTTCCATTAATTCTGACTCTTCGTTGCACGAAATTGTGATCGTATGGCACCAGTAGTGAGTTTAGGACCTCCCCTTACCTCCTCCCATCTTCCCCATGAAACAACAACAACAACTACAACAACTACAACAACAACTACAACAACAACAACTACAACTACAACTACAACTACAACAACAGTGGAGATGGGGGCGGCGCGGCGCGGGGGAGTGTGCGTCCTCACACCGGCTCGGTTAGCCGCCATGACCATGCGCTCCGACGGGGTTACCACGAAGGGGCTCCCTGTCAGCCCCTCGTCAAGGGCGGAGCCGGTAACCCCCCCGCACGCACCCAATGAGAAGCAACGGGCCGATTCCATCTGGGGCGGAGCTAACGAGCCGAGGGCGTGTCACTCCCCGCCGGATATACGCAGCCACTTACCGGACGTGACGTGAGATGCGCCCCCGACTGAAGAAGACAAGTCACGACCTTCGAGCGCTGAGTGAGGCCTCCCGCATCTCTGGACCGGAGCGGGTCGATTCTGTCCTTGAGCCAAGAGTGCACCTTGAGCCATCGACTACCCGCTTTCCTTGCCATCAATCCCCGTGTGAGTCAGTTTTGTCCCGTTTATCTGTCGTCTGTCGGGGCTAATATAAGAGTGTGTCTAAGTGCCTGTCTTTCTATGCTGTCCCTCTCATTCCTGTAATCTGACCTTCCGCAATATTATAACCTCTTCCGGAGGTCTTGAGAACTGAACCCTTGGTGTCATGTCATTTTAATCCCAGCCGTTGTGTCCTTTTCCATCATTGATTTAGCATAGCGCGACTTAGTCAACGTTCGAGTATAATCGGGTAAACGTGCAGGCGCGGTCATACCAAACCGCTCGGTAGACCAACATCCACAACCGCGTCTGTAACAATTGGTGTCAGGAGTGTCGGATTCGAACCTGGGACTAAATTTATTAGGCCCAAATTTTGGAACACCAATTGTACCACTAGGGTAACAATTGGTGTTGGGAGGTAGAATTCGATCCGGAGCGCGTTTCCCGCGCTCGAAATTATAACGACGAAATTTGATTTGTTTTACGGAAATAAAAACCCGAATTTTGAAAGTCGCGCTATGGCGGATCAAGACAGCTGGGGTCCGGTAGGGGAGAGTGAGGCAGGGTCGGTCCAGGACCAAATTGAGGGACGCGAGGAGTGCGAAGCAGCGAGGGTAGCAGACGCACAAAATAGCGTCGTTGCGCCCGAAGTTGCGGGGGCGCAAAATGGCGCCTCGCTGGTCACCGCGCCCGCGACCGTGGCAGCGCCCCTGCTGGATTCGAACCTTTTCCTCCTGCAAATGAGGGCCCTTATGGAACAAATGGGTGAGCAATTGGGAGACCAAATTAGAGGTTTGAAAAGCAGTATGGGACAAATGGGGAACCGGATGGAGGCTCAGAATGAGCAATTGGGGGTAATGGGGAACCGGATGGATGCTCAGGGTGAGCGATTGGAGGGCAAAATAGGGGTAATGAGGGACGAAGCGAGGGGTACCGGAGAGGGGTTAGACAATAATTTTAAGGAGTTAGACAAGAAATTTGGGAAGTTAGACAATAATTTTGAGGGGTTAGACAACGGGATAAAAGAGGTGAGAAATGGGTTAATAGGGTTAGAAAACAGTATGGAAGGCAAATTGAGGGACATGAGGGACCAAGCGGAAAGGGAAGTTAAACAAATGGAGCAGCAGATAGAGGGGGTCAGAATGGGGGTAGAAACTAAACTGGATGCTCACAGGGAGGAAATGGAGCAGATGAGGGTGGCATCTGGGCAGGAGATGCAAGTGATGGGAGAGGAGATCAGAAGAGGAGTGAGTGAGGAGGTCGGAGGAGTGCGCGAGGAGGTGAGGCACTGTAAGGAGCACATGGAGAAGGAGGTGAGAAAGGGGACTGTAAAGTTACAAGGGGGCATAGAGGACCTGACGCAGGAGGTGGAACAGCTGACGGAGGGACAAAAAGGACTAACGGAGCAGGTTCAAAGGAACACTGCGGTATTAGGAGGTTTAAAAGCGACACAAAACGACATAAAAAACGACTTAATAGCGACAAAGAGGGAATGTCAGATGGTACGTGAGGGACTGACAGCGAGGTTGGACGAGGTGGTAGAGGTAATGGAGACGAAGGACCGGCAGGTGAGGACGCACCTGGAAACGGTCAAGGTAGCCTTAGAGGACGAGCTTGAGGAGACGTACCGGGGAATAAAAGAGGTGAAGCAGAAATTAGAAGAAGTGGAAGAAGGGGTGAGCGAAATTAAGAAGCGACGGAGAGAGGATAAGAAGGAGATAAAAGAGGAGATAAAAGAATTGGTCCAAAGTCTGTGTTTGGATCGTGATGATGTGCTCATTAACCGGATGAGGGATTCGCAGGTGATGGAGGAGAAGCGAAAAGGAAGAGGACCCGGTGTAAGTGGTGACCAATATGGTCGTGCGTATGATGCGCCAGGGGATTTAAGAAGCTTGGGGGTCGAGATAGACCCGGGTGTTCGTGAGAGGCCGTTGGTGAAGTGTGCGACAGGTCTGGTGTGCGAAAAAGGAGGTGTGCGAGAAAGTCCGACTCTGGGGTGTGTGAGGAAAAAGTGCGTGCCAAGGAGTGAGTGTGCTGGCGAGAATGAGTCGGTCGTAGCGCGTGTGCGAGGGAGCACATGGAAGCGCGGTGTGGTGAGTGTTACAGAGGGTGTAACGGGAGAGTGTGCGCGAGAAAGGTGTGTGACGGACAGGTGCATGAGGAAAGAGTGCGCTGTCAAGAGTAAGGGTGAGTGCGCTGTCAAGAATGGAGGTGAGAGTAGTGAGAGTGACAAGGAGAGTGAGTTGGTTGTGACAGGTGAGCGAGGATGTACACCTGGGATGGAAGGATGCACATCTGGAATGGTAGAGCGTGAGTGGGAATGCACGCTGGAATTGGTAGTGAGGCACGTGGTTGGGTGTGCGAATGAGAGCACACCTGTGATTGTCACAGAGGAGGGGGCGCGAAGAGGTGTGTTGGTGAGGTGTGCGACCAACGAATGTGTGCCAAAGTGTTCGGTGGTCAGGTGTGTGACCAAGGCTGTGAGTGGAATGGGTGTACCGAGGTGTGTAAGGAAAGGTACGAGGAGCATGGAAACGGCTGGATGTGTGAGCAAGGAACGGGCCGCGGGGTGTAAGCGTCCAGGTGAAGCATCGACGTTAGACGGGGTAGAGTTTAGGTCGACTTTTAGCCGAATCGGGCCCTCGGTGCGTGCTGGGCCTCGCTTTGAACGGCCGCGTCCGTGCTCCACTAGGCGGAGCGGGCAGCCCGATAGAAAGGGTCGTCATGGCGACCACTTTTTGTTGAGGCATTCCGGCAGGTCGAGATCGGGACATTGGATGGCTCCACGCCGAGATGGTGCGTGGGATCTCGGCCCGGGTAAGCCCCCGTCCCTGCCCCGAATGCCGGACGCATCCAGCCGCTGGCGCAGAACAACCCGCATTCATGGCTTGGCTTTACGAAGCCGGGCTTTGGACAGGAATTGGCGCATCGAGAGGCATTAGTGAGTAGACTGGGTGATGAGGTTAGTGTTTTGGACCCAAAATTAGAGAAAAACAAAATTTGATGATTGGCAAGGGATTGGCAGTAGTGATTGGCAGATGATGGGTAGTGATTGGCAAATTTTTAATTTGTTGAAATTTGATGTGCGAAATTGGTAGTGAGCGATGGGCCCGGTGGGTAAGGCTGGCATCCCTGCCACCCTTCCCATAGGTGGGGGCAAATGCGCAATAGCTTATGGGGTTGATGGCAGTGAAAACTAGCCCGGGTGGGTTAGGTTATATTGTAGGGATCTAGCGAAGATGACATTAGGTGACGTTAAGTTTAGTTAGTGACTGATACCTGTAGTGGGGACGCAGGTAGATTAGTGTGGATGATAATGACGTGGGAGCGCAATAGTTTAAAGGGACGACTGGGAAGCGCAAGTTTCAGAGGGGAGTAGTTAGGTGAGATGATGCTGTGTGAGAATTGAACAGGTGTGATTGCACAGGTGTGCAACTGGACAGGTGTGTGGAGCAGTGTGTGAGTAGTGAGTGTTGTGGATCAGCGCGAATGCGCTTGGGGAGAGAAGGGTGCAGGTGGCACCAGGTGTGAGAGCACAGGTGTGCAAGTAAAGGTGTGTGGAGAGAGTTGGAGTAATTGGTACGGAGTGGTGTGCATGGTGCGAAGGTGTGGATGGGGGAAGAGTGGACCCCTTTCACGAGTACCCGGGGCGGGTAGTGTAAGTGTTAGGTAGAGGGTATAGGTAAATTGTGGTTGGATATTGGCATCTGTGGTGCGGGTGACAGAATGGTATTTGGATGGGTGCATTAGTGTTGTGGAAATGGCTGGGCGTGTAGCCTGTTAGTGTGTGTAGTTGGTTGGGCACTCCACCACTGTGAGGATGTCGGCCAGGTGAGGCCGCAGGTGGGCTCTGGGAGCCGATAGTTGTGAGTGGGTGCCTGAGGATCCCGGGTGTGGATCGGGCAGCCCAGTGCCAGAGAGGGCACCGAGTGGGGAGAGCGCCAGAGGGCCTTCCCCAGGTAGTTAGGTTAGGGTAAGGAGCAGGTAAGCTCGGAGGCAACTGCAGTGGTGGAGGTGTGCAGGTGGGTAGACCCACTGGGAGAGGTACACGCCACAGCCCAGAAATTGTGCGAGGGCACCGGGAGATGAATCGGGGGAGTGAGACCCCAAATTGAAAAGCACCACAGTTTGGCCAATGGGAATTGGTTTTTAGAACCCATAGTGTAAGAGGGCCAATGGTTTGGCCGGAGAAAGACCCCGGGTAGTGTAAAGTTGTTAAAGTCATTTAGGAAATAGTTAGGATTGATGAACCTGTCGCACCATACGCAGCCACTTACCTGTGGTGATGATGATGACTCCACACCTGTGTTTTCTTTGTTCTGTGTGCAGGAAATGAGAATTGCTGTGTGGATTGGTGAGACGCATCACGACGTGGATGAGACATTGGGGTGATTCCATCTCTCCCTCCCTAGGAGGGACTGATGATGAATTGGTAATGGCAAATTTTGATGAGTTGAAAATGGCAAATTTGATTGGTTAAGAGGGAGAGAAGACGAATTTGGTATATGGGAGGAACGGGGAAGACAGTAGGGACGTTTGTTGATTTGTAAAGTAGATGTTTATGGGTAGTGTTGTGTTTTGTGGATACAGTAAGGGGTAAGGGAGGGGCCATGTAGGTTACCTGGTGGGGGGGGGGGGGCGTACGGTAGGAACGTACCTGTCTCACCTGGTTCCCATGTGCCCCCAGTGTGCATTACCTTACATTGCGTGCACTTTTGCGCCCTTACCACCTTACTCACTTGTCTGCTTCTTTTGTCTCCCACCTCTGAGGATCTGGCTTTGGGGTAGAGAGAGAGGAGAGAGAGGTGCTGGCTACGCAGTTGTGGGCCTGCACTTTCGCTGCTTGCTGCCTGGATCGATACACCATATGGACCGCAATGTTGGTGGCCACCCACAATGGACCGCAGTTCTTTTGCGGCCAAGCACCACCCGTGGATGGACCTATGGGTCAACGTGGCACCTATGCCATACAAGGTGAACCACTTATAGTTGGCCCCCTGACGGCCACAATACAGAAATGGACGCGGTTGGCGCCTTTCTTTATTTTTTTGAAAGAGGCAAGAACACCAAGTGCACCACACGAAGGCAAGACCAGCGGCAGAACATCGGCCGGCTGCGACACCACCGGTGATTTATAAACACTTTATTGGTGCACCGGATGGTGCTGACTGTGTTATGGGGTGGTGCTTTTGATGCTTGGAAGGGGTGCTCTGCACATTATTAAAGGCCATAAGGCCACAGAGCACTCGTGGGTTGGTGTATCGATGCTGGCATGCGTGCTCTCTCTATGCATAACATCTGCATGTGTTCCTCCAAAAACAGGTCCTGGATCGTAGTGTAAATATCAGCGTAGTCTTGTGTAAATAATGCTCCCTACCGGCTGTATGTTTAGTTTGCGAATTCTTTCCGGATTCGGTTATCCTGTGGGTGTGTTTCTGTGAGGAGAAGGGTGCAACGTCGCAGGGGGACATATTTACTCATTTGTGAATATCTGTAAAACTGTCGCACTCAGGGTAGAGTTAATAGTAGAGGGAACTACATCTGAGTGCCACACTAAAATAGGTAAAAATTTATCGGGTCGGGACGCCCCGAGGGTAGAGAAGGGTGCAATGTTGCGGATATGGGACTTGGCCTCAATATCCGCTTGTAAATACTCCCCTATTTCCCCAATACTCCCCAACTATCCCCAATCCCCCATTCCCTAGTCCCATTGCCTGTAAATAACACTCTGTAGAACCGACCTTCCCCTTTTTCCCCCATTAAATGTCGTGCCCAGGTTCACCGCATCTCACGTAGACAACTATGGGACATCTTGCTAGTTATTCTTAGTCTATGTCAGTTAAGGACTCGTTTCCATTAATTCTGACTCTTCGTTGCACCAGAATGTGATCGTATGGCACCAGTAGTGAGTTTAGGACCTCCCCTTACCTCCTCCCATCTTCCCCATGAAACAACAACAACTACAACAACTACAACAACAACAACAACAACAACAACTACAACAACAACAACAACAACTACAACAACAACTACAACTACAACAACAGAGGAGATGGGGGCGGCGCGGCGCGGGGGAGTGTGCGTCCTCACACCGGCTCGGTTAGCCGCCATGACCATGCGCTCCGACGGGGTTACCACGAAGGGGCTCCCTGTCAGCCCCTCGTCAAGGGCAGAGCCGGTAACCCCCCCGCACGCACCCAATGAGAAGCAACAGGCCGATTCCATCTGGGGCGGAGCTAACGAGCCGAGGGTGTGTCACTCCCCGCCGGATATACGCAGCCACTTACCGGACGTGACGTGAGATGCGCCCCCGACTGAAGAAGACAAGTCATGACCTTCGAGCGCTGAGTGAGGCCTCCCGCATCTCTGGACCGGAGCGGGTCGATTCTGTCCTTGAGCCAAGAGTGCACCTTGAGCCATCGACTACCCGCTTTCCTTGCCATCAATCCCCGTGTGAGTCAGTTTTGTCCCGTTTATCTGTCGTCTGTCGGGGCTAATATAAGAGTGTGTCTAAGTGCCTGTCTTTCTATGCTGTCCCTCTCATTCCTGTAATCTGACCTTCCGCAATATTATAACCTCCTCCGGAGGTCTTGAGAACTGAACCCTTGGTGTCGTGTCATTTTAATCCCAGCCGTTGTGTCCTTTTCCATCATTGATTTAGCATAGCGCGACTTAGTCAACGTTCGAGTATAATCGGGTAAACGTGCAGGCGCGGTCATACCAAACCGCTCGGTAGACCAACATCCACAACCGCGTCTGTAACAATATTATGAAAAGATCTGGATATTGGGCCATCTCAGATTCAGAGATTTGATTTTTGCAAGATTTCGATTCGATTGGGATCGAAGAGAACACCTTCTTCGTCTTCTGTACAGTGAAGTTGCCAGCCCTGAATTCTCTGGCTACATCTGGGTGCTTCATTGGGAGTGCAACCGTGTCCCTCAGGTGAACAGGGACACACCTGGCATAGTGTGTGTGGTCTAAGGCATGGAACCATGGGACCAGTTCCGTCAGGGCATCAAGGTACGTCGTGAATGAAGCCTGCCGCAGAGAACGCACGTAGACCAGTACCAACATCTCTAGTTCCAGCACAGTTGCCCAGTACTGAAAGTTGGGAATGTCTTCTCCTCTCTGGTGACACCAGTCTTCGAACTCAGGCAGGTCTTCTGCATCATCAGCATATGTCATACAGTGGCGTTCATACGCACGGTGTTGCAGGATGTGCAGTGCCGCTGCAGTGATTTGATGAGCTCTTCTTGTGCGGGTGACGTGGGCAGCTCGTAGGAAGGAGTCGGCCGTCCCTGGCGTTGCAATCTCAGCTTGCAAAATCTGCAAATCTTGCAAAAATCAAATCTCTGAATCTGAGATGGCCCAATATCCAGATCTTTTCATAATATGATAGTCTACTAGTGTGCCAAATTTGGTGCTTGTATCACAAAATGCACAATTCTTTTGAATATTTGGGCTAAGCCGCCCCACTAAAACGATATCTATAGGTGTGCAAAGTGTCAAGTTAATCCATCCTTCGATGCCTGAGCCTTAGGCGAACAAACTTTTCAAGTCCTTGCATTATAGTATGATTTTCCTTGGTGGCCATATTGGATTTTGGACGTCATCTCGAAAATAAGTGACATATGAAATGTACCTTTCCCTGAATCAGTTTCACTGACCTCAAAAACCCCTGATTTGATACCTCATTTGTCTATCTGTGACTTCTACAGCCAGAGATATATGATATTTCAGTTTTGCTGGTGGCATTTTGAATTTTGGCCAACATCTTGGAAAATCTGAAACGGTCAGGATGGCTCCTAGGCTAAAATCAATTGATAGGTCCAAACGAAGCTCCATACCAAATTTGGGACTTTTGTCCGGCTTGTAACATTACGCCTAAAAATTGTTGCTAAGCCACCTGACTATCACATGCAGTGTTATTTGTAAAAGTTTGGTCCATAAGCACGAAAATAAAAATGGTAGTTTTGTAAAGTCGTTCCCCCAGAAATTATTGCTAAGCTGCCTAACTAGATCAATCACATGGGGGTTAAATGCATGTTCTAAGTGAACTCCAATCGGTGGAGGCGTCGTGGTGCACCAGGCTAAGGCAGGCCACGATGACGTATCAACGATGAGACTCGAGAGCTGTAAACGGCAAAGGTTCGAATCCTCGATCCTGGGCCCCCGCAGGTGTTGCGCCGCGGAAAATGAGCCTCACGCTAAAGACGTCCGGGCGGACGCCCCGGGCACCCGGGCCTCCACCCTTTTGAATCCAAACCAATTAATCAATAATTAATCACTGAAAAGCGAATTTATGCATTTGAAATCGTCCACCGTTCCTTGTCGTGACGTCACATTCAACGACCATAAAATGAAATGTTGTTGTTTTTTTGAAGGATATTTAAATAATCTCGTTGACCCTTAAGGACTTATATATATATATATATATATATATATATATATATATATATATATATAAAACCCTTCGGTTTATAATTATATATAAAATCGATGGACCATCCACAGGGTAAAGGAAAGAATAAAAGAAAAAAATATCACTTCCCGTTCCAGATCCAGGAAGTTGACCCCAAGAGGAAGAAGAAGAAGAAGAACCACCCTTCGGATAGTCACTCGTCACTCGTCACGTCAGTCGTCAGTCGTAGTCCTCGGGCACACTGAAACTGTAAGTGTCATGTGCGGCTGTCATACGGGTTGAAGGCACGAACAGTGCACCAAAATCGAGCGTCATTATATATCATCTATATTATAATAGCCGTAGATGATTCTGTCTGTCTGTCTGTCTATCTGTTGGGTGTCTGTCCGGGGTGTGGCTTACTCGGTTTGCAGAGTAGCTCCACCCATAGCTCCACCCATTCTGGGAGTGGCTATAAACAAATATCCACCATTTTATTAACTCGCATAGCTTTGAGTCCTGTTTTGTAGGCCCGTGGTGTCTTGCTCTCCCCCAGTTTTATTTCAAATCAAATTCGATAAATCATTTCATTTTTCACAGTCGCTAACATAGTTTTAGACTCGGTTGAAAAAAAACGGGAAGAAAATCCGATGAAAGTTGCCGTTTATAGAACGAAATGAATTCTCAAAGGCCTGTAACTTCAAGGCCATTGAGTCTCTCTCACGCCTTTATCTCCAATCTAACTCACCATATGATTTCATTTTTATCGATGGTTTTACTTTTAGACTCGGTGTCAGCAATAATTGAGAACAATCCACACACGCGGGAAAATGCAGAGATATATTTTTTAAAATCGCGTCATGGTGTATCATACACCGCCCAACATGACACCGCCGGCAATGTGTCGATATATATTAAAAATTCGCTTTTGCTTTTCCGTTATGATATATTACTATTTCGTTTGATGATAGTCGTCACAAAAACGTCAACAATGATGCCGACATATATTTCTTCGTTTTTATTTCATTCAACATATTAGCCGGAAGTAAAATATGTTTCAGGAAATTACCGAGAGATATTTCTTCGTTTTTTTTATTAGTTATGTGCGCATACACTTTAAATAGGTTTATTTGAAATCTTTAATTTTCCACAAACATTCCACACACGCGGGAAAATGCAGAGATAAATTTTTTAAAATCGTGTCATGGTGTATCATACACCGCCCAACATGACACCGACGGCAATGTGTCGATATCTATTTTAAATTCGATATATCATTTCATTTTTCACAGTCGCTAACATAGTTTTAGACTCGGTTGAAAAAAAACGAGAAGAAAATCCGATGAAAGTTGCCGTTTATAGAACGAAATGAATTCTCAAATGCCTGTAACTTCAAGGCCATTGAGTCTCTCTCACGCCTTTATCTCCAATCTAACTCACCATATGATTTCATTTTTATCGATGGTTTTAGAGTCGGTGTCAGCAATAATTGAGAACATTCCACACACGCGGGAAAATGCAGATATATTTTTTAAAATCGCGTCATGGTGTATCATACACCGCCTAACATGACACCGACGGCAACGTGTCGATACATATTAAAAATTCGATATAACATTTCATTTTTCACAGTCGCTAACATAGTTTTCGACTCGGTTGAAAAAAAACGGGAAGGAAATCCGATGAAAGTTGCCGTTTATAGAACGAAATGAATTCTCAAACGCCTGTAACTTCAACTTCAAGGCCATTGAGTCTCTCTCACGCCTTTATCTCCAATCTAACTCACCATATGATTTCATTTTTATCGATGGTTTTGGACTCGGTGTCAGCAATAATTGAGAACATTCCACACACGCGGGAAAATGCAGAGATATATTTTTAAAAATCGCGTCATGGTGTATCATACACTGCCCAACATGACACCGACGGCAACGTGTCGATATATATTAAAAATTCGCTTTTGCTTTTCCGTTAAGATATATTACTTTTTCGTTTGATGACAGTCGTCACAAAAACGTCAACAATGATGCCGACATATATTTCTTCGTTTTTATTTAATTCAACATTATTAGCCGGAAGTAAAATATGTTTCAGGAAATTACCGAGAGATATTTCTTCGTTTTTTAAAATTAGTTATGTGCGAATACACTTTAAATAGGTTTATTTGAAATCTTTAATTTTCCACAATATAATTTACTTGCCATTTATCATTTGATGATTACGAGACAAATTCCTCTTGAGGATCGTGACAATTCATGCGCTGCGTGGAAACTTCTATTTCCAAAATGAATGAGACGATCGATGAAGAACGCAGACTTGAACAGGATGTAGCAAGAAAACGAATGAGACGGGCGAACGAGTCCATCGACGAACGTCAATGCAAACTTGCGGGGTCACCCGTGGGAATCCCACGGGCATGGATGTGTGTGACATTTCGACATATTGAGTTAGATGCTGCACATTCATTTTTACAAAATGGTTACTGGCAAGTCATCAGATCCAGAAATGGTGTAAAAACAACCGTTTAGAGGCCATTTTTCCCCGCAAAGCGGGGGTTGGCCTTTTCGGGGACCGTGGTAGTTGTTGTTTTTTTGTCCCCTTTTTGAAGCAATGTTTTACGGCCGGATGCCCTTCCTGACGCCAACCCTTTTTGCCGCCTTCAACGACAAACAGGGAATTACCAGTGAACTGGTTGGTACTCAATTAGCCGACCTCGGAAGGATGACAGGCTGAGTCAACCCCCCTGGCATTAATTCGGCGATCGACCGAGATTCGAACCCAGGATCCTAAGCCGGCACCCTAGCCGCTAGCCCAACACCAGAAATGGTGTCATGAACACAATTTATTTACGCACAAGCACAAAAGCAAGACGGGCCGATTTCCGATTCCGACGGGCCGACGGGCGAGACGGGCCGATTTCCGATTCCGACGGGCCGATTTGGAGCAAGAAAAAGAACGAGACGGGAGAAAAAGGAGAGAAACGAGACGGGGAAAGCCGATTGGAGAGGCGAGTGAGGCGCGATTGGAGAGGAGTGTGAGGCGCGATTGGAGAGGAGTGTGAGGCACGATTGGAGAGGAATGTGAGGCGTGATTGGAGGGGAGTGTGAGGCACGATTGGAGAGGAGTGTGAGGCACGATTGGAGAGGAGTGTGAGGCGCGATTGGAGAGGAGTGTGAGGCGCGATTGGAGAGGTGAGGGATTGGAAAGGAGAGGGATCTGAGGGTTTGGAGAGGAGAGGAGTGCTAGGTGGAGAGAGGAGAGTGTCAGGTGGAGACAGGAGAGTGTCAGGTGGAGACAGGAGAGTGTCAGGTGGAGACAGGAGAGTGTCAGGTGGAGACAGGAGAGTGTCAGGTGGAGACAGGAGAGTGGCAGGTGGAGAGGAGTGAGGGGTCACATATTATGTGAAATAAATAAATTGTGTTCATCACACCATTTCTGGATCTGATGACTTGCCAGTAACCATTTTGTAAAAATGAATGTGCAGCATATAACTCAATATGTCGAAATGTCACACACATCCATGCCCGTGGGATTCCCACGGGTGACCCCGCTAGTAAATTAATAATGCATTATATCCTGCCTCCAAAGGTGCGGGCGACAGTCCCTGACCGAGCTTTGTTGGTTTATTGGTTTATTCCCAAAGATGGATGTTCCATTCACCGTGAGGAGCATTCCCAAAGATGGATGTTCAATTCATGGTGAGGAGCATTCCCAAAGATGGATGTTCCATTCACGGTGAGGAGCATTCCCAAAATTAGTCACGTGAAAAAGTAAGTACCCGTGTACAAGTAAGTACACGTGAAAAAGCTCCGTCTCCCTGTGCCGCCCCGTCTCCCTGTCCCGCTCCGTCTCCCTGTCCCGCTCCGTCTCCCTGTCCCGCTCCGTCTCCCTGTCCCGCTCAGTCTCCCTGTCCCGCTCAGTCTCCCTGTCCCGCTCAGTCTCTCTGTCCCGCTCAGTCTCTCTGTCCCGCTCAGTCTCCCTGTCCCGCTCAGTCTCCCTGTCCCGCTCAGTCTCCCTGTCCCGCTCAGTCTCCCTGTCCCGCTCAGTCTCCCTGTCTGCGGGCGACAGCTCAGTCTCTCTGTATGGAGTGGGAGGGAGAGAGCAGTGGGATTGGTAGAATATGGAGTGGGAGGGAGAGAGCAGTGGGATTGGTAGAATATGGAGTGGGAGGGAGAGAGCAGTGGGATTGGTCGAGTGAAGTATGGAGTGGAAGGGAGAGAGCAGTGGGATTGGTAGAATATGGAGTGGGAGGGAGAGAGCAGTGGGATTGGTCGAATATGGAGCGGGAGGGAGAGAGCAGTGGGATTGGTCGAATATGGAGCGGGAGGGAGAGAGCAGTGGGATTGGTCGAGTGTGGAGTGGAATGGAGAGAGCAGTGGGATTGGTCGAATATGGAGTGGGAGGGAGAGAGCAGTGGGATTGGTCGAGTGACGTATGGAGTGGAAGGGAGAGAGCAGTGGGATTGATCGAATATGGAGTGGGAGGGAGAGAGCAGTGGGATTGGTCGAGTAAAGTATGGAGTGGAAGGGAGAGAGCAGTGGGATTGGTAGAATATGGAGTGGGAGGGAGAGAGCAGTGGGATTGGTCGAGTGAAGTATGGAGTGGAAGGGAGAGAGCAGTGGGATTGGTCGAATATGGAGTGGGAGGGAGAGAGCAGTGGGATTGGTCGAGTGAAATATGGAGTGGAAGGGAGAGAGCAGTGGGATTGGTAGAATATGGAGTGGGAGGGAGAGAGCAGTTGGATTGGTAGAATATGGAGTGGGAGGGAGAGAGCAGTGGGATTGGTCGAGTGAAGTATGGAGTGGGAGGGAGAGAGCAGTGGGATTGGTAGAATATGGAGTGGGAGGGAGAGAGCAGTGGGATTGGTAGAATATGGAGTGGGAGGGAGAGAGCAGTGGGATTGGTAGAATATGGAGTGGGAGAGAGAGAGCAGTGGGATTGGTAGAATATGGAGTGGGAGGGAGAGAGCAGTGGGATTGGTAGAATATGGAGTGGGAGGGAGAGAGCAGTGGGATTGGTAGAATATGGAGTGGGAGGGAGAGAGCAGTGGGATTGGTCGAGTGAAGTATGGAGTGGAAGGGAGAGAGCAGTGGGATTGGTAGAATATGGAGTGGGAGGGAGAGAGCAGTTGGATTGGTAGAATATGGAGTGGTCTTTTGGTATAATCCTGGGTTAAATGTGCATCCACCTTTTGGTATAATCCTGGGGTAAATGTGCATCCACCTTTTGGTATAATCCTGGGTTAAACGTGCATCCACCTTTTGGTATAATCCTGGGTTAAATGTGCATCCACCTTTTGGTATAATCCTGGGGTAAATGTGCATCCATCTTTTGGTATAATCCTGGGTTAAATGTGCATCCATCTTTTGGTATAATCCTGGGTTAAATGTGTATCCACATTTTGGTATAATCCTGGGTTAAATGTGCACCACCTTTTGGTATAATCCTGGGGTAAATGTGCATCCATCTTTTGGTATAATCCTGGGTTAAATGTGTATCCACATTTTGGTATAATCCTGGGATAAATGTGCATCCACCTATTGGTATAATCCTGGGGTAAATGTGCATCCACCTTTTGGTATAATCCTGGGGTAAATGTGCATCCACCTTTTGGTATAATCCTGGTTTAAATGCGCATCCTCCTTTTGGTATAATCCTGGGTTAAATGTGCATCCACCTTTTGGTATAATCCTGGGTTAAATGTGCATCCACCTTTTGGTATAATCCTGGGGTAAATGTGCATCCATCTTTTGGTATAATCCTGGGTTAAATGTGCATCCACATTTTGGTCCAAACCTGGGTTAAATGTGCATCCACATTTTGGTATAATCCTGGGTTAAATGTGCATCCACCTTTTGGTATAATCCTGGTTTAAATGCGCATCCACATTTTGGTCCAAACCTGGGTTAAATGTGCATCCACATTTTGGTATAATCCTGGGGTAAATGTGCATCCACCTTTTGGTATAATCCTGGGTTAAATGTGCATCCACATTTTGGTCCAAACCTGGGTTAAATGTGCATCCACATTTTGGTATAATCCTGGGGTAAATGTGCATCCACCTTTTGGTATAATCCTGGTTTAAATGCGCATCCTCCTTTTGGTATAATCCTGGGTTAAATGCGCATCCTCCTTTTGGTGGAAACCTGGGTTAAATGTGCATCCACCTTATGGTATAATCCTGGGTTAAATGTGCATCCTCCTTTTGGTATAATCCTGGGTTAAATGCGCATCCTCCTTTTGGTGGAAACCTTGGTTAAATGTGCATCCACCTTATTGTATCATCCTGGGTTAAATGTGCATCCATCTTTTGGTATAATCCTGGGATAAATGTTCATCCACCTTTTGGTATAATCCTGGGTTAAATGTGCATCTACCTTTTGGTAAAATCCTGGGTTAAATGTGCATCCACCTTTTGGTATAATCCTGGGTTAAATGTGCATCCACCTTTTGGTATAATCCTGGGTTAAATGTGCATCCACCTTTTGGTATAATCCTGGGTTAAATGTGCATCCACCTTTTGGTATAATCCTGGGGTAAATGTGCATCCATCTTTTGGTATAATCCTGGGTTAAATGTGCATCCACATTTTGGTCCAAACCTGGGTTAAATGTGCATCCACATTTTGGTATAATCCTGGGTTAAATGTGCATCCACCTATTGGTATAATCCTGGGGTAAATGTGCATCCACCTTTTGGTATAATCCTGGGGGTAAATGTGCATCCACATTTTGGTATAATCCTGGGTTAAATGTGCATCCACCTTTTGGTATAATCCTGGGTTAAATGTGCATCCACCTTTTGGTATAATCCTGGGTTAAACGTGCATCCACCTTTTGGTATAATCCTGGGTTAAATGTGCATCCACCTTTTGGTATAATCCTGGGTTAAATGTGCATCCACCTTTTGGTATAATCCTGGGTTAAATGTGCATCCACCTTTTGGTATAATCCTGGGTTAAATGTGCATCCACCTTTTGGTATAATCCTGGGTTAAATGTGCATCCACCTTTTGGTATAATCCTGGGGTAAATGTGCATCCACCTTTTGGTATAATCCTGGGTTAAACGTGCATCCACCTTTTGGTATAATCCTGGGTTAAATGCGCATCCTCCTTTTTGTGGAAACCTGGGTTAAATGTGCATCCACGTTTTGGTATAATCCTGGGTTAAATGTGCATCCACCTTTTGGTATAATCCTGGGTTAAATGTGCATCCACCTTATGGTATAATCCTGGGTTAAATGCGCATCCTCCTTTTGGTGGAAACCTGGGTTAAATGTGCATCCACCTTTTGGTATAATCCTGGGTTAAATGTGCATCCACCTTTTGGTATAATCCTGGGTTAAATGTTCATCCACCTTTTGGTATAATCCTGGGTTAAACGTGCATCCACCTTTTGGTATAATCCTGGGTTAAACGTGCATCCACCTTTTGGTATAATCCTGGGTTAAATGTGCATCCACCTTTTGGTATAATCCTGGGTTAAATGTGCATCCACCTTTTGGTATAATCCTGGGTTAAATGTGCATCCACCTTTTGGTGTAATCCTGGGTTAAATGTGCATCCACCTTTTGGTATAATCCTGCGGTAAATGTGCTTCCACCTTTTGGTGGAAACCTGGGTTAAATGTGCATCCATCTTTTGGTATAAGCCTGGGTTAAACGTGCATCCACCTTTTGGTGGAAACCTGGGTTAGACGTGCATCCACATTTTTGTCCAAATCTGGGTTAAATGTGCATCCACCTTTTGGTATAATCCTGGGTTAAATTTGCATCCACCTTTTGGTATAAACCTGGGTTTAAACGTGCATCCACCTTATGGTGGAAACCTGGGTTAAATGTGCATCCACCTTTTGGTATAAACCTGGGTTTAAACGTGCATCCACCTTATGGTGGAAACCTGGGTTAGACGTGCATCTACCTTTTGGTGGAAACCTGGGTTAGACGTGCATCTACCTTTTGGTGGAAACCTGGGTTAAACGTGCATCCACCTTTTGGTATAATCCTGGTTTAAATGTGCATCCACCTTTTGGTATAATCCTGGATTAAACGTGCATCCACCTTTTGGTATAATACTGGTTTAAATGTGCATCCACCTGTTGGTATAATCCTGGGTGAAACGTGCATCCACCTTTTGGTATAATCCTGGGTTAAACGTGCATCCACCTTTTGGTATAAACCTGGGTTAAACGTACATCTACCTTTTGGTGGAAACCTGGGTTAGACGTGCATCCACTTTTTGGTCCAAACTACCCAATGGGAAAAGGCAGGACTGGCAAGCAGGCCACCCAACAGGTCTATGGCAATAATTGCAGATGGAGACACCAAACTTTCACAGGGCTTTGTAGAAAACCAGTTGGTATTTCCACTTGTAAAACAAACTTCCTGTCCTTTGATCCCACCTTGGTCATGCCCTGCCAGCTCATCAATATCTGACTCCTTCCCATTTATGGGTCCACTTAAGGCAGATCCCACACTCCGTAGCCCTATTTATATGGACTACATAATGTAGAAGAAAGAATACTTCAAAACAAATCATTACATTGGAATCGTATAGCACTTTGTCTGCTTAAGAAACCACATTCATTTGTGTTCTTGCATCATGTTTGCAGAAATATCGACAATACTTGGCAGGAATCCTGGCTCCTCCATATGGAGCGATGGAGATGATACCGAACAGGAGTAAGGAGACCCTTTTTAATCTTTCACGTTCAATTCCTACAGCTCTACATGATAATTTGTTGTAATATATTTCGGAACTTATAAAAGACGTTTGTCGTGATGCTTCTCTTCTATGAGCTAATGATTATGTACACTCTAGAATTTTTTTTTTTCAAGTATTCCCACAACACAACAACAACAACATGCATTTTAAGGCCATGTTCCCTGCTAGAGCGGAAGTATTCCCACAAGGCGATGTAATATACACAACATGTCGTCGCACACCACTCCTGTCCTAACACTTCCTTTTTTGAGTTTTTAGCTGCGACGAGCATCTCTATGAGAGGACCGCGTTGTTGTTCTTGTTGTTGGGGTGCCTTTTTGAAAAGCGCATGCGCATACACTCGGACTTCCCCTACCGACCAAGCCCGTTTCAAATTATCCCTCTGCCACCCAGAATTAACATTAATAAATAACATTAATGAATTAAGATTAACATTAACAGAAATAACATTCACGTCCATACATTATATGTAATCAGTTGATGAAGCATGATGCGTCGCAAAACAAAGGACAAGACCAGAACTGAAAGACAAAAAGACGCTGGTGCATGCGTATAATTTAATGACTGGTCGAATTTGGTAGCGCATATTGCAACGGATATCCTCATGATTCTACACGTCGCAGCTGGTGATCACACTGTGGTCATTTTTCTCTTGTTTTTTAAAAGTATTTCCGCAAGGTGATGTAATGCACACACAGTGTCACTGCACACCACACCACTCATGCACTAACACTTTCTTTTTTGAGATTTTTTTTTTTGGTATTCCCGCAAGGTGATGTAATATATACACCATGTTGTCGCACACCATTCATGCACTAACACTTCGTTTTTGAGTTTTTTTTTTAGTATTCTCTCAAGGTGATGTAATATATACACCATGTCGTCGCACACCACTCATGCACTAAAACATCCTTTTTTGAGTTTGTTTTTTTCATATTCCTGCAAAGTGATGTAATATACACACCATGTCGTCACACACCACTCATGCACTAACACCTCCTTTTTTCATAGCAACATAGCACAAGCAATATGTTATCAAGTGATTTCTCCATTCAAATTCCCTTGTTTGTGATTATCTCATGGCAACGTCCTTTGTAAAAACAAACTTAAATCCGTTTCTTTCACAATTTGCTAGCTACATTTTAATTTGCATTCATTATTATTACATTAAGGAGTCCCTCTTTCTTGACCTTCTGACAATAAGAATCATCCTTTGTGCCAGTGACTGTTGTACACACCTGTCTTGTTGCACCATTCAGGGAGCTGCTGGTCTTCAAACAAAACTTTGAGCTCGTTGTAACGTTTGCTCGAGCTCAAAAAAGGAAAAAGGCTGATTGAATGTTCCAATATTAATTGATCGTTCATGTTTAATTCCTTTGTAGGACTTGTTGATAAAGACCAAATGAAAAGCAACGATCTACATGCATTACCCACACACTCTGGCAAGGTATGTTAGGTGTAAAGGCTGATTTATGCTTCTGCAAACATGCACGGGTGTCGCCCGCAGACGTCCGCATGGGTGTTTGCCAACTTACTTGCATGTAACGTTAACGCGTGCAGTACGGGGCAGTGTCACATTTACTAAAACTAAAGAATGTACAGAAAATGGAGAAGCACCCAGAAATGGAAACCCGTTTCCACCTCCAGTAAAAGTGTAAACATTCTGTTTGAATGTTTTGGTTCTTTGTTTTAGTTCCGGATTTGGGTCTGGGCCCAACCCTCAATGCTACCAGATATACTTCCCTGCTCAACCAATCAGCGTTTGTTTGACGCACATGACCACAGCTACGTGCGACGCATTGTTGAGATTTTGGAGGGGTGCGCATCGACCCCTCGGCGAGCCTATGCGGGCTACGGTTACCCATAAACCCCTTCTCTGCATAGCTATGCAGAGACGCTTACGTGCATCTTCGTAGAAGCATAACTCCGGCTTATGTGATCATTGTCTCAATAAACCAACAAAAAAAAGATAATTCATTCAGAAATACGGATTGATTAATTCCTTCGGAATTAAAGATCGATTAATTTTCTCAGAAATACAGATTGATCAATTCGCTCAGAAATAGAGAGAGATTCATTACCCCAGAATTAGAGATAGATTAATTACCCCAGAATTAGAGATAGATTAATTACCCCAGAATTAGAGATAGATTAATTACCCCAGAATTAGAGATAGATTAAATCCCACATAATTGGAGAAAGATTAATTACTGTACCCCAGAATTGGAGATAGATTAAATCCCCCATAATTAGAGATAGATTAATTCCCCCACAATTAGAGATAGATTAAATCCCCCATAATTAGAGATAGATTAATTCCCCCACAATTAGAGATAGATTAAATCCCCCAGAATTACAGATAGATTAAATCCCCCAGAATTAGAGATAGATGAATTCCCTCAGAATTAGAGACAGATGAAATCCCCCAGAATTAGAGATAGATTAATTCCCTCAGAATTAGAGACAGATTAAATCCCCTAGAATTAGAGAAAGATGAATTCCCCCACAATTAGAGATAGATTAAATCCCCCACAATTAGAGATAGATTCATTCCCCCGCAACTAGAGATAGATTAAATCCCCCAGAATTACAGATAGATTAAATCCCCCAGAATTAGAGATAGATTAAATCCCCCAGAATTAGAGAAAGATTAAATCCCACATAATTAGAGAAAGATTAATTACCCCAGAATTAGAGATAGATTAAATCCGCCAGAATTAGAGATAGATGAAATCTCCCAGAATTAGAGATAGATGAAATCCCCCAGAATTAGAAATAGATTCATTACCCCGCAATTAGAGAAAGATTAATTACCCCAGAATTAGAGAAAGATTAATTACCCCAGAATTAGAGATAGATTAAATCCCCCAGAATTAGAGAAAGATTAAATCCCCCAGAATTAGAGATAGATTAAATCCCCCAGAATTAGAGATAGATGAAATCCCCCAGAATTAGAAATAGATTCATTACCCCGCAATTAGAGAAAGATTAATTACCCCAGAATTAGAGAAAGATGAATTACCCCAGAATTAGAGATAGATTAATTACCCCAGAATTAGAGATAGATGAAATCCCCCAGAATTAGAGATAGATTAAATCCCCCAGAATTAGAGAAAGATTAAATCCCACATAATTAGAGAAAGATGAATTACCCCAGAATTAGAGATAGATTAATTACCCCAGAATTAGAGATAGATTAAATCCCACATAATTAGAGAAAGATGAATTACCCCAGAATTAGAGATAGATTAATTACCCCAGAATTAGAGATAGATTAAATCCCACATAATTAGAGAAAGATGAATTACCCCAGAATTAGAGATAGATTAAATCTCCCAGAATTAGAGAAAGATTAAATCCCACAGAATTAGAGAAAGATTAAATCTCCCAGAATTAGAGATAGATTAAATCCCCCAGAATTAGAGAAAGATTAAATCCCACATAATTAGAGAAAGATGAATTACCCCAGAATTAGAGATAGATTAATTACCCCAGAATTAGAGATAGATTAAATCTCCCAGAATTAGAGATAGATTAAATCCCCCAGAATTAGAGATAGATGAAATCCCACATAATTAGAGATAGATTAAATCCCACATAATTAGAGAAAGATTAAATCCCACATAATTAGAGAAATATTCAATCCCACATAATTAGAGATAGATTAAATCTCCCAGAATTAGAGATTGATTAAATCTCCCAGAATTAGAGATATATTAAATCCCCCAGAATTAAAGAAAGATTAAATACCCCAGAATTAGAGAAATATTAAATCCCCCAGAATTAGAGAAAGATTCAATCCCCCCAGAATTAGAGAAAGATTAAATTCCCCAGAAGGAGAGAAAGATTAAATCACCCAGAATTAGAGAAAGATTAAATCTCCCAGAATTAGAGATAGATTAAATCCCCCAGAATTAAATCCCCCAGATTAAATCCCCCAGAATTAGAGATAGATTAAATCTCCCAGAATTAGAGAAAGATTACCCCAGAATTAGAGAAAGATTAAATTACCCAGAAGTAGAGATAGATTAAATCACCCAGAATTAGAGAAAGAATAAATCCCCCAGAATTAGAGATAGATCAAATCCCCCAGAATTAAATCCCCCAGAATTAGACATAGATTAAATCTCCCAGAATTAGAGAAAGATTAAATCCCCCAGAATTAGAGAAAGATTAAATCCCACATAATTAGAGAAAGATTAATTACCCCAGAATTAGAGATAGATTAAATCTCCCAGAATTAGAGATATATTAAATCCCCCAGAATTAAATCCCCCAGATTAAATCCCCCAGAATTAGAGATAGATTAAATCCCCCAGAATAAATCCCCCAGAATTAATTCCCCCACAATTATAGATATATTAAATCCCCCAGAATTAAAGAAAGATTAAATCCCCCAGAATTAGAGAAAGACTAAAGACCCCCAGAATTAGAGAAAGATTCAATCCCCCCAGAATTAGAGAAAGATTAAATTCCCCAGAAGTAGAGATAGATGAAATCACCCAGAATTAGAGAAATATTAAATCCCACAGAATTAGAGAAAGATTAAATTCCACATAACTAGGGCATTGCCCGTACGTGGGTGCCCGTTCCTTGCCAAAAAAAAAAAAAACGCTACCCGTACGCTCTACCCCGCCCGTATGCCCGTACGCCCGTAAACAAAAAAAACAACGCTCTTCGCTTCCGCCCTTCGCTCTGACTGAATTGGGAGAAATAATGCGCATAAGAAATCGAGAAATTATTATTTTCTCCGGAAGAAATCGAATTACGAACCGTAATGGCGCATGCGCTCAGCTCCGCTCGCTCTCACATCGGCCACGCCTACGCAACAAAGCGTTCTGTGATTGGCTGCCGGAAGTGAAGTCTTCACTGTCCGGAAGGTCGCAAATCGCAGTTACGAAGAATCGCAAATTAGTTTGAAAACATAGTTTAACGGCAACATAGTTTTCCAACGTGAAATAAATGAATACGCTCTCAAATGTGCCGTCCGAGGCAGAGTCTGTTCGCCACGTTCGGCACACGTGATAGCTCGCTGCTCTCTGATTGGTTGAAGCGTTTTTTGGACATAGCTCGGTAAGTACTTCTCCGATTAATTTAAAACCTTGAAAAGGCACATCCTCGGGTCCCCAGCAATATACCTGGCAAGTTTCAAGTATATCGGACCGGTAGTTGTCGAGAAACAGCGGTCGCATACAAACACACAGACATACACACATACACACACACACACACACACACACAGATTGCTGGAATTATAGATAGATTAGAGAAAGATTACCCCAGTATTAGAGGTAGATTAAATCCTCCAGAATTAGAGACAGATTAAATCCCCAGAATTAGTGAAAGATTAATTCCCCCACAATTAGACATAGATTAAATCCCCAGAATTAGTGAAAGATTAATTCCCCCACAATTAGACATAGATTAAATCCCCCCGAATTAGAGATAGATTCATTCCCCCACAATTAGAGATAGATTAAATCCCACAAAATTAGAGAAAGATTAAATCCCCCAAAATTAGAGATAGATTAAATCCCCCAAAATTAGAGATAGATTAAATCTCCCAGAATTAGAGATAGATGAAATCCTCCAGAATTAAATCCCCCAGATTAAATCCCCCAGAATTAGAGATAGATTAAATCCCCCAGAATAAATCCCCCAGAATTAATTCCCCCAAAATTAGAGATAGATTAATTCCCTCAGAATTAGAGACAGATTAAATCCCCTAGAATTAGAGAAAGATGAATTCCCCCACAATTAGAGATAGATTAAATCCCCCAGAATTAGAGATAGATTAAATCCCCCAGAATTAAATCCCCCAGATTAAATCCCCCAGAATTAGAGATAGATTAAGTCCCCCAGAATAAATCCCCCAGAATTAATTCCCCCACAATTAGAGATAGATTAAATCCCCCAGAATTAAAGAAAGATTAAATACCCCAGAATTAGAGAAAGACTAAATCCTCCAGAATTAGAGAAAGATTCAATCCCCCCAGAATTAGAGAAAGATTAAATTCCCCAGAAGGAGAGATAGATTAAATCACACAGAATTAGAGAAAGATTAAATCCCCCAGAATTAGAGATAGATTAAATCCCCCAGAATTAAATCCCCCAGATTAAATCCCCCAGAATTAGAGATAGATTAAATCTCCTAGAATTAGAGAAAGATTGCCCCAGTATGAGAGAAAGATTAAATTACCCAGAAGTAGAGATAGATTAAATCACCCAGAATTAGAGAAAGAATAAATCCCCCAGAATTAGAGATAGATTAAATCCCCCAGAATTAAATCCCCCAGATTAAATCCCCCAGAATTAGACATAGATTAAATCTCCCAGAATTAGAGTTAGATTAAATCCCCCAGAATTAGAGAAAGATTAAATCCCACATAATTAGAGAAAGATTAATTACCCCAGAATTAGAGATAGATTAAATCTCCCAGAATTAGAGATATATTAAATCCCCCAGAATTAAATCCCCCAGATTAAATCCCCCAGAATTAGAGATAGATTAAATCCCCCAGAATAAATCCCCCAGAATTAATTCCCCCACAATTATAGATATATTAAATCCCCCAGAATTAAAGAAAGATTAAATCCCCCAGAATTAGAGAAAGACTAAAGCCCCCAGAATTAGAGAAAGATTCAATCCCCCCAGAATTAGAGAAAGATTAAATTCCCCAGAAGTAGAGATAGATGAAATCCCCCAGAATTAGAGAGACGAAATCCCCCAGAATTAGAGAAATATTAAATCCTCCAGAATTAGAGACAGATTAAATCCCCAGAATTAGTGAAAGATTAATTCCCCCACAATTAGACATAGATTAAATCCCCCCGAATTAGAGATAGATTCATTCCCCCACAATTAGAGATAGATTAAATCCCCCAAAATTAGAGATAGATTAAATCCCCCAAAATTAGAGATAGATTAAATCGCCCAAAATTAGAGATAGATTAAATCTCCCAGAATTAGAGATAGATTAAATCCTCCAGAATTAAATCCCCCAGATTAAATCCCCCAGAATTAGAGATAGATTAAATCCCCCAGAATAAATCCCCCAGAATTAATTCCCCCAAAATTAGATATAGATTAATTCCCTCAGAATTAGAGACAGATTAAATCCCCTAGAATTAGAGAAAGATGAATTCCCCCACAATTAGAGATAGATTAAATCCCCCAGAATTAGAGATAGATTCATTCCCCCGCAACTAGAGATAGATTAAATCCCCTAGAATTACAGATAGATGAATTCCCCCACAATTAGAGATAGATTAAATCCCCCAGAATTAGAGATAGATTCATTCCCCCGCAACTAGAGATAGATTAAATCCCCCAGAATTACAGATAGATTAAATCCCCCAGAATTAGAGACAGATTAAATCTCCCAGAATTAGAGATAGATTAAATCCCCCAGAATTAGAGAAAGATTAAATCCCACATAATTAGAGAAAGATTAATTACCCCAGAATTAGAGATAGATTAAATCCCCCAGAATTAGAGATAGATTAAATCCCCCAGAATTAGAGATAGATTAAATCCCCCAGAATTAGAGATAGATTAAATCCCCCAGAATTAGAGAAAGATTAAATCCCACATAATTAGAGAAAGATTAATTACCCCAGAATTAGAGATAGATTAAATCCCCCAGAATTAGAGATAGATTAAATCCCCCAGAATTAGAGATAGATTTAATCTCCCAGAATTAGAGATAGATTAAATCCCCCAGAATTAGAAATTGATTCATTCCCCTGTAATTAGAGATAGATTAAATCCCCCAGAATTAGAGATCGATTAAATCCCCCAGAATTAGAGATAGATTAAATCTCCCAGAATTAGAGATAGATTAAATCCCCCAGAATTAGAGAAAGATTAAATCCCACATAATTAGAGAAAGATGAATTACCCCAGAATTAGAGATAGATGAAATCCCCCAGAATTAGAGATAGATTAAATCCCCCAGAATTAGAGAGATTAAATCCCACATAATTAGAGAAAGATGAATTACCCCAGAATTAGAGATAGATTAATTACCCCAGAATTAGAGATAGATTAAATCCCACATAATTGGAGAAAGATGAATTTCCCCAGAATTAGAGATAGATTAAATCTCCCAGAATTAGAGATAGATTAAATCCCACATAATTAGAGAAAGATTAAATCTCCCAGAATTAGAGATAGATTAAATCCCTCATAATTAGAGAAAGATGAATTACCCCAGAATTAGAGAAAGATTAATTACCCCAGAATTAGAGATAGATTAAATCTCCCAGAATTAGAGATAGATTAAATCCCCCAGAATTAAATCCCCCAGAATTAGAGATAGATTAAGTGCCCCAGAATAAATCCCCCAGAATTAATTCCCCCACAATTAGAGATAGATTAAATCCCCCAGAATTAAAGAAAGATTAAATACCCCAGAATTAGAGAAAGACTAAATCCCCCAGAATTAGAGAAAGATTCAATCCCCCCAGAATTAGAGAAAGATTAAATTCCCCAGAAGGAGAGATAGATTAAATCACCCAGAATTAGAGAAAGATTAAATCCCCCAGAATTAGAGATATATTAAATCCCCCAGAATTAAATCCCCCAGATTAAATCCCCCAGAATTAGACAGAGATTAAATCTCCCAGAATTAGAGTTAGATTAAATCCCCCAGAATTAGAGAAAGATTAAATCCCACATAATTAGAGAAAGATTAATTACCCCAGAATTAGAGATAGATTAAATCTCCCAGAATTAGAGATATATTAAATCCCCCAGAATTAAATCCCCCAGATTAAATCCCCCAGAATTAGAGATAGATTAAATCCCCCAGAATTAATTCCCCCACAATTATAGATATATTAAATCCCCCAGAATTAAAGAAAGATTAAATCCCCCAGAATTAGAGAAAGACTAAAGCCCCCAGAATTAGAGAAAGATTCAATCCCCCCAGAATTAGAGAAAGATTAAATTCCCCAGAAGTAGAGATAGATGAAATCCCCCAGAATTAGAGAGACGAAATCCCCCAGAATTAGAGAAATATTAAATCCTCCAGAATTAGAGACAGATTAAATCCCCAGAATTAGTGAAAGATTAATTCCCCCACAATTAGACATAGATTAAATGCCCCCGAATTAGAGATAGATTCATTCCCCCACAATTAGAGATAGATTAAATCCCCCAAAATTAGAGATAGATTAAATCCCCCAAAATTAGAGATAGATTAAATCCTCCAGAATTAAATCCCCCAGATTAAATCCCCCAGAATTAGAGATAGATTAAATCCCCCAGAATTAATTCCCCCAAAATTAGAGATAGATTAATTCCCTCAGAATTAGAGACAGATTAAATCCCCTAGAATTAGAGAAAGATGAATTCCCCCACAATTAGAGATAGATTACATCCCCCAGAATTAGAGATAGATTCATTCCCCCGCAACTAGAGATAGATTAAATCCCCCAGAATTACAGATAGATTAAATCCCCCAGAATTAGAGACAGATTAAATCCCCCAGAATTAGAGATAGATTAAATCCCCCAGAATTAGAGAAAGATTAAATCCCACATAATTAGAGAAAGATTAAATCCCCCAGAATTAGAGATCGATTAAATCCCCCAGAATTAGAGATAGATTAAATTCCCCAGAATTAGAGATAGATTAAATCCCCCAGAATTAGAGATAGATTAAATCCCTCAGAATTAGAGATAGATTAAATCTCCCAGAATTAGAGATAGATTAAATCCCCCAGAATTAGAAATAGATTCATTCCCCTGCAATTAGAGAAAGATTAATTACCCCAGAATTAGAGATAGATTAAATCCTCCAGAATTAGAGATAGATTAAATCCCCCAGAATTGCAGATAGATTAAATCCCCCAGAATTAGAGAAAGATTAAATCCCACATAATTAGAGGTAGATTAAATCCCCCAGAATTAGAGATCGATTAAATCCCCCAGAACTAGAGATAGATTAAATCTCCCAGAATTAGAGATATTTAGATCGGACGAACCGATCGAACCCATCTATGAGACTATGGACTCTCCCGACGCTCCCATCGCCGAAAGTCTACCGACCCTCCCCTCACCGAGTCTACCAGGGCCCGACGACTTGGCGTTACACCCTTCGTCACCCGACCCTGGTGGCGCCTCTGACGCCGGGGACACAGGGATACGTGATGCCGTCCCCAGGGAATTTCGGACACGTGCTGGCAGAGAAATTCGCCGCCCGGCCCGGTACGGTTGGGTCGACTGATGCCCTGTTCCGCACCCTGTTCGTGCTGACGCTCGCTTGCTTCTAGCCGCACTGCCGTATAATTCTGACGGGGGGGGGGGGGGGGGGAGAATGTAGTGAAATCGTATTCGTACTGAACCCGGGGCTCTCGCTGCTCGAGCTCGCTGCTTGTTGCTCGCTGCTCGTTGACACCGCTAGGGGCGCGACTATAAGACCCGCTGCTGCGGACGGTGCTCCGAGACTTCTCCTGTGACACGTTACATCTGGTAGACTCGCTAACGGTACGCCAGCATAGAATATTCAGCTTGCTTACATTGCTTACATTGAATGTTATGAATGGTCCCATGTGATGCCATATCTTATGCTTATTGCATTTCCTGCATTACAGGATGATGTCATGATCTAAATGGAATTAAACCAGAAGTTGGACTAAAGTTGTGTGGACCTGATTGGTTTTCCACAACACTCAGGTGGATCGACGACAACCGTTGACTACCTGATGGTGCGTAGGCGAGATATGGGGCACCTCCGGGACACAAAGGTGATCCCGGGGGAGGAGGCTGTTTCACAGCACCACTTGGTTGTCTGCGACATGAGGGTGAAAGGTGCGAGGAGAGCTCGGCGGGTGAAGTACCAACCGAGAATGAAGGTGTGGAGGTTGAAAGAGGTGCCAGTAAGGGAGGCATTAAAAGAGAGGCTGAGTAGGGTAGAGGCTGATGTGGTTGAGCTTGAAAGTGATTGGATGTCAATGAAAGATAGTCTGTTGGGAGCCGGTGGTGAGGTATGTGGATGGACAAAAGGACCACCGAGGCACTTGGGAACATGGTGGTGGGATGATGAAGTTGGAAAGAGGATTGACGAGAAGAGGAAGAAGTTCAAGGAGTGGCAGAAGGCGAAGGGTACGGGAGCAGAAAAAGCAGAGCATGAAAGTTATAAGGCAGTCAAGAAGGCTGCAAAGAAAGAGGTAGCAAAGGCTATAAGGCAGCCAAGAAGGCTGCAAAGAAAGAGGTAGCAAAGGCACAGGAGGCATGCAGGAAAATGTTCGGAGAACGCTTGGATTCGGAAGAGGGTCAGAGAGCGGTATTCAGGATTGCAAAGCAGATAGCGAAAGAGAGGTGTGATGTGATGGGGGTGAGTTGCTTGGGACAAATCGTTGTGGACCCAGATGGAATTAAAGGAAGACGGAAGAGATGTATGGAAATGCTGTTGAATGCAGAGAATGAATGGCATGGCAACATAGAGAGTAACCCAGTTTTAGGACCGGCAGAGAAGATAACTGAGAAGGAAGTTGAGGAAGCGATAAAAGCAATGAAGAGTAGAAAAGCAGGAGGGTGACGGGAGTTGTGGGAGATGTGTTGAAGGCAGCAGGAAGTTGGGGTGTGAAGAGAATGACAGAGATCTGTAATCTGGTGGTGAAAGAAGGCCGCATTCCAGTGGATTGGGAACTGAGTACCCTCGTCCCTCTATACAAGGGGAAAGGTGACCCTCTGGAGTGTGGCTCGTACCGAGCGATAAAGTTATTGGAGCATGGAATGAAGGTATTGGAAAGGGTGTTGGAGAGGAGGATAAGGAAGAAAGTGCAGATCGACGAAATGCAGTTTTGGATTTATGCCAGGAAGAGGAACGACAGACGCGCTTTTTATTGTGAGGCAGTTGCAGGAGAAGTACATGGAGAAGAGGAAGAAGCTGTTTCTTGGGTTTGTTGATCTGGAGGAAGCATTCGATAGGGTTCCACACGAAGTATTGACACGGGCATTGAGGAAGTTAGGAGTGGAGGAATGGTTGATCAGAATAGTGATGGCAATGTACAAAAGAGCGCGTACAGCTGTAAGGATGAAGGATGGGAACAGTGGTGAGTTTGAGGTGAAGGTGGGAGTGCATCAGGGGTCGGTACTAAGGTCACTACTATTTGTAGCTGTGATGGAGGTGCTGGCTCAGAACGTAAAGGAGGGTTTTTTTTGGGGGGGGTGGGGGTTTGTTTTTTTGTTTACAGAATCGAGGCTTGTGAAAGAGCTAACATTTATTTCACAAACAAATCTAACAAACAAAATATATAAAAAGAGGGAGCAGTAGACAAGATGGGGAGAGAAGGGGAAGCACACAAACACAACATTTGAGAGCAGGGACATCGGGAGATGTGTGGGAGGGAGAGGGCTTGGGGGGAGGAGGCGTGGGAAGGGGGGGGGGGGTGGGAGAAGTATAAAACACAAGGACACCAAGGACTTCCAGCACAGAAGTTGGTATTTCAAAAAAGTGGATTTGGGGTGAAATTAGCAGGGGTAGAAAAGATCAAGGTTTTGGATGGGGGAAGATAAGAGATGGTGGTGAACAGCTGTTTTAAAGACCTGGAGGGAGGAGTGGGATTGAAGAGAGTGAGGGAGTTTGTTCCAGAGGCAGGAGAAAAGAGGAATGAAGGAGTGAAGGTGAGCAGAGTCTTGATTTTGGCAGTTTAACCATAAGAGGGTTGCAGGCAGATCTTGTGCGACCTGCAGGAATATTTGGGGGACAGAGCCCAGAGACAGCTGGGAGGGCAAGGCCGGAGAGGAGTCGGTAGAAGACGGAAAGACCACCAACCTGCCGGCGGTGAGTGAGTGAAAGGCCCTTGGAGTTAGCTTCATCGCGGGAGATTCCAATGATTCTGAACGCTTTGGTTTCAACCGCGTGAAGACGAGCTAGGTGTGAGGCAGGAGCACCAGCCCAGAGGGGAGAGTAGTATTCCATTGAGCTGCAGATGAAAGCCTTGTATGTGGTGAGGAGCTCAGGTGTGCCAAGGAAGGACTTCGCACGACGGAGGATGCCCAGTCGGCGGCTGGCTTTGGAGGCCAGATTTGAAATGTGGTTTTCCCAGGAAAGATCATGGCAGATAGTGAGACCCAAAAGCTTGAGTGACATAACGTCGTGGAGAGGTTTGTTGACAAAGTACATGGGAGGGTTGTCCGGACGGTCTTTTCGAAGAGACATAGTGATAGTGTGAGATTTTTCAGGATTGAAATGTTCCACTTGTTTGCCCAGTCTGTGATTTTGTCGAGGTCTGCAGAGAGTGAGGAGGCTGCTGCCTGCCTATCTGAAGGAATAGGTATGGAGTGGCAGAGAGTAGAGTCATCAGCAAAGAGATAGAGAGGATTTTCCAAGAGAGTCAGAGAGATCATTGATGAAGACCAGAAAACGCACAGGGCCCAGAACACTGCCTTGGGGAACTCCAGCCTGAACAGGAAGAGGAGATGAGATAAACCCATTCAGGGCCACACGTTGACTACGACTAGAGAGGAAGTCCGCCAGCCATGCGTGGAGATTTCCATGGATACCAAAGGAGGAGAGTTTGGTGAGCAGAGGGTGGTGCCAGACCGTGAGTCCCAGTGAGTCGCAGAAGTCCTTTGCTGAGGAGCCATGGCTTGTGATAGAGGTACCCACACCCAGCCAACTGGCATGGTGACAATTGAAATCACCACATATGAGGAAGAGAGAGTTGGGATGGGTAGATAGAAGTTGGTCCATATTATCAGACAGCGAGATGTATATGGAGTCATCACTGTTTGGTGGACGGCACAACACACATATGAACAAAAGGTGGGAGCGAAGGGGAAGCCGTAGCCAAAGGTATTCCTGGGGGTGAGGTGGAGAGAGGGCAGTGCAGGGCGAGTGAGGAAGAGTTTTTTTTATAAAGATAGCAACCCCACCTCCAGGACATGGCTCAGGTCTAACCTTCCTGGAGGTGCGAATAACCTGGGATAGATACCAAGGAATCAGAGACACCATGAGGTAGGAAAGTTTCTGTTAAGCAGATCACGTCTGGTTTGTCAGAAGCAACCTGTATGGAGAGATCAGTCAAGTTTGAGCGAAGGCCCCGGATGTTTGAGGTCCATACCGTTAATGAAGAGGAAGGGGGAGTGAAAACATTTTGCTACCTCGGAGACATGTTGAATGTAGAAGGTGGATCAGACTCAGCAACGGTTGCTCGAGTGAGATGTGCATGGAAGAAGTTTCGGGAACTGAGTGGCGTGCTGATGAGGAGGGTAGTGTCGTTGAAGCTGAAGGGAAAGGTGTATGCTGCATGTGTGATAAGTGTTATGATTTATGGGAGCGAGACATAGGTAATGAACGTAGAGCAGCAACGAAGGCTGGAAAGGGTGTAAATGCGAATGGTTCGGTGGATGTGCAGAGTATCGTTGAGAGAGAGGAAGACAAATGATGAATTGCGAAAGATGATGGGAATAGAGCCTGTGATTGATGCTGTGAAGAGAAACAGGTTGAGATGGTTTGGTCATGTGTTGAGGAAGGATGAAAGTGACTGGTTGAGAAGAGTGATGGAAATAAATGTAGAAGGAAGTAGAGGACTATTAATGGTCAGTGCCATGAAACTTTCCAAAGTGCATGTGTGAGACGCTTGGTCTCCTTCAAAATGATAGAGAATGGCATTTTGCATTGACAGATGCAGATTGCAGAAGCAATACAAATGTGCCCACAAATCAGGGAGCTCTTTGTGACCCTCCTACTCTACTCTTTTGAAACCCTGCTGACCCAGTTATGGTCTTCGACCATCACCATATGCACTGGTGGGATGACTTTCTTCCTCGGGTTCCTCAATAAGCAAGCTGATCATCAACTCCTGCGTGCAATGGTATCGCTGGACGTTGAGCATCGCCTTCAACACCACGACAGACAACTTTCTGAGTTTCATCTGCCAAATGTCACAAATGAATTGCGTGCAACAGTGCAAGCAATCAATGGAAATATTGCACAACCACAACTGCCAATGATTATTCAGGAGGAACTTGAACTTGCTTATGATTTTAAAACTTTGAGAAACATTGTAAACCAACGCTTGCATGGCCCAAATGCACTTCTACCCTCTCAACGTGAGGTATATGTATATGACACTGTTATAGTTGCTTTACAGAAAAAGGAACCATTGGCTATCTTCCTGGATGCAAGAGGTGGGACAGGTAAAACCTATACACTGAACACTCTGCTAGCTGCTGCACACACCCTGCACAGTGACAAAATGAATGTTTCTCTAGCTGTTGCCTCAAGTGGTATTGCGGCTACACTTCTGCTGGGTGGACGTACATTTCATTCCAGGTTCAAAGCCCCCATCATGGTCACTGACTCAACAACATTATCAATATCGATATCTCACCAAAGTGTTCTTGCTGACCTAATTCGTAGAGCAAACCTTATTGTATGGGACGAGGCTCCAATGAGTCACAGGCACCTACTTGAGGCACTTGACCACCGTACATTACGAGACATCACCAACCAAGACATACCTTTTGGGGGAAAAGTAATAGTTCTCTGCTGGACACTTTAGACAGGTGCTTCCTGTTATTAAACATGGATCACGTGCCCAGATTGTCAATGCCTCTCTGAAATATTCTCTGTGTTGTGGCAACATTTCAAGATATTCCACCTTACCGAGAATATGCGTGTGCTTATGAATGGACATTGGACATTATAAAAAATCGAGGGAGTTTGATCGTTGGCTACTACAACTTGGCAACGGACAGCTACCCTACAACAATGAGGCATGCATTGAAATACCAGAGGAAATGTGCATGCAAATTGACAGCACCTCACGTGATACAATCAAGTAGATCCATGAGTGAAGTCATTGACTGGGTCTTTCCTGACTTTCACCGACACCACACAGATCATAAGTGGATGGCAGATCGTGCAATATTAGCACCAAATAACACATTGGTGGATACCATCAACGAGGTCATGTCAGATACATTTCCTGGAACACCAACACTTTGTCAAAGTGCAGACAAGACGGTAAATGATGATGATGATGACGATGCCACACGTTTGCCAACTGAATATCTCAATTCCCTTAACATTGCCGGAATGCCACCTCATCAACTCTCACTCAAGGATGGCATGCCGTTAATCTTGCTCCGCAACCTCAACGCGAAGCCAGGACTCTGCAATTAAATGGGACACGGTTAATCGTGAAAGAAGTTATCTGTGGCCGCCTCCTAAAGGCTATTATTGCTAATGGTGACAATGCAGGTCGCAGTGTGTTTATCCCTCGCATCACTCTTCAACCTACAGATGGGATTTTCCCATTCCATTGGCAACGACGTCAGTTCCCAGTGAGAATTGCCTTTGCCATGACCATAAACAAGAGTCAGGGGCAGAGTTTGTCTAGGGTGTGCTTGTGGCTAGAACAACCGGTCTTCACACATGGTCAACTGTATGTAGGATCATGACGCGTTGGCCACCCTGACAATATTCGTTTCGCTATCAAGCAGTTGCCTCACCTTCCAAGAACTGCGACATGTTGTTGTATTGTTTACAGTGAAGTGTTATCACTATCCTGAACTTAAATTGCTTATAAAGATGTAACATCACTGATATTACAAATAAATTTGAGCAGAAGAAATGTTTGCATTATCATTGGCTTAAATCATGACGACACAACAACTCATATAGTCATTATCCTAAGTTCAAACAAACTTGTGCCTCTGCAGCGATGTATAGTGAGGCAAGCACAGCATCCCGATCCACGCTATTCGATTTATGTCAACATATTTTATCTATCTTTTATATATATATATATATATATATATATATATATATATATATATATATATATATATATATATATTGTTGTGGATATGAGAATGTTTTTTTTATTTTATTGTTGTGGTAAAATGTTGTTGTAAAAGGTTGTTGTAAAATATCACCCCTCCTCCCTCCGTTTGTGGTTGTATAAAGGTCAAAGGGCGTTCCCGTAGTTAGTCCATAAAACATACATGCAGGACACGATATATCTTTTTTGACAGTTATATCCTTATTATGTGTATTAGTGTAAGGCTGTGTCTTCCATTAATTGAAATACTCCATTGCACCAGTGAAAGAGAATAGATCCCCTTTCCTTCCCATCCCCAAAATCTCCCTTTCCTTCCCATCCCCAAAACCTCCATTTCCATATTACATCCCCTCTCGTCACTGCTGAGCCCTCGATTCCCAATCACCTCCCCTCCAATAACCGCCATTGACCATGTGCTTTGAGTCGGAGAAGAAAGGCGTGTCTCCACCTCGTCAGAGGGGAGGAGGGGCGCGCCCGCCCGTCGTCATCCAGGGCGGAGCCCGAGGGTCGCGCGACCAACCAGGGCCGAGGTGAGCACCCCGATGGGCGTGTCCAAAACGCCGGCGGCGTAATCGCTGGAGGCGCTATAAAAGGCGCAAACGGAAGTGGTCACAGTGAGTTGGTCGGAGATGCACTTTGAGTTGGTCACAAGGAGTTGGTCTGAGTCGGTTGCCAGAGGAGGGTCAGTGGTTGCGTTGGTTGCGGTGGTAAGGAGTCGGTGGTCAGTTGGTTGCGGTGAGGAGTCGGTGGTGAGGAGTGAGAGAAACAAGAAAGAGTTGAGGGTTTGGACCAGACGAGTGGGACAAGGCCTGGCAAAGCACGCGACGTAAACAGCAGCCAAAACAGCAGCGTGGGGCCTGGCCTGAACGGCGGCTGCTAAATGCGCCGGTTGTGCTGCGGGACCCCCTTGGACCTCCCTCTCCCTCCAGCCATCCACATCCTGCCATTCCTGCAATTCCCCGCGTGAGTCAGTGTCTTTTGTTTGTTCTGTCCTGGGTTAATTAAGCTGTATAAGTTAATAATTGCACTGTGTCTCTAATCCTTCTGTATATTATTTTATTATCTTTCCTTCTCCTTGATTACTTTGAGCATGTAAATAGTAGGAATAAATTTAGTGGTATTTCCAACCTTTTTGTCTTCTGCTTCTTCTTCTTCACATCCGTGTCGCCTTTGTCTTTTCCCTATTGACTAGCTGTGGTGCCATCCGGCCAAAGTCCTGGGTGAATCGGGTGAGTCAGGGATCCTGTTAGGTCACGGCAATACCAAACTGCTCGGTAACTAACATCTTAAACCGCGATCAGTAACAATATATATATATATATATATATATATATATATATATATATATATATATATATATATATATATATATATATATATACATACATACATACAGGGGGCTGCAAAAGTAGGTATACAGTTATGAAGAAAAAAAACGTGCGCACAAAACGTATTTTATTGATTATACAAGCATATCAATAATAACATATCAATAATAAACATATCAATAATAAACATATTAATCCCTCAAATGTCCCTCAAAACTATTTCCCTCAAAATCCCTCAAAACTATTATAATACTGGTAATACTGGTATAATCCTTACTGTATACCTACTTTTGCAGCCCCCTGTATATATATATATATATATATATATATATATATATATATATATATATATATATATATATATATATATATATATATATATATATATATATATATATATATATATATATATATACACACACAGCATATCTATAAATATATCTGTGCAGTGTCTTGTCACTTGTCTTGTCTTGTCACTGAATTACGACCTCAAACTTTTGTAAAATCGTACGAAACTTCGGGTATGAACCTATCTCTCCTGTGTGTGTCTTCAAGGGTCTTTGTTTTGAAATTTTTTGAAAAAACAACTTTTGTTGAAAAACAAAAATTGAAAAAGATGTATTTTTTCAACTTAAGTATTCAACTTCAATTGTTTATGAAATGTAATATCACGTATATGACAAAAACATTTATGCAAAATAATTGTTTGTTATGATTGGTGTCCACCATGACAAAACAGCAACTCAGGCACACTTGGTCATCGATTTATATATCTACATATCTGGGCAGTATCTGTGTTGTCACTGAACTACTCCCTGAAACTTTTGTTTCCGTGGTTGTGAAGTGTTTTTAATAACGTGGTGGTGGTTTTGAATCATGTGGTGGTGAGGTGTTTTGAATTACGTGGTGGTGAGGTGTTTTGAATTATGTGGTGGTGAGGTGTTTTGAATTACGTGGTGGTGACTGGTGAGGTGTTTTTAATTACTTGGTGGTGAGGTGTTTTGAATTAAGTGGTGGTGACTGGTGAGGTGTTTTTAATTACTTGGTGGTGAGGTGTGTTTAATTACGTGGTGGTGAGGTGTTTTGAATTAGTTGGTGGTGAGGTGTTTTAAATTAGGTGGTGGTGGTGAGGTGTTTTGAATGACTTGGTATTGAGGTGTTTTTAATTATGTGGTGGTGAGGTCTTTTGAATTACGTGGTCGTGAGAGGTTTTGAATTACGTGGTGGTGAGGTGTTTTGAATTAGTTGGTGGTGAGGTGTTTTAAATTAGGTGGTGGTGAGGTGTTTTGAATGACTTGGTATTGAGGTGTTTTTAATTATGTGGTGGTGAGGTCTTTTGAATTACGTGGTCGTGAGGGGTTTTGAATTACGTGGTGGTGAGGTGTTTTGAATTAGTTGGTGGTGAGGTGTTTTGAATTAGTTGGTGGTGAGGTGTTTTAAATTAGGTGGTGGTGAGGTGTTTTGAATGACTTGGTATTGAGGTGTTTTTAATTATGTGGTGGTGAGGTCTTCTAAATTACGTGGTCGTGAGGGGTTTTGAATAACGTGGTGGTGAGGTGTTTTGAATTAGGTGGGGGTGAGGTGTTTTGAATTAGGTGGGGGTGAGGTGTTTTGAATTAGGTGGGGGTGAGGTGTTTTGAATTAGGTGGGGGTGAGATGTTTTAAATTACGTGGGGGTGAGGTGTTTTGAATTACGTGGTGATGAGGTGTTTTGAATTACATGTGGATGAGGTGTTTTTAATGATGTGGTGGTGAGGTGTTTTGAATTACGTGGTCGTGAGGGGTTTTGAATTACGTGATGTGTTTTGAATTACATGTGGATGAGGTGTTTTTAATTATGTGGTGGTGAGGTGTTTTGAATTACGTGGTCGTGAGGGCTTTTGAATTACGTGGTGGTGAGGTGTTTTGAATGACGTGGGGGTGAGGTGTTTTGAATTACATGGTGGTGAGGTGTTTTGAATGATGTGGTGGTGAGGTTTTTTGAATTACGTGGTGGTGACGTGTTTTAAATTACTTGGTGATGAGGTGTTTAAATTAGGTGGGAGTGAGGTGTTTCAAATTATGTGGTGGTGAGGTGTTTTAAATTATGTGGTGGTGAGGTGTTTTAAATGACGTGGTGGTGAGGTGTAATCGTCCCAAACTTCCAGTCTGCAACTACCCCTCCCCGATGTATGTGCTGAGGGGTTCTTTCTTGAAAAAAAACATTCAACCGAAATTGCCTATAAAAATGTAATATCACAAACACAACAAATACATTTGTGCAAAATAATTGTTTGTATTGTTGCGAATATGGAATTTGGCCTCCATATCCGCTTGTAAATATTCCCCTATTTTCTCCAATACTCCCCAACTTTCCCCAATCCCCCATTCCCTAGTCCCATTGCATGTAAACAACAATCAGTAGAGCCGACCTTCCCCTTATTCCCCCATTAAATGTCGTGCCCAGGTCCACCGCACCACACGTAGACAACTTTCGGACATCTTGCTAGTTATTCTTAGTCTATGTCAGTTAAGGCCTCGTTTCCATTAATTATGACTCTTCGTTGCACCAGAATGTGATTATATGGCACCAGTAGTGAGTTTAGGACCTTTCCCATACCTCCTCCCATCTTCTTCCCCGTCTACAACAACAGAGGGGCACGGCGCTGCGCGGGGGGGAGTGTGCGTCCTCCCACCGGCTCGGTTAGCCGCCATCGACAATGCGCTCCAGACAACGCGCTCCAGACCATGCGCTCCACGGGGTTACCACAAAGGGGCTCCTTGTCAGCTCCTCGTCAAGGGCGGAGCCTGGTAAACCCCCCGCACGCACCCAATGAGAAGCAACGTGCCGATTCCACGAGGCGGAGCTAACGAGCCGAGGGCGTGTCACTCCCCGCCGGATATACGCGGCCACGTAGCGGACGTGACGTCAGATGCGCCTCAGCTTGGAGAGAGAAGCCACCGCCACCCCCAGCGCGACGATACCTCCCCGCATCTTTGGACCGGACCGGACCGTACTGTACCCTGTCCTTGAGCCAAGAGTGCACCTTGAGCCATCGATACCTGCCTTTCCTTGCCATCAATCCCCGTGTGAGTCAGCCATTGTCCCGTTTATCTGTCGTCTGTCCGGGGTCAATATAAGAGTGTGTCTAAGTGCCTGTCTTCCTATGATGTACCTCTCGTCCCTGTAATCTAACCTTTCCGTACGAATATAATCTCCTCCGGAGGTCTTGAGAATTGAAACATTGGTGTCGTATTGTGTTATTGTAATCCAGCCGGGTGTCTTCTTTTCCTTTATTGATCCAGCGTAGCGCGGCTCCGTCAACGTCGAGTATAATCGGTAACTTGTGCAGACGTGGTCATACCAAAACCGCTCGGTAAACTAACATCTAAGCCACGTCTGTAACAATTGGTGTCGAGGAGTGGGATTCGAACCTGGGACTAAATTTATTAGGCCCAAATTTGTAACAAGTAGAATCGATTCGGAGCGCGTTTCCCGCGCGAAATTATAACGGCGAAATTTGAATTTGTTTTACGAAAATAAAAATAAAAACCGAATTTTGAAAGTCGCGCTATGGCGGGTCAAGACAGCTGGGGTCCGGTAAAGGAGAGTGAGGTAGGGTCGATCCAGGACCAAATTGAGGGACAAGAGGAGAGCGAAGCAGTGAGGGCGGCAGGTTCGCAAAATAGCGTCGTCACGCACGAAGTAGCGGGCGCGCAAAATGGCGCGCTCGCTCACGTGGTTGAAGGGTCCCAAAATAGCGGCGCCGCGGAGGGCGAGCCTGCGGTGGCGGCTGGGGACGCTGGGCAAACCGGGTTTGACCTCAGATTATTCTTGACCCAACTGAATGCAAAAATGGATAGGATGGAGGGCCAAATGGGGGTAATGAGGGACGAAGCGAGGGGTACCGGTGAGGGATTAGACAAGAAATTAGAGGGGTTAGACAATGGGATAGAAGGGGTGAAACATGGGTTAATGGGGGTAGAAAACAGAATGGCCGCTCAAGAGAATCAGATAGAGGGAGTGAAACATGGGTTAACGGGGGTAGAAAACAGAATGGCCGCTCAAGAGAATCAAATGGAAGGGATGCAAAAAGGGTTAGAGGGGTTAGAAAACAGTATGGAAGGCAAATTGAGGGACATGAGGGACCAAGCGGAAAGGGAAGTTAACCAAATGGGGCAGCAGATAGAGGGGGTCAGAATGGGGGTAGAAACCAAACTGGATGCTCAAAGGGAGGAAATGGAGCAGATGAGGGTGGCATCTGGGCAGGAGATGCAAGTGATGGGAGAAGAGATCAGGGGAGGAGTGAGTGAGGAGGTCGGAGGAGTGCGCGAGGAGGTGAGGCACTGTAAGGAGCACATGGAGAAGGAGGTGAGAAAGGGGACTGTAAAGTTACAAGGGGGCATAGAGGACCTGACGCAGGAGGTGGAGCAGCTGACGGTGGGACAGACGGAGTTAGTGGAGCAGGTTCAAAGGAACACTGCGGTATTAGGAGGTTTAAAAGCGACACAAAACGACATAAAAAACGACTTGATAGCGACAAAGAGGGAATGTCAGATGGTACGTGAGGGACTGACAACGAGGTTGGACGAGGTGATAGAGGTAATGGAGACGAAGGACCGGCAGGTGAGGACGCACATGGAAACGGTCAATGTAGCCTTGGAGGACGAGCTTGAGGAGACGTACCGGGGAATAAAAGAAGTGAAGCACAAATTAGAAGAAGTGGAAGAAGGGATGAGCGAAATTAAGAAGCGACGGAGAGGGGATAAGAAAGAGATAAAAGAGGAGATAAAAGAATTGGTCCAAAGTCTGTGTTTGGATCGTGATGATGTGCTCATTAACCGGATGAGGGATTCGCAGGTGATGGAGGAGAAGCGAAGAGGAAGAGGACCCGGTGTAAGTGGTGACCAATATGGTCGTGCGTATGATGCGCCAGGTGATTTAAGAAGCTTGGGGGTCGAGATGGACCCGGGTGTTCGTGAGAGGCCGTTGGTGAAGTGTGCGACAGGTCTGGTGTGCGAAAAAGGAGGTGTGCGAGAAAGTCCGACTCTGGGGTGTGTGAGGAAAAAGTGCGTGCCAAGGAGTGAGGGTGCTGGCGAGAGTGAGTCGGTCGTAGCGTGTGTGCGAGGGAGCACATGGAAGCGCGGTGTGGTAAGTGTTACAGAGGGTGTGACGGGAGAGTGTGCGCAAGAGTGTGCGCGAGAAAGGTGTGTGACGGACAGGTGCATGAGGAAAGAGTGCGCTGTCAGAAGTAAGGAAGAGTGTCCACCTGTGGTGAGTGTTACAGAGGGTGTAACGGGAGAGTGTGCGTGAGAAAGGTGTGTGACGGACAGGTGCACGAGGAAAGAGTGCGCTGTCAAGAGTAAGGGTGAGTGCGCGGTCAGGAATGGAGGTGAAAGTAGTGAAAGTGACATGGAGCGTGAGTTAGTTGTGACAGGTGAGCGAGGATGTACACCTGGGATGGAAGGATGCACACCTGGAATGGTAGAGCGTGAGTGGGAATGCACGCTGGAGTTGGTGGTGAGGCACGTGGTTGGGTGTGCGAATGAGAGCACACCTGTGATTGTCACAGAGGAGGTGACCGAGGAGGGGGTGCGAAGAGGTGTTTTGGTGAGGTGTGCGACCAACGAATGTGTGCCAAAGTGTTCGGTGGTCAGGTGTGTGACCAAGGCTGTGAGTGGAATGGGTGTACCTGGGTGTGTAAGGAAAGGTACGAGGAGCATGGGCACGGCTGGATGTGTGAGCAAGGAACGGGCTGCGGGGTGTAAGCATGCAGGTGAAGCATCGACGTTACACGGGTTAGAGGTTAGAGCGACTTTTAGCCGAAGCGGGCCCTCGGTGCGTGCTGGGCCTCGCTTTGAACGGCCGCGTCCGTGCTCCACCAGGCGGAGCGGGCGGCAGGATAGGAAGGGTCGTCATGGCGACCACTTTTTGGTGAGGCATTCCGGCAGGCCGAGATCGAGCCATGGGATGGCTCCGTGCCGAGATGGTGCGTGGGATCTCGGCCCGGGTAAACCTCCTTCCCTGCACCGAGTGCTGGACGCATCCAGCCGCTGGCACAGAACAACCCGCATTCATGGCTTGGCTTTACGAAGCCGGGCTTTGGACAGGGATTGGCGCACCGAGAGGTATTAGTGAGTAGACTGGGTGATGAGGTTAGTGTTTTGGACCCAAAATTAGAGAAAAACAAAATTTGATGATTGGCAAGGGATTGGCAGTAGTGATTGGCAGATGATGGGTAGTGATTGGCAAATTTTTGATTTATTGAAATTTGATGTGCAAAATTGGTAGTGAGAGACCCCCGATGTGGTGGGATGGCAAATCCACCATCCTTCCCATGGGGGGGCAAAGGAGCAATAGCTTATGGGGTGTATGGCAGTGAAAACTAGCCCGGGTGGGTTAGGATATTGTGTGTAGGGATCTAGAGAAGATGACCTTAGGTAACGTTAAGGTTAGTTAGTGACTGATACCTGTAGTGGGGACGCAGGTAGATTAGTGTGGATGATAATGACGTGGGAGCGCAATAGTTTAAAGGGACGACTGGGAAGCGCAAGTTTCAGAAGGGAGTAGTTAGCTGAGATGATGCCGTGTGTGTGAGGATGGAACAGGTGTGATTGCACAGGTGTGCAATTGGACAGGTGTGTGGAGCAGTGTATGAGTAGTGAGTGTGTGGATCAGCGCGAATGCGCTTGGGGAGAGAAGGGTGCAGGTGGCACCAAGTGTGAGAGCACAGGTGTGCAAGTACAGGTGTGTGGAGAGAGTTGGAGTAAGTGGTACGGAGTGGTGTGCATGGTGCGAAGGTGTGGATGGGGGAAGAGTGGACCCCTTTCACGAGTACCCGGGGCGGGTAGTGTAAGTGTTAGGTAGAGGGTATAGGTAAATTGTGGTTGGATATTGGCATCTGTGGTGCGGTTGCAGAATGGTGTTGTGAATGGGTGCATTAGTGTTGTGGAAATGGCTGGGCGTGTAGCCTGTTAGTGTGTGTAGTTGGTTGGGCACTCCACCACTGTGAGGATGTCGGCCAGGTGAGGCCGCAGGTGGGCTCTGGGAGCCGGTAGAGTTGTGGAGGGGGCCCGAGGATCCGGAGGATGGACCCGGGTAGCCCAGTGCCAGAGAGGGCACCGAGTGGGGAGAGAGCCAGAGGGCCTTCCCCAGGTAGTTAGGTTAGGGTGAGGAGCAGGTAAGCTCGGAGGCAACTGCAGTGGTGGAGGTGTGCAGGTGGGTAGACCCACTGGGAGAGGTACACGCCACAGCCCAGAAATTGTGCGAGGGCACCGGGAGATGAATCGGGGGAGTGAGACCCCAAATTGAAGAGCACCACAGTTTGGCCAATGGGAATTGGTTTTTAGAACCCATAGTGTAAGAGGGCCAATGGTTTGGCCGGAGAAAGACCCCGGGTAGTGTAAAGTTGTTAAAGTCATTTAGGAAATAGTTAGGATTGATGAACCTGTCGCACCATACGCAGCCACTTACCTGTGGTGATGATGATGACTCCACACCTGTGTTTTCTTTGTTTTGTTGCAGGAAATGAGATTGTGAGGATTTGTGAGACGCATCACGACGTGGATGAGACATTGGGGTGATTCCATCTCTCCCTCCTTAGGAGGGACTGATGATGAATTGGTGATGGCAAATTATGATGTTGAGTTGGAGATGGCAAATTTTGATGAAAGTTGAAGATGGCAAATTTGATTGGTTAGGAGGGAGAGAAGACGAATTTGGTTTATGGGAGGAACGGGGAAGACAGTAGGGATGTTTGTTGATTTGTAAAGTAGATGTTTATGGGTAGTGTTGTGTTTTGTGGATACAGTAAGGGGTAAGGGAGGGGCCATGTAGGTTACCTGGTGGGGGGGGGGGGGGGGCGTACGATAGGAACGTACCTGTCTCACCTGGTTCCCATGTGCCCCCAGTGTGCATCACCTTACATTGCGTGCACTTTTGCGCCCTTACCACCTTACTCACTTGTCTGCTTCTTTTGTCTCCCACCTCCGAGGATCTGGCTTTGGGGTAGAGAGAGAGGAGAGAGAGGTGCTGGCTGCGCAGTTGTGGGCCTGCACTTTCGCTGTTTGCTGCCGGGATCGATACACCATATGGACCGCAATGTTTGTGGCCACCCACAATGGACCGCAGTTCGTTTGCGGCCAAGCACCACCCGGGGATGGACCTATGGGTCAACGTGGCACCTATGCCATACAGGTGAACCACTTTTAGTTAACACCAAGTGCACCACAAGAAGAGCAAGAGACACCTGCAGGGTTAGGGGTTGTCGAATTTATTTTTATTCCAATGAACAATGGTGACTGCACCGATTGGTGGTGGGGTGGTGCTTTTGATGCTCGGGAAGGGTGCTCTGCACGTTATTAAAGGCCGTCGGCCACAGAGCACTCGTGGGTTGGTGTATCGATGTTGGCAAGCGCGCTCTCTCTATGCATAACATCTGCATGTGTTCCTCCAAAAACAGGTCCTGGATCGTAGTGTAAATAGCAGCGTAGTCGTGTAAATAATGCGCCCTACCGGCTGTATGTTTAGTTTGCGAATTCTTTCCGGATTCGGTTATCCTGTGGGTGTGTTTCTGTGAGGAGAAGGGTGCAACGTCGCAGGGGGACATATTTACTCATTTGTGAACATCTGTAAAACTGTCGCACTCAGGGTAGAGTTAATAGTAGAGGGAACTACATTGCGTGCCACACTAAAGTAGGTAAAAATTTATCGGGTCGGGACGCCCCGAGGGTAGAGAAGGGTGCAATGTTGCGAATATGGAATTTGGCCTCCATATCCGCTTGTAAATATTCCCCTATTTTCTCCAATACTCCCCAACTTTCCCCAATCCCCCATTCCCTAGTCCCATTGCATGTAAACAACAATCAGTAGAGCCGACCTTCCCCTTATTCCCCCATTAAATGTCGTGCCCAGGTCCACCGCACCACACGTAGACAACTTTCGGACATCTTGCTAGTTATTCTTAGTCTATGTCAGTTAAGGCCTCGTTTCCATTAATTATGACTCTTCGTTGCACCAGAATGTGATTATATGGCACCAGTAGTGAGTTTAGGACCTTTCCCATACCTCCTCCCATCTTCTTCCCCGTCTACAACAACAGAGGGGCACGGCGCTGCGCGGGGGGGGAGTGTGCGTCCTCCCACCGGCTCGGTTAGCCGCCATCGACAATGCGCTCCAGACAACGCGCTCCAGACCATGCGCTCCACGGGGTTACCACAAAGGGGCTCCTTGTCAGCTCCTCGTCAAGGGCGGAGCCTGGTAAACCCCCCGCACGCACCCAATGAGAAGCAACGTGCCGATTCCACGAGGCGGAGCTAACGAGCCGAGGGCGTGTCACTCCCCGCCGGATATACGCGGCCACGTAGCGGACGTGACGTCAGATGCGCCTCAGCTTGGAGAGAGAAGCCACCGCCACCCCCAGCGCGACGATACCTCCCCGCATCTTTGGACCGGACCGGACCGTACTGTACCCTGTCCTTGAGCCAAGAGTGCACCTTGAGCCATCGATACCTGCCTTTCCTTGCCATCAATCCCCGTGTGAGTCAGCCATTGTCCCGTTTATCTGTCGTCTGTCCGGGGTCAATATAAGAGTGTGTCTAAGTGCCTGTCTTCCTATGATGTACCTCTCGTCCCTGTAATCTAACCTTTCCGTACGAATATAATCTCCTCCGGAGGTCTTGAGAATTGAAACATTGGTGTCGTATTGTGTTATTGTAATCCAGCCGGGTGTCTTCTTTTCCTTTATTGATCCAGCGTAGCGCGGCTCCGTCAACGTCGAGTATAATCGGTAACTTGTGCAGACGTGGTCATACCAAAACCGCTCGGTAAACTAACATCTAAGCCACGTCTGTAACAGTATTATGATTGGTGTAAATCATGACAACACAGCAACTCAGGTGCAGTCATTATCCTCAGCTAAAATAAGAGCCTGTTCCTCAGTAACGACACTCGGCGAGCCGAGCCAAGCTAGTATATATATACTAGTGGGGTCACCCGTGGGAATCCCACGGGCATGGACGTGTGTGACATTTCGACATATTGAGTTGGATGCTGCACCTGTTTCACAATAACACACACACACACACACACCTCGTTTTTTCATTTCTGTATCTCACCATTCGGTCTCTCTCTTATTCACACACACACACACACACACACACACACACACACACACACACACACACACACACACACACACACACACACACACACACACGTACACCGACACACATATACACATACACATACACACACATATATATACACACATACACATACACACACACACACACATGCACGCACACGTACACACACATGTACACCGACACATGCATATACACATACACACATATACACATACACATATGGATACACACACATACACATATACACACACAGACACATACACATATACACATACACACACACAGACACACACACACACATGCATACACATACACACACACATGCATACACATATACATACATACACACACACGTACACACACATGTACACCCACACACATATATATATATATATATATGTCGAGATCGAGACCTCAAGGGAAGGAAGAAGAAGAAGAATCAGAGGAAGAAGAGCAACAATGTTTAATAAAATCGATTATATACACACGTGTGGAGCGAGGCTAGAGAATGTACCGCCTACACGCAGCGGACAATTCCTCAAGACACTCGCTGAAAAATAAGTGGAAAGGCATTTCATTTATAGCAAAATATTAGACAAGAATCTGCGCTAAAAACATAGCAATACAAGGCCATAAGGACAACATCTCCCATTGTCCCGTCCTACAGAAGGTCAAATTTAGACAACAAGATGTAAGCATAATGATAGGCTACGCTTTTTTTGGCTATCTATCTAAACATATCAGACCCGAGCGCAGGCCGAAGTAAATATTCTTATACACTAGGCTAAATGGTAGATGAATGATTGGATACACATGCCGAATACCATTACAATCAAGTATATGTAATGTCTATATTTCTTCCGAGGTGTTAGGTTACGTCCTTGCTTTAGGAGACATACTGAAACTACAAAGATATATAATTAATTATTCCCTTCGTGAAGGAGGCATTTGGCGCCATGTTTTCCTGTACGTGGGTCGCGAACATTTTATCTACTGTTTGGCACATAATTCAAGGACTAATTTACTAGGCTAAGGATCCACCCTGCACGTCGAGCCTCGAAACCACTTTTTGTCCACTCGCCTCTGCCTGCAGCTGAGTTCAAATCAGTTTTTTGAAGCACGATATATAATTTCAGATGTTATACTCAATTGAGTCATGGGGTTTAAACCCTAATGGCTGACAGTTCCTCCCTTTGTCTTTACAAGACAACTCCTTGGAAAGACACCGTATACAAAGTGATTAGCATCCCAATTAGTCACATGCTAGGCACGACATAGCGTCACGCATGCTCAAGAAAGATATCGGCCCTAACTGGCCGTCTAACATTCAACGCATAAATTGTTAGCCATGATTCGCGACGACGGCGCCTGGTTTAAGAGATTGCTGCCGCCCGCCAGATTCCGAATCCACCCTCGCTGCGGCATAGGTGCGACCCAGTTGCCAGCCAGATTAAGGGGCCCTCTTTATGCAAGTGAGGTCCTCGCGAATCAGGGCAAACAATCGACGTCCAATGCCATCAAGCTTTGTACATGTGATTGCTCTGTGAAAGACAAGGAGGCACATTCGTCATCACCAATATCCATCTCCTCATAGTCTGTGTCAACGTCAGTATTCAAAGTGTTGGGTGTTTTGAGCTGAGACGATCCCAAAGTGGTTGTTACAGGTGGTGTAAGTGGTGGTGAGGGTGGTTCTTCCGGATATCCCAGATACATGTTTGCCATCCGCTCCTCACTGCTGGTATAATAGCAATAACTTTTAAAAGAACCTACACTTTCTAAATTACAGGTTAAATCATCCCAACTAAAATCATAATCATTATCAGAATCCCAAGCATCAATAGGTTCATTGATTTCAAGCCAGGAATCATAGATCCCTAAAGCCACATCCTCCTGCCACGAAACGTCGAGGCCATCAACCCAATCGTGGGGGTCCGAGACGATAGAGTTGGCCGGTTCACCAATGGCCTTTGGATCCTTCCCGTATAGTGAAAGTAACATCGCATTGGTGGTGGTGGGTGGGGTCCATCCTGTGAAACATTTTCTCACACAAATCATGATTAGCGATTTCATTATAATCACGGTGAGTACGATTCCCACGATTATGGCCAGGCCTGTCAATAGCCATTTTACAATGACCCCTGTCCATCCTCTGAACCAGGCTGATATGCTGGACCATACATTATTGGCTTCTTCCCTTTCCTTTCGGCTATCCGTGAGACCCTGGGTCGCGGCCTTGAGCCGACTGATTGAGGCCTCTATGCCTTCCGAGTGATCTGGGATATATGTGCAACATTTTCCATCAATAACCCCACATACTCCTCCCTTTTCTGCTAACAACATATCCAAAGCCACTCGATTCTGCATCACCATTGTTCGCATATGCACTAATTCGTCTTCCAATTGTAGTTCCGCGATTCGGGTTTCGTTTCCAATTCGTTCCATTACTAATGCGAGACTATCTATTCGCCAATCATTCATAGTCACTCCCGCTTGGGGAAAAAATGCTCCTAATAGGACCTGCCACCAGCGTCCGTCCAGTCTTACTGTTCCATCCGGGTTCCAAAGAGAGAATCGTTTCTTCCTCTCGTGGGTAGGGGTGTACCCTGTTTCATTAAAATGATCTACCAAATTTACCTTGGGAAAAATGGATCCCAGATAACAAGTCCCTCCCCACTGTTCGGGTAGGTATGGATATGCTTTATTTCCGCAAATAAACATTACTCCATGGGGTGGGATAAGGGCCGAGGCCATGCATTTACCGATCTCAACGCGGGTGGCGCTTGGTGTCCCCCAAGATATGGTTAGCTTGGTTACGTTATGCTGGGCTTGGTCATCTATGGTTATTACAAGGGGGCCTTCCTTTTCTCTCCATCTGGTGTCGGATGGCAGGGTATGGGTACATTCCGAGGTTCCCATCTGAACGTGTCCCTTTCCTATAAGACACACCCGTCCCTTTTGCTCTGTCACCCAGACTGGATCAGGTGGTTTGTCTAACAAAGCCTGCTTAATGGGTGGGGTATATCGAAACTCCCGGGAACACACTGCCTGCGATTTTGGGCCTATCAGTTCCAAGGTTGTGGTCAGACATGGGGTACGCAAGGGTCCTGAGCACATATCTCGTAGGGACAGGGGTAGCACTACCATTTCTATCCCTGTCGTACTGGTGTGGGGAAAATGCATACACATCCAACAACGTGATCGGTTCTGTACCTTCGCCATTGCACGGGTCACTGTCCAATACGTATTTTCCTTTGGCTTTTTCCTGCTTTCGATCCGTGGGTGCGGAATTAATATGTGTGAAATGCATGGTGGCCTATCATCGTAGGGGGAGGTCATGAATTCACATTGTAGTAATAGAGTAGTGCCGCTGTTCAGTAATACATGCGTGGTTAAATTGTTCGAGTCCTTTCCCCATTTGTAACCCGGCCTGGCCATGTTTACTATTGGTGCGCCGCCTTGTCGTGGCGCTTGCTTCAAACGACTGAGGGCAGCAAAACCTGTCTTCCTTCCATGTGAGTCTGTGTACAACACCCTCCACATTATCCGTGTCCATACGTCTTCCTTTACATGGCAGCAGGGTATATTTATCCTCTGACCCCAGATAACTCTCTGCCGGTAGACCTTAACAGTTTGGTCGCCATATACATATGTCTCCGTGTTCGCCCATGCCCTCGTGTCCCCAGTGCTGGCAAAGCTGTAAATTAAACTAAGTGTGATTGCCACCCCTAACAGGCGGTGGTGCAGCATCCTCGATCTGTGGTGGTGCGTTTGAGGTGTCTGTGTTTGTGGGTATGGCCAACTTACAATGTGTGGCATGTACCCAGGACGACTTGCCCTCACCAAAACACCGCTGTTGGTGTGATCAGAAGAACTTGGTGGCCCCGTCCATCTTGGTTCGAGCGCAGTCTTACGGGTGAAATGCTTCACCAGCACGTAATCTCCTGCCTCGACGGTGTGGATAGGCTTGCTTGTTGGCTCCGGTAGGGCCTCCCGAACGCGTTCATGTATGCTGCGTGCCACATGGGAGGGATCTATGCAAAACTTTAAAAAACATGTCATCCATGATAGGTAATTCAAGTGCTGCCATATCCGTTGTTGGCTGATGCCGTTGACATATAGCGCACGAGCGACAGACCATGGTAACCACAGTCGAAAGGCCTGGTGCTGCCCAGGTGGAAGTGACCTGCCTCATCACCTCACCCCCCTATGGCACACATGGCCATTTGAATGCGCCATGCGTGCCAACCATGGCAATAAAGCTCGCGGTGCCACGGGTTTGTCATTAATCGTCCACATTTGTCCTTCCGCGGGGCACTGAGCTCCCAATTTAATCCAATTTTTGATGTTCTACGTTTGAGGCCGCGGCTTGTAATTGTATTACATCGAACTCTGTAGGTGCGGATGTCGGAACGTCTGTCTTGAGGTGCCAAATTAATTATGAACCCTTCATTGTTGTCCAACACATGGACCGTTCGGTATTCAACATTGTATCGACGCCTTACTCGCGTTTTCCGCAGTCGGTCCATCATCCATGTACGACAGTACCCTGCCATTCCCAAAAATCGCAACGAACACACTAACTCTTCACTGTTATCCTTCACTTCACTTCAAAATTTCACTGTTATCCTATCAATACCTGGACAATTTTTTCCTTTCCTTCCTAGATACGCGAATTTCACATCAGTATAAACCCACTGGAAAAATTATCTGAAAAATAACTAGCCTCCCAAAACCATTTCCCTGCAAGAGCGGGGTTAGCCTTGCGGTCCACATGACAATCTTTTTTATTTTGCTCTATCACCTCCCTTTGAGCAATAATTTAATTGGTGTGATTCCCATATACCCACTCCTGGTGGAGTTCTGTTCACCTGGTCTGCAGAGCCGTGATCCAATCTTCACCAGCCCCCAATCACCTTCTTATCACAAAACAACAGTCCATAACTAACCACTTTTCTTTATTTCCCGTCTTTTCCATCAACTTTTATAATCTTTTCCCCTCCCTTTCTTAGCAAACCTTGCAAAGTCACTTGTCATTGACAAATGATCCATCTAATTAGACTTTCCTTTAACATCTTCGCACTTTCCATGACCTTCTTCACACTTACTTTAAACCTTTTCTTCAGACACAACCCACATGAGTTATGAATACAATTTCCCCTTCCAGGCACGTGTCTAGTCACTCACAAAGTGTCCACAAGACAACGTCATCATATTTCACAGAACTCCACCACTCTATTAAATCCTAAACATGCCCAATGGTCAATCCACGAAAAAATCAAAGCATTTTCAGTCCCCCTTTCCTCATACACTAGTCAATGTAAGTCAGCCAAACATAAACAAAGAGGTTCCAGCGAGTTGTGACCTCCATAACTCTAAACAACTCCGCTGGCACCTTTTAAAACAAACTTTCCCAGTCACTTACTAAAATAAAGTGCAGCTCTTGTCCGTAGATATACGTTAACCAAGGTTACATGAGACTTGACAACAATAGAATTTGGCTACCTACAGAAAAAGTACCTGCACAACACATTTACAAACCAATTCGTCCCCTCGTATTAGGGAACGTCACAAATGTTCCACCACAATTTACAGCAGGTGACCACCCACCTGCCTTCTGTCGAAGTCCAGTTCAATTTCCATTCACAGACAGACAGACAGACGAACCCCCAACGTACTAACAGGATGGTCTCACAGAGGCCATTCCATTCAAATCTGTAGGCTGCCACGATTCTTCCCGCCAGGACACACCATCATAGTCACCATAGTCACACGACACGTCAGCAGACACAGTGAATGACATTCAACATCATAACAAACGCCGCAGAAACTGCTCCTCCTTGATCCAAATCTGCAGACGCAGTCAGACACACCCAGTTGGACAGACAAACTGGCTCCACATTACAACTGCAAACATCCGAAATGACAACAGCTAACACCAAATATTTATTGTCCCCCTTTCAGGGAAGTCAAATCAACCACCATTAAAGCACAAAACAGAAAACGACCATATACTCAGAGTATATGCCATATACTCAGAGTGAGACCCGAAAATCAAGCAGATAGACCGACAATCGAACCTGTCTTTCGACACTGCCGAACGACAAGTTCGCAGACACTGAGGGAGTGACATTCGACCCCCAGTAGATACCGCGGACACCGCTTTGGTCCGCACCAGCAACTCCCTCAAAATCAGTGTTCAGAGACATGACTCCATAGACAGCCAGAAAGCCAGATAAATACGGACACACACACACAGAGATTAATATATTTTTACAGATTAATATACAGAGATTAATAGATTAATATAAACAATTAATATATTGTCCACATTCATCTTGGTCAACCCAACCCATTCTGGCTCTCCCCAAGAGCTCTGTGTCCGGACAGACAGACAGATAAACGGACCGGGTGAAACCATAACCATCCATCCTTCCGATTGGACTCACGTCCGCATCACATGTCATTCTTGCCTTCATTCAACGCATTCTGTCATCCCACGTCGGCCAAATACAAGCCCCGGCCATGCCGTTGAATAAACACCCTGTCGGTTGACAGCCTATTATTTTTGACTTTCACTCCCATTCTCCCTTGCTACATCTGGAGAGCCGTTAATGTGGGGATGTAATTGAACACTTGTTTTAAAGCCCTGTCTACACATGCTCTCCATAACATTCTCATTATTCCCTGTCAATTTTACTCATCCGGATTGCCCAACGCCCGCAGGCAATTTGGGGAATCCCTTGTCAGTCAATGACACACATCAATGACACACACACAATAAACACAAATACACGCTGCAATGACAGATCATTCATTCCCTTATACTCAAATACCATGTGACTGACCTTTCATTCTCCATACAATACAGTATAAATTCATGCACACTCATGCACACTTCAATCCTACTTACCTGTGAACTCTAACACATCCAGTGCGTAGCTTAACTTAAAATACTCATTATTCTACCTTTCTTGGGCTAGTCCCTCCTGGTAGTCCTAAGATCGGGTCGCCCCCCGATTCCTAACCTTAAACGCAGTTCTCACGCCGGAGTAACTTAATACCTATTATCTATCACCCACATATGGGTCTACCTGCTTCCCACGCAGGAAGCTTACCTTACCTCCTTATCCCGGGCGCCCTGTATAATCGATTCATTACCCACTGCTGCTCTGGTTTAAACTAAATTTGGTTCGGAATGCAAGCCAGGTGGTACAGCCGACAGAGGTCCACACGTGTCCAAAGCAAGGCGGGAGGCTTCAATTTCGAGGTGCAAAAATGCGTACCCACCAAATTAGATGCCGGCAGGCCTCCCTCCCGACCTGGAACGTGAGGATCCACCTCGTCTGCACACTTGGATGTATCCCACTTCTGACACCAAAATTGTCGAGATCGAGACCTCAAGGGAAGGAAGAAGAAGAAGAATCAGAGGAAGAAGAGCAACAATGTTTAATAAAATCGATTATATACACACGTGTGGAGCGAGGCTAGAGAATGTACCGCCTACACGCAGCGGACAATTCCTCAAGACACTCGCTGAAAAATAAGTGGAAAGGCATTTCATTTATAGCAAAATATTAGACAAGAATCTGCGCTAAAAACATAGCAATACAAGGCCATAAGGACAACATCTCCCATTGTCCCGTCCTACAGAAGGTCAAATTTAGACAACAAGATGTAAGCATAATGATAGGCTACGCTTTTTTTGGCTATCTATCTAAACATATCAGACCCGAGCGCAGGCCGAAGTAAATATTCTTATACACTAGGCTAAATGGTAGATGAATGATTGGATACACATGCCGAATACCATTACAATCAAGTATATGTAATGTCTATATTTCTTCCGAGGTGTTAGGTTACGTCCTTGCTTTAGGAGACATACTGAAACTACAAAGATATATAATTAATTATTCCCTTCGTGAAGGAGGCATTTGGCGCCATGTTTTCCTGTACGTGGGTCGCGAACATTTTATCTACTGTTTGGCACATAATTCAAGGACTAATTTACTAGGCTAAGGATCCACCCTGCACGTCGAGCCTCGAAACCACTTTTTGTCCACTCGCCTCTGCCTGCAGCTGAGTTCAAATCAGTTTTTTGAAGCACGATATATAATTTCAGATGTTATACTCAATTGAGTCATGGGGTTTAAACCCTAATGGCTGACATATATATATATATATATATATATATATATATATATATATATATATATATATATATATATACACATACAGACACACACATATATACACATAGACACATATATACACACACATACACATGTGTACACACACATGTACACCGACACACATGCACACACATACACATATACACATACACACATGTACACCCCCACACACACATACACACACACACACACACACACACACACACACACACACACACACACACACGCACACGCACACACACACACGTCCCACATGTATATATCCCACATCCCACATGTATATACATGTTTAAAGTGTACGTGCCCTTCCCCCCTCCCCCGCCCGGCAACGCTGAGTACTTCTGCTAGTAACTAATGAAATAAAAACGAAGAAATATCTCTGGGTAATTTCCTGAAACTCGGTGAAATTCGCTGAAATTCGCTGAAATTCGCTCGGTGTATCGGTGAAATATTTTATTTGGGCGGTGTAGAATTGCTTCGAACGAAATATCTCTTAGCAATTTCCCGTCTGTGTTTCATGTCCATGCACACGTGAAATGGAGTTTGTTTTTGCACACGTGAAATGAACATGTGAACCTTTACTTCCGGATAATAATGTTGAATGAAATAAAAACGAAGAAATATAGTGGGGTCACCCGTGGGACATTTCGACATATTGAGTTAGATGCTGCACATTCAAAATGGTTACTGGCAATTCATCAGATCCAGAAATGGTGCAATGAACACAATTTATTTCTTTCACATAATATGTGGCCCCTCACTCCTCTCCACCTGACACTCTCCTCTCTCCACCTGACACTCTCCTCTCTCCACCTGACACTCTCCTCTCTCCACCTGACACTCTCCTCTCTCCACCTAGCACTCCTCTCCTCTCCAATCCCTCACATTCCTCTCCTCTCCAATCCCTCACCTCTCCAATCCCTCACACACCTCTCCTCTCCAAACCCTCACTCTCCTCTCCAATCGCTCCTCACTCGCCTCTCCAATCGCTCCTCACTCGCCTCTCCAATCGCTCCTCACTCGCCTCTCCAATCGCTCCTCACTCGCCTCTCCAATCGCTCCTCACTCGCCTCTCCCATCGCTCCTCACTCGCCTCTCCCATCGCTCCTCACTCGCCTCTCCCATCGCTCCTCACTCGCCTCTCCAATCGGCTTTCCCCGTCTCGTTTCTCTCGTTTTTCTCCCGTCTCGTTCTTTTTCTTGCTCCAAATCGGCCCGTCTCGCCCGTCGGCCCGTCTCGCCCGTCGGAATCGGAAATCGGGCCGTCTTGCTTTCTTGCTTGCGCGTAAATAAATTGTGTTCATTACACCATTTCTGGATCTGATGACTTGCCAGTAACCATTTTGTAAAAATGAATGTGCAGCATCTAACTCAATATGTCGAAATGTCACACACATCCATGCCCGTGGGATTCCCACGGGTGACCCCGCAAGTTTGCATTGACGTTCGTCGACGCACTCGTTCGCCCGTCTCATTCGCTTTCTTGCTACATCCTGTTCAAGTGTGCATTCTTCATCGATCGTCTCATTCATTTTGGAAATAGAAGTTTCCACGCAGCGCATGAATTGTCACTATCCTCAAGAGGAAGTGTCTCGTAATCATCAAATGATAAATGGCAAGTAAATTATATTGTGGAAAATTAAAGATTTCAAATAAACCTATTTAAAGTGTATGCGCACATAACTAATAAAAAAAACGAAGAAATATCTCTCGGTAATTTCCTGAAACATATTTTACTTCCGGCTAATGTTGAATGAAATAAAAACGAAGAAATATATGTCGGCATCATTGTTGACGTTTTTGTGACGACTGTCATCAAACGAAAAAGTAATATATCTTATAGTGTAGCAGCATAGCAAACCTGTTGTGCATTTTGTGATACAAGCACCAAATTTGGTACACTAGTAGACTATCATATTGTTGCAGATATGGGACTTGGCCTCAATATCCGCTTGTAAATACTCCCCTATTTCCCCAATACTCCCCAACTATCCCCAATCCCCCATTCCCTAGTCCCATTGCCTGTAAATAACACTCTGTAGAACCGACCTACCCCTTTTTCCCCCATTAAATGTCGTGCCCAGGTTCACCGCATCTCACGTAGACAACTATAGGACATCTTGCTAGTTATTCTTAGTCTATGTCAGTTAAGGACTCGTTTCCATTAATTCTGACTCTTCGTTGCACGAAATTGTGATCGTATGGCACCAGTAGTGAGTTTAGGACCTCCCCTTACCTCCTCCCATCTTCCCCATGAAACAACAACAACAACTACAACAACTACAACAACAACTACAACAACAACAACAACAACTACAACTACAACTACAACAACAGTGGAGATGGGGGCGGCGCGGCGCGGGGGAGTGTGCGTCCTCACACCGGCTCGGTTAGCCGCCATGACCATGCGCTCCGACGGGGTTACCACGAAGGGGCTCCCTGTCAGCCCCTCGTCAAGGGCGGAGCCGGTAACCCCCCCGCACGCACCCAATGAGAAGCAACGGGCCGATTCCATCTGGGGCGGAGCTAACGAGCCGAGGGCGTGTCACTCCCCGCCGGATATACGCAGCCACTTACCGGACGTGACGTGAGATGCGCCCCCGACTGAAGAAGACAAGTCACGACCTTCGAGCGCTGAGTGAGGCCTCCCGCATCTCTGGACCGGAGCGGGTCGATTCTGTCCTTGAGCCAAGAGTGCACCTTGAGCCATCGACTACCCGCTTTCCTTGCCATCAATCCCCGTGTGAGTCAGTTTTGTCCCGTTTATCTGTCGTCTGTCGGGGCTAATATAAGAGTGTGTCTAAGTGCCTGTCTTTCTATGCTGTCCCTCTCATTCCTGTAATCTGACCTTCCGCAATATTATAACCTCTTCCGGAGGTCTTGAGAACTGAACCCTTGGTGTCGTGTCATTTTAATCCCAGCCGTTGTGTCCTTTTCCATCATTGATTTAGCATAGCGCGACTTAGTCAACGTTCGAGTATAATCGGGTAAACGTGCAGGCGCGGTCATACCAAACCGCTCGGTAGACCAACATCCACAACCGCGTCTGTAACAATTGGTGTCAGGAGTGTCGGATTCGAACCTGGGACTAAATTTATTAGGCCCAAATTTTGGAACACCAATTGTACCACTAGGGTAACAATTGGTGTTGGGAGGTAGAATTCGATCCGGAGCGCGTTTCCCGCGCTCGAAATTATAACGACGAAATTTGATTTGTTTTACGGAAATAAAAACCCGAATTTTGAAAGTCGCGCTATGGCGGATCAAGACAGCTGGGGTCCGGTAGGGGAGAGTGAGGCAGGGTCGGTCCAGGACCAAATTGAGGGACGCGAGGAGTGCGAAGCAGCGAGGGTAGCAGACGCACAAAATAGCGTCGTTGCGCCCGACGTTGCGGGGGCGCAAAATGGCGCCTCGCTGGTCACCGCGCCCGCGACCGTGGCAGCGCCCCTGGTGGATTCGAACCTTTTCCTCCTGCAAATGAGGGCCCTTATGGAACAAATGGGTGAGCAATTGGGAGACCAAATTAGAGGTTTGAAAAGCAGTATGGGACAAATGGGGAACCGGATGGAGGCTCAGAATGAGCAATTGGGGGTAATGGGGAACCGGATGGATGCTCAGGGTGAGCGATTGGAGGGCAAAATAGGGGTAATGAGGGACGAAGCGAGGGGTACCGGAGAGGGGTTAGACAATAATTTTAAGGAGTTAGACAAGAAATTTGGGAAGTTAGACAATAATTTTGAGGGGTTAGACAACGGGATAAAAGAGGTGAGAAATGGGTTAATAGGGTTAGAAAACAGTATGGAAGGCAAATTGAGGGACATGAGGGACCAAGCGGAAAGGGAAGTTAAACAAATGGAGCAGCAGATAGAGGGGGTCAGAATGGGGGTAGAAACTAAACTGGATGCTCACAGGGAGGAAATGGAGCAGATGAGGGTGGCATCTGGGCAGGAGATGCAAGTGATGGGAGAGGAGATCAGAAGAGGAGTGAGTGAGGAGGTCGGAGGAGTGCGCGAGGAGGTGAGGCACTGTAAGGAGCACATGGAGAAGGATGTGAGAAAGGGGACTGTAAAGTTACAAGGGGGCATAGAGGACCTGACGCAGGAGGTGGAACAGCTGACGGAGGGACAAAAAGGACTAACGGAGCAGGTTCAAAGGAACACTGCGGTATTAGGAGGTTTAAAAGCGACACAAAACGACATAAAAAACGACTTAATAGCGACAAAGAGGGAATGTCAGATGGTACGTGAGGGACTGACAGCGAGGTTGGACGAGGTGGTAGAGGTAATGGAGACGAAGGACCGGCAGGTGAGGACGCACCTGGAAACGGTCAAGGTAGCCTTAGAGGACGAGCTTGAGGAGACGTACCGGGGAATAAAAGAGGTGAAGCAGAAATTAGAAGAAGTGGAAGAAGGGGTGAGCGAAATTAAGAAGCGACGGAGAGAGGATAAGAATGAGATAAAAGAGGAGTTAAAAGAATTGGTCCAAAGTCTGTGTTTGGATCGTGATGATGTGCTCATTAACCGGATGAGGGATTCGCAGGTGATGGAGGAGAAGCGAAAAGGAAGAGGACCCGGTGTAAGTGGTGACCAATATGGTCGTGCGTATGATGCGCCAGGGGATTTAAGAAGCTTGGGGGTCGAGATAGACCCGGGTGTTCGTGAGAGGCCGTTGGTGAAGTGTGCGACAGGTCTGGTGTGCGAAAAAGGAGGTGTGCGAGAAAGTCCGACTCTGGGGTGTGTGAGGAAAAAGTGCGTGCCAAGGAGTGAGTGTGCTGGCGAGAATGAGTCGGTCGTAGCGCGTGTGCGAGGGAGCACATGGAAGCGCGGTGTGGTGAGTGTTACAGAGGGTGTAACGGGAGAGTGTGCGCGAGAAAGGTGTGTGACGGACAGGTGCATGAGGAAAGAGTGCGCTGTCAAGAGTAAGGGTGAGTGCGCTGTCAAGAATGGAGGTGAGAGTAGTGAGAGTGACAAGGAGAGTGAGTTGGTTGTGACAGGTGAGCGAGGATGTACACCTGGGATGGAAGGATGCACATCTGGAATGGTAGAGCGTGAGTGGGAATGCACGCTGGAATTGGTAGTGAGGCACGTGGTTGGGTGTGCGAATGAGAGCACACCTGTGATTGTCACAGAGGAGGTGACAGAGGAGGGGGCGCGAAGAGGTGTGTTGGTGAGGTGTGCGACCAACGAATGTGTGCCAAAGTGTTCGGTGGTCAGGTGTGTGACCAAGGCTGTGAGTGGAATGGGTGTACCGAGGTGTGTAAGGAAAGGTACGAGGAGCATGGAAACGGCTGGATGTGTGAGCAAGGAACGGGCCGCGGGGTGTAAGCGTCCAGGTGAAGCATCGACGTTAGACGGGGTAGAGTTTAGGTCGACTTTTAGCCGAATCGGGCCCTCGGTGCGTGCTGGGCCTCGCTTTGAACGGCCGCGTCCGTGCTCCACTAGGCGGAGCGGGCAGCCCGATAGAAAGGGTCGTCATGGCGACCACTTTTTGTTGAGGCATTCCGGCAGGTCGAGATCGGGACATTGGATGGCTCCACGCCGAGATGGTGCGTGGGATCTCGGCCCGGGTAAGCCCCCGTCCCTGCCCCGAATGCCGGACGCATCCAGCCGCTGGCGCAGAACAACCCGCATTCATGGCTTGGCTTTACGAAGCCGGGCTTTGGACAGGAATTGGCGCATCGAGAGGCATTAGTGAGTAGACTGGGTGATGAGGTTAGTGTTTTGGACCCAAAATTAGAGAAAAACAAAATTTGATGATTGGCAAGGGATTGGCAGTAGTGATTGGCAGATGATGGGTAGTGATTGGCAAATTTTTAATTTGTTGAAATTTGATGTGCGAAATTGGTAGTGAGCGATGGGCCCGGTGGGTAAGGCTGGCATCCCTGCCACCCTTCCCATAGGTGGGGGCAAATGCGCAATAGCTTATGGGGTTGATGGCAGTGAAAACTAGCCCGGGTGGGTTAGGTTATATTGTAGGGATCTAGCGAAGATGACATTAGGTGACGTTAAGTTTAGTTAGTGACTGATACCTGTAGTGGGGACGCAGGTAGATTAGTGTGGATGATAATGACGTGGGAGCGCAATAGTTTAAAGGGACGACTGGGAAGCGCAAGTTTCAGAGGGGAGTAGTTAGGTGAGATGATGCTGTGTGAGAATTGAACAGGTGTGATTGCACAGGTGTGCAACTGGACAGGTGTGTGGAGCAGTGTGTGAGTAGTGAGTGTTGTGGATCAGCGCGAATGCGCTTGGGGAGAGAAGGGTGCAGGTGGCACCAGGTGTGAGAGCACAGGTGTGCAAGTAAAGGTGTGTGGAGAGAGTTGGAGTAATTGGTACGGAGTGGTGTGCATGGTGCGAAGGTGTGGATGGGGGAAGAGTGGACCCCTTTCACGAGTACCCGGGGCGGGTAGTGTAAGTGTTAGGTAGAGGGTATAGGTAAATTGTGGTTGGATATTGGCATCTGTGGTGCGGGTGACAGAATGGTATTTGGATGGGTGCATTAGTGTTGTGGAAATGGCTGGGCGTGTAGCCTGTTAGTGTGTGTAGTTGGTTGGGCACTCCACCACTGTGAGGATGTCGGCCAGGTGAGGCCGCAGGTGGGCTCTGGGAGCCGATAGTTGTGAGTGGGTGCCTGAGGATCCCGGGTGTGGATCGGGCAGCCCAGTGCCAGAGAGGGCACCGAGTGGGGAGAGCGCCAGAGGGCCTTCCCCAGGTAGTTAGGTTAGGGTAAGGAGCAGGTAAGCTCGGAGGCAACTGCAGTGGTGGAGGTGTGCAGGTGGGTAGACCCACTGGGAGAGGTACACGCCACAGCCCAGAAATTGTGCGAGGGCACCGGGAGATGAATCGGGGGAGTGAGACCCCAAATTGAAAAGCACCACAGTTTGGCCAATGGGAATTGGTTTTTAGAACCCATAGTGTAAGAGGGCCAATGGTTTGGCCGGAGAAAGACCCCGGGTAGTGTAAAGTTGTTAAAGTCATTTAGGAAATAGTTAGGATTGATGAACCTGTCGCACCATACGCAGCCACTTACCTGTGGTGATGATGATGACTCCACACCTGTGTTTTCTTTGTTCTGTGTGCAGGAAATGAGAATTGCTGTGTGGATTGGTGAGACGCATCACGACGTGGATGAGACATTGGGGTGATTCCATCTCTCCCTCCCTAGGAGGGACTGATGATGAATTGGTAATGGCAAATTTTGATGAGTTGAAAATGGCAAATTTGATTGGTTAAGAGGGAGAGAAGACGAATTTGGTATATGGGAGGAACGGGGAAGACAGTAGGGACGTTTGTTGATTTGTAAAGTAGATGTTTATGGGTAGTGTTGTGTTTTGTGGATACAGTAAGGGGTAAGGGAGGGGCCATGTAGGTTACCTGGTGGGGGGGGGGGGGCGTACGGTAGGAACGTACCTGTCTCACCTGGTTCCCATGTGCCCCCAGTGTGCATTACCTTACATTGCGTGCACTTTTGCGCCCTTACCACCTTACTCACTTGTCTGCTTCTTTTGTCTCCCACCTCTGAGGATCTGGCTTTGGGGTAGAGAGAGAGGAGAGAGAGGTGCTGGCTACGCAGTTGTGGGCCTGCACTTTCGCTGCTTGCTGCCTGGATCGATACACCATATGGACCGCAATGTTGGTGGCCACCCACAATGGACCGCAGTTCTTTTGCGGCCAAGCACCACCCGTGGATGGACCTATGGGTCAACGTGGCACCTATGCCATACAAGGTGAACCACTTATAGTTGGCCCCCTGACGGCCACAATACAGAAATGGACGCGGTTGGCGCCTTTCTTTATTTTTTTGAAAGAGGCAAGAACACCAAGTGCACCACACGAAGGCAAGACCAGCGGCAGAACATCGGCCGGCTGCGACACCACCGGTGATTTATAAACACTTTATTGGTGCACCGGATGGTGCTGACTGTGTTATGGGGTGGTGCTTTTGATGCTTGGAAGGGGTGCTCTGCACATTATTAAAGGCCATAAGGCCACAGAGCACTCGTGGGTTGGTGTATCGATGCTGGCATGCGTGCTCTCTCTATGCATAACATCTGCATGTGTTCCTCCAAAAACAGGTCCTGGATCGTAGTGTAAATATCAGCGTAGTCTTGTGTAAATAATGCTCCCTACCGGCTGTATGTTTCGTTTGCGAATTCTTTCCGGATTCGGTTATCCTGTGGGTGTGTTTCTGTGAGGAGAAGGGTGCAACGTCGCAGGGGGACATATTTACTCATTTGTGAATATCTGTAAAACTGTCGCACTCAGGGTAGAGTTAATAGTAGAGGGAACTACATCTGAGTGCCACACTAAAATAGGTAAAAATTTATCGGGTCGGGACGCCCCGAGGGTAGAGAAGGGTGCAATGTTGCGGATATGGGACTTGGCCTCAATATCCGCTTGTAAATACTCCCCTATTTCCCCAATACTCCCCAACTATCCCCAATCCCCCATTCCCTAGTCCCATTGCCTGTAAATAACACTCTGTAGAACCGACCTTCCCCTTTTTCCCCCATTAAATGTCGTGCCCAGGTTCACCGCATCTCACGTAGACAACTATGGGACATCTTGCTAGTTATTCTTAGTCTATGTCAGTTAAGGACTCGTTTCCATTAATTCTGACTCTTCGTTGCACCAGAATGTGATCGTATGGCACCAGTAGTGAGTTTAGGACCTCCCCTTACCTCCTCCCATCTTCCCCATGAAACAACAACAACAACAACTACAACAACTACAACAACAACAACAACAACAACTACAACAACAACAACAACAACTACAACAACAGTGGAGATGGGGGCGGCGCGGCGCGGGGGAGTGTGCGTCCTCACACCGGCTCGGTTAGCCGCCATGACCATGCGCTCCGACGGGGTTACCACGAAGGGGCTCCCTGTCAGCCCCTCGTCAAGGGCGGAGCCGGTAACCCCCCCGCACGCACCCAATGAGAAGCAACGGGCCGATTCCATCTGGGGCGGAGCTAACGAGCCGAGGGCGTGTCACTCCCCGCCGGATATACGCAGCCACTTACCGGACGTGACGTGAGATGCGCCCCCGACTGAAGAAGACAAGTCACGACCTTCGAGCGCTGAGTGAGGCCTCCCGCATCTCTGGACCGGAGCGGGTCGATTCTGTCCTTGAGCCAAGAGTGCACCTTGAGCCATCGACTACCCGCTTTCCTTGCCATCAATCCCCGTGTGAGTCAGTTTTGTCCCGTTTATCTGTCGTCTGTCGGGGCTAATATAAGAGTGTGTCTAAGTGCCTGTCTTTCTATGCTGTCCCTCTCATTCCTGTAATCTGACCTTCCGCAATATTATAACCTCCTCCGGAGGTCTTGAGAACTGAACCCTTGGTGTCGTGTCATTTTAATCCCAGCCGTTGTGTCCTTTTCCATCATTGATTTAGCATAGCGCGACTTAGTCAACGTTCGAGTATAATCGGGTAAACGTGCAGGCGCGGTCATACCAAACCGCTCGGTAGACCAACATCCACAACCGCGTCTGTAACAATATTATGAAAAGATCTGGATATTGGGCCATCTCAGATTCAGAGATTTGATTTTTGCAAGATTTCGATTCGATTGGGATCGAAGAGAACACCTTCTTCGTCTTCTGTACAGTGAAGTTGCCAGCCCTGAATTCTCTGGCTACATCTGGGTGCTTCATTGGGAGTGCAACCGTGTCCCTCAGGTGAACAGGGACACACCTGGCATAGTGTGTGTGGTCTAAGGCATGGAACCATGGGACCAGTTCCGTCAGGGCATCAAGGTACGTCGTGAATGAAGCCTGCCGCAGAGAACGCACGTAGACCAGTACCAACATCTCTAGTTCCAGCACAGTTGCCCAGTACTGAAAGTTGGGAATGTCTTCTCCTCTCTGGTGACACCAGTCTTCGAACTCAGGCAGGTCTTCTGCATCATCAGCATATGTCATACAGTGGCGTTCATACGCACGGTGTTGCAGGATGTGCAGTGCCGCTGCAGTGATTTGATGAGCTCTTCTTGTGCGGGTGACGTGGGCAGCTCGTAGGAAGGAGTCGGCCGTCCCTGGCGTTGCAATCTCAGCTTGCAAAATCTGCAAATCTTGCAAAAATCAAATCTCTGAATCTGAGATGGCCCAATATCCAGATCTTTTCATAATATGATAGTCTACTAGTGTGCCAAATTTGGTGCTTGTATCACAAAATGCACAATTCTTTTGAATATTTGGGCTAAGCCGCCCCACTAAAACGATATCTATAGGTGTGCAAAGTGTCAAGTTAATCCATCCTTCGATGCCTGAGCCTTAGGCGAACAAACTTTTCAAGTCCTTGCATTATAGTATGATTTTCCTTGGTGGCCATATTGGATTTTGGACGTCATCTCGAAAATAAGTGACATATGAAATGTACCTTTCCCTGAATCAGTTTCACTGACCTCAAAAACCCCTGATTTGATACCTCATTTGTCTATCTGTGACTTCTACAGCCAGAGATATATGATATTTCAGTTTTGCTGGTGGCATTTTGAATTTTGGCCAACATCTTGGAAAATCTGAAACGGTCAGGATGGCTCCTAGGCTAAAATCAATTGATAGGTCCAAACGAAGCTCCATACCAAATTTGGGACTTTTGTCCGGCTTGTAACATTACGCCTAAAAATTGTTGCTAAGCCACCTGACTATCACATGCAGTGTTATTTGTAAAAGTTTGGTCCATAAGCACGAAAATAAAAATGGTAGTTTTGTAAAGTCGTTCCCCCAGAAATTATTGCTAAGCTGCCTAACTAGATTAATCACATGGGGGTTAAATGCATGTTCTAAGTGAACTCCAATCGGTGGAGGCGTCGTGGTGCACCGGGCTAAGGCGGGCCACGATGACGTATCAACGATGAGACTCGAGAGCTGTAAACGGCAAAGGTTCGAATCCTCGATCCTGGGCCCCCGCAGGTGTTGCGCCGCGGAAAATGAGCCTCACGCTAAAGACGTCCGGGCGGACGCCCCGGGCACCCGGGCCTCCACCCTTTTGAATCCAAACCAATTAATCAATAATTAATCACTGAAAAGCGAATTTATGCATTTGAAATCGTCCACCGTTCCTTGTCGTGACGTCACATTCAACGACCATAAAATGAAATGTTGTTGTTTTTTTGAAGGATATTTAAATAATCTCGTTGACCCTTAAGGACTTATATATATATATATATATATATATATATATATATATATATAAAACCCTTCGGTTTATAATTATATATAAAATCGATGGACCATCCACAGGGTAAAGGAAAGAATAAAAGAAAAAAATATCACTTCCCGTTCCAGATCCAGGAAGTTGACCCCAAGAGGAAGAAGAAGAAGAAGAACCACCCTTCGGATAGTCACTCGTCACTCGTCACGTCAGTCGTCAGTCGTAGTCCTCGGGCACACTGAAACTGTAAGTGTCATGTGCGGCTGTCATACGGGTTGAAGGCACGAACAGTGCACCAAAATCGAGCGTCATTATATATCATCTATATTATAATAGCCGTAGATGATTCTGTCTGTCTGTCTGTCTATCTGTTGGGTGTCTGTCCGGGGTGTGGCTTACTCGGTTTGCAGAGTAGCTCCACCCATAGCTCCACCCATTCTGGGAGTGGCTATAAACAAATATCCACCATTTTATTAACTCGCATAGCTTTGAGTCCTGTTTTGTAGGCCCGTGGTGTCTTGCTCTCCCCCAGTTTTATTTCAAATCAAATTCGATAAATCATTTCATTTTTCACAGTCGCTAACATAGTTTTAGACTCGGTTGAAAAAAAACGGGAAGAAAATCCGATGAAAGTTGCCGTTTATAGAACGAAATGAATTCTCAAAGGCCTGTAACTTCAAGGCCATTGAGTCTCTCTCACGCCTTTATCTCCAATCTAACTCACCATATGATTTCATTTTTATCGATGGTTTTACTTTTAGACTCGGTGTCAGCAATAATTGAGAACAATCCACACACGCGGGAAAATGCAGAGATATATTTTTTAAAATCGCGTCATGGTGTATCATACACCGCCCAACATGACACCGCCGGCAATGTGTCGATATATATTAAAAATTCGCTTTTGCTTTTCCGTTATGATATATTACTATTTCGTTTGATGATAGTCGTCACAAAAACGTCAACAATGATGCCGACATATATTTCTTCGTTTTTATTTCATTCAACATATTAGCCGGAAGTAAAATATGTTTCAGGAAATTACGGAGAGATATTTCTTCGTTTTTTTTATTAGTTATGTGCGCATACACTTTAAATAGGTTTATTTGAAATCTTTAATTTTCCACAAACATTCCACACACGCGGGAAAATGCAGAGATATATTTTTTAAAATCGCGTCATGGTGTATCATACACCGCCCAACATGACACCGACGGCAATGTGTCGATATCTATTTTAAATTCGATATATCATTTCATTTTTCACAGTCGCTAACATAGTTTTAGACTCGGTTGAAAAAAAACGAGAAGAAAATCCGATGAAAGTTGCCGTTTATAGAACGAAATGAATTCTCAAATGCCTGTAACTTCAAGGCCATTGAGTCTCTCTCACGCCTTTATCTCCAATCTAACTCACCATATGATTTCATTTTTATCGATGGTTTTAGAGTCGGTGTCAGCAATAATTGAGAACATTCCACACACGCGGGAAAATGCAGATATATTTTTTAAAATCGCGTCATGGTGTATCATACACCGCCTAACATGACACCGACGGCAACGTGTCGATACATATTAAAAATTCGATATATCATTTCATTTTTCACAGTCGCTAACATAGTTTTCGACTCGGTTGAAAAAAAACGGGAAGGAAATCCGATGAAAGTTGCCGTTTATAGAACGAAATGAATTCTCAAACGCCTGTAACTTCAACTTCAAGGCCATTGAGTCTCTCTCACGCCTTTATCTCCAATCTAACTCACCATATGATTTCATTTTTATCGATGGTTTTGGACTCGGTGTCAGCAATAATTGAGAACATTCCACACACGCGGGAAAATGCAGAGATATATTTTTAAAAATCGCGTCATGGTGTATCATACACTGCCCAACATGACACCGACGGCAACGTGTCGATATATATTAAAAATTCGCTTTTGCTTTTCCGTTAAGATATATTACTTTTTCGTTTGATGACAGTCGTCACAAAAACGTCAACAATGATGCCGACATATATTTCTTCGTTTTTATTTAATTCAACATTATTAGCCGGAAGTAAAATATGTTTCAGGAAATTACCGAGAGATATTTCTTCGTTTTTTAAAATTAGTTATGTGCGAATACACTTTAAATAGGTTTATTTGAAATCTTTAATTTTCCACAATATAATTTACTTGCCATTTATCATTTGATGATTACGAGACAAATTCCTCTTGAGGATCGTGACAATTCATGCGCTGCGTGGAAACTTCTATTTCCAAAATGAATGAGACGATCGATGAAGAACGCAGACTTGAACAGGATGTAGCAAGAAAACGAATGAGACGGGCGAACGAGTCCATCGACGAACGTCAATGCAAACTTGCGGGGTCACCCGTGGGAATCCCACGGGCATGGATGTGTGTGACATTTCGACATATTGAGTTAGATGCTGCACATTCATTTTTACAAAATGGTTACTGGCAAGTCATCAGATCCAGAAATGGTGTAAAAACAACCGTTTAGAGGCCATTTTTCCCCGCAAAGCGGGGGTTGGCCTTTTCGGGGACCGTGGTAGTTGTTGTTTTTTTGTCCCCTTTTTGAAGCAATGTTTTACGGCCGGATGCCCTTCCTGACGCCAACCCTTTTTGCCGCCTTCAACGACAAACAGGGAATTACCAGTGAACTGGTACTCAATTAGCCGACCTCGGAAGGATGACAGGCTGAGTCAACCCCCCTGGCATTAATTCGGCGATCGACCGAGATTCGAACCCAGGATCCTAAGCCGGCACCCTAGCCGCTAGCCCAACACCAGAAATGGTGTCATGAACACAATTTATTTACGCACAAGCACAAAAGCAAGACGGGCCGATTTCCGATTCCGACGGGCCGACGGGCGAGACGGGCCGATTTCCGATTCCGACGGGCCGATTTGGAGCAAGAAAAAGAACGAGACGGGAGAAAAAGGAGAGAAACGAGACGGGGAAAGCCGATTGGAGAGGCGAGTGAGGCGCGATTGGAGAGGAGTGTGAGGCGCGATTGGAGAGGAGTGTGAGGCACGATTGGAGAGGAATGTGAGGCGTGATTGGAGGGGAGTGTGAGGCACGATTGGAGAGGAGTGTGAGGCACGATTGGAGAGGAGTGTGAGGCGCGATTGGAGAGGAGTGTGAGGCGCGATTGGAGAGGAGTGTGAGGCGCGATTGGAGAGGCGTGTGAAGGATTGGAGAGGAGAGGAGTGTGAGGGATTGGAGAGGTGAGGGATTGGAAAGGAGAGGGATCTGAGGGTTTGGAGAGGAGAGGAGTGCTAGGTGGAGAGAGGAGAGTGTCAGGTGGAGACAGGAGAGTGTCAGGTGGAGACAGGAGAGTGTCAGGTGGAGAGGAGTGAGGGGTCACATATTATGTGAAATAAATAAATTGTGTTCATCACACCATTTCTGGATCTGATGACTTGCCAGTAACCATTTTGTAAAAATGAATGTGCAGCATATAACTCAATATGTCGAAATGTCACACACATCCATGCCCGTGGGATTCCCACGGGTGACCCCGCTAGTAAATTAATAATGCACTATATCCTGCCTCCAAAGGTGCGGGCGACAGTCCCTGACCGAGCTTTGTTGGTTTATTGGTTTATTCCCAAAGATGGATGTTCCATTCACCGTGAGGAGCATTCCCAAAGATGGATGTTCAATTCATGGTGAGGAGCATTCCCAAAGATGGATGTTCCATTCACGGTGAGGAGCATTCCCAAAATTAGTCACGTGAAAAAGTAAGTACCCGTGTACAAGTAAGTACACGTGAAAAAGCTCCGTCTCCCTGTGCCGCCCCGTCTCCCTGTCCCGCTCCGTCTCCCTGTCCCGCTCCGTCTCCCTGTCCCGCTCCGTCTCCCTGTCCCGCTCAGTCTCCCTGTCCCGCTCAGTCTCCCTGTCCCGCTCAGTCTCTCTGTCCCGCTCAGTCTCTCTGTCCCGCTCAGTCTCCCTGTCCCGCTCAGTCTCCCTGTCCCGCTCAGTCTCCCTGTCCCGCTCAGTCTCCCTGTCCCGCTCAGTCTCCCTGTCTGCGGGCGACAGCTCAGTCTCTCTGTATGGAGTGGGAGGGAGAGAGCAGTGGGATTGGTAGAATATGGAGTGGGAGGGAGAGAGCAGTGGGATTGGTAGAATATGGAGTGGGAGGGAGAGAGCAGTGGGATTGGTCGAGTGAAGTATGGAGTGGAAGGGAGAGAGCAGTGGGATTGGTAGAATATGGAGTGGGAGGGAGAGAGCAGTGGGATTGGTCGAATATGGAGCGGGAGGGAGAGAGCAGTGGGATTGGTCGAATATGGAGCGGGAGGGAGAGAGCAGTGGGATTGGTCGAGTGTGGAGTGGAATGGAGAGAGCAGTGGGATTGGTCGAATATGGAGTGGGAGGGAGAGAGCAGTGGGATTGGTCGAGTGACGTATGGAGTGGAAGGGAGAGAGCAGTGGGATTGATCGAATATGGAGTGGGAGGGAGAGAGCAGTGGGATTGGTCGAGTAAAGTATGGAGTGGAAGGGAGAGAGCAGTGGGATTGGTAGAATATGGAGTGGGAGGGAGAGAGCAGTGGGATTGGTCGAGTGAAGTATGGAGTGGAAGGGAGAGAGCAGTGGGATTGGTCGAATATGGAGTGGGAGGGAGAGAGCAGTGGGATTGGTCGAGTGAAATATGGAGTGGAAGGGAGAGAGCAGTGGGATTGGTAGAATATGGAGTGGGAGGGAGAGAGCAGTTGGATTGGTAGAATATGGAGTGGGAGGGAGAGAGCAGTGGGATTGGTCGAGTGAAGTATGGAGTGGGAGGGAGAGAGCAGTGGGATTGGTAGAATATGGAGTGGGAGGGAGAGAGCAGTGGGATTGGTAGAATATGGAGTGGGAGGGAGAGAGCAGTGGGATTGGTAGAATATGGAGTGGGAGGGAGAGAGCAGTGGGATTGGTAGAATATGGAGTGGGAGGGAGAGAGCAGTGGGATTGGTAGAATATGGAGTGGGAGGGAGAGAGCAGTGGGATTGGTAGAATATGGAGTGGGAGGGAGAGAGCAGTGGGATTGGTCGAGTGAAGTATGGAGTGGAAGGGAGAGAGCAGTGGGATTGGTAGAATATGGAGTGGGAGGGAGAGAGCAGTTGGATTGGTAGAATATGGAGTGGTCTTTTGGTATAATCCTGGGTTAAATGTGCATCCACCTTTTGGTATAATCCTGGGGTAAATGTGCATCCACCTTTTGGTATAATCCTGGGTTAAACGTGCATCCACCTTTTGGTATAATCCTGGGTTAAATGTGCATCCACCTTTTGGTATAATCCTGGGGTAAATGTGCATCCATCTTTTGGTATAATCCTGGGTTAAATGTGCATCCATCTTTTGGTATAATCCTGGGTTAAATGTGTATCCACATTTTGGTATAATCCTGGGTTAAATGTGCACCACCTTTTGGTATAATCCTGGGGTAAATGTGCATCCATCTTTTGGTATAATCCTGGGTTAAATGTGTATCCACATTTTGGTATAATCCTGGGATAAATGTGCATCCACCTATTGGTATAATCCTGGGGTAAATGTGCATCCACCTTTTGGTATAATCCTGGGGTAAATGTGCATCCACCTTTTGGTATAATCCTGGTTTAAATGCGCATCCTCCTTTTGGTATAATCCTGGGTTAAATGTGCATCCACCTTTTGGTATAATCCTGGGTTAAATGTGCATCCACCTTTTGGTATAATCCTGGGGTAAATGTGCATCCATCTTTTGGTATAATCCTGGGTTAAATGTGCATCCACATTTTGGTCCAAACCTGGGTTAAATGTGCATCCACATTTTGGTATAATCCTGGGTTAAATGTGCATCCACCTTTTGGTATAATCCTGGTTTAAATGCGCATCCACATTTTGGTCCAAACCTGGGTTAAATGTGCATCCACATTTTGGTATAATCCTGGGGTAAATGTGCATCCACCTTTTGGTATAATCCTGGGTTAAATGTGCATCCACATTTTGGTCCAAACCTGGGTTAAATGTGCATCCACATTTTGGTATAATCCTGGGGTAAATGTGCATCCACCTTTTGGTATAATCCTGGTTTAAATGCGCATCCTCCTTTTGGTATAATCCTGGGTTAAATGCGCATCCTCCTTTTGGTGGAAACCTGGGTTAAATGTGCATCCACCTTATGGTATAATCCTGGGTTAAATGTGCATCCTCCTTTTGGTATAATCCTGGGTTAAATGCGCATCCTCCTTTTGGTGGAAACCTTGGTTAAATGTGCATCCACCTTATTGTATCATCCTGGGTTAAATGTGCATCCATCTTTTGGTATAATCCTGGGATAAATGTTCATCCACCTTTTGGTATAATCCTGGGTTAAATGTGCATCTACCTTTTGGTAAAATCCTGGGTTAAATGTGCATCCACCTTTTGGTATAATCCTGGGTTAAATGTGCATCCACCTTTTGGTATAATCCTGGGTTAAATGTGCATCCACCTTTTGGTATAATCCTGGGTTAAATGTGCATCCACCTTTTGGTATAATCCTGGGGTAAATGTGCATCCACATTTTGGTCCAAACCTGGGTTAAATGTGCATCCACATTTTGGTATAATCCTGGGTTAAATGTGCATCCACCTATTGGTATAATCCTGGGGTAAATGTGCATCCACCTTTTGGTATAATCCTGGGGGTAAATGTGCATCCACATTTTGGTATAATCCTGGGTTAAATGTGCATCCACCTTTTGGTATAATCCTGGGTTAAATGTGCATCCACCTTTTGGTATAATCCTGGGTTAAACGTGCATCCACCTTTTGGTATAATCCTGGGTTAAATGTGCATCCACCTTTTGGTATAATCCTGGGTTAAATGTGCATCCACCTTTTGGTATAATCCTGGGTTAAATGTGCATCCACCTTTTGGTATAATCCTGGGTTAAATGTGCATCCACCTTTTGGTATAATCCTGGGTTAAATGTGCATCCACCTTTTGGTATAATCCTGGGGTAAATGTGCATCCACCTTTTGGTATAATCCTGGGTTAAACGTGCATCCACCTTTTGGTATAATCCTGGGTTAAATGCGCATCCTCCTTTTTGTGGAAACCTGGGTTAAATGTGCATCCACGTTTTGGTATAATCCTGGGTTAAATGTGCATCCACCTTTTGGTATAATCCTGGGTTAAATGTGCATCCACCTTATGGTATAATCCTGGGTTAAATGCGCATCCTCCTTTTGGTGGAAACCTGGGTTAAATGTGCATCCACCTTTTGGTATAATCCTGGGTTAAATGTGCATCCACCTTTTGGTATAATCCTGGGTTAAATGTTCATCCACCTTTTGGTATAATCCTGGGTTAAACGTGCATCCACCTTTTGGTATAATCCTGGGTTAAACGTGCATCCACCTTTTGGTATAATCCTGGGTTAAATGTGCATCCACCTTTTGGTATAATCCTGGGTTAAATGTGCATCCACCTTTTGGTATAATCCTGGGTTAAATGTGCATCCACCTTTTGGTGTAATCCTGGGTTAAATGTGCATCCACCTTTTGGTATAATCCTGCGGTAAATGTGCTTCCACCTTTTGGTGGAAACCTGGGTTAAATGTGCATCCATCTTTTGGTATAAGCCTGGGTTAAACGTGCATCCACCTTTTGGTGGAAACCTGGGTTAGACGTGCATCCACATTTTTGTCCAAATCTGGGTTAAATGTGCATCCACCTTTTGGTATAATCCTGGGTTAAATTTGCATCCACCTTTTGGTATAAACCTGGGTTTAAACGTGCATCCACCTTATGGTGGAAACCTGGGTTAAATGTGCATCCACCTTTTGGTATAAACCTGGGTTTAAACGTGCATCCACCTTATGGTGGAAACCTGGGTTAGACGTGCATCTACCTTTTGGTGGAAACCTGGGTTAGACGTGCATCTACCTTTTGGTGGAAACCTGGGTTAAACGTGCATCCACCTTTTGGTATAATCCTGGTTTAAATGTGCATCCACCTTTTGGTATAATCCTGGATTAAACGTGCATCCACCTTTTGGTATAATACTGGTTTAAATGTGCATCCACCTGTTGGTATAATCCTGGGTGAAACGTGCATCCACCTTTTGGTATAATCCTGGGTTAAACGTGCATCCACCTTTTGGTATAAACCTGGGTTAAACGTACATCTACCTTTTGGTGGAAACCTGGGTTAGACGTGCATCCACTTTTTGGTCCAAACTACCCAATGGGAAAAGGCAGGACTGGCAAGCAGGCCACCCAACAGGTCTATGGCAATAATTGCAGATGGAGACACCAAACTTTCACAGGGCTTTGTAGAAAACCAGTTGGTATTTCCACTTGTAAAACAAACTTCCTGTCCTTTGATCCCACCTTGGTCATGCCCTGCCAGCTCATCAATATCTGACTCCTTCCCATTTATGGGTCCACTTAAGGCAGATCCCACACTCCGTAGCCCTATTTATATGGACTACATAATGTAGAAGAAAGAATACTTCAAAACAAATCATTACATTGGAATCGTATAGCACTTTGTCTGCTTAAGAAACCACATTCATTTGTGTTCTTGCATCATGTTTGCAGAAATATCGACAATACTTGGCAGGAATCCTGGCTCCTCCATATGGAGCGATGGAGATGATACCGAACAGGAGTAAGGAGACCCTTTTTAATCTTTCACGTTCAATTCCTACAGCTCTACATGATAATTTGTTGTAATATATTTCGGAACTTATAAAAGACGTTTGTCGTGATGCTTCTCTTCTATGAGCTAATGATTATGTACACTCTAGAATTTTTTTTTTTCAAGTATTCCCACAACACAACAACAACAACATGCATTTTAAGGCCATGTTCCCTGCTAGAGCGGAAGTATTCCCACAAGGCGATGTAATATACACAACATGTCGTCGCACACCACTCCTGTCCTAACACTTCCTTTTTTGAGTTTTTAGCTGCGACGAGCATCTCTATGAGAGGACCGCGTTGTTGTTCTTGTTGTTGGGGTGCCTTTTTGAAAAGCGCATGCGCATACACTCGGACTTCCCCTACCGACCAAGCCCGTTTCAAATTATCCCTCTGCCACCCAGAATTAACATTAATAAATAACATTAATGAATTAAGATTAACATTAACAGAAATAACATTCACGTCCATACATTATATGTAATCAGTTGATGAAGCATGATGCGTCGCAAAACAAAGGACAAGACCAGAACTGAAAGACAAAAAGACGCTGGTGCATGCGTATAATTTAATGACTGGTCGAATTTGGTAGCGCATATTGCAACGGATATCCTCATGATTCTACACGTCGCAGCTGGTGATCACACTGTGGTCATTTTTCTCTTGTTTTTTAAAAGTATTTCCGCAAGGTGATGTAATGCACACACAGTGTCACTGCACACCACACCACTCATGCACTAACACTTTCTTTTTTGAGATTATTTTTTTTGGTATTCCCGCAAGGTGATGTAATATATACACCATGTTGTCGCACACCATTCATGCACTAACACTTCGTTTTTGAGTTTTTTTTTTAGTATTCTCTCAAGGTGATGTAATATATACACCATGTCGTCGCACACCACTCATGCACTAAAACATCCTTTTTTGAGTTTGTTTTTTTCATATTCCTGCAAAGTGATGTAATATACACACCATGTCGTCACACACCACTCATGCACTAACACCTCCTTTTTTCATAGCAACATAGCACAAGCAATATGTTATCAAGTGATTTCTCCATTCAAATTCCCTTGTTTGTGATTATCTCATGGCAACGTCCTTTGTAAAAACAAACTTAAATCCGTTTCTTTCACAATTTGCTAGCTACATTTTAATTTGCATTCATTATTATTACATTAAGGAGTCCCTCTTTCTTGACCTTCTGACAATAAGAATCATCCTTTGTGCCAGTGACTGTTGTACACACCTGTCTTGTTGCACCATTCAGGGAGCTGCTGGTCTTCAAACAAAACTTTGAGCTCGTTGTAACGTTTGCTCGAGCTCAAAAAAGGAAAAAGGCTGATTGAATGTTCCAATATTAATTGATCGTTCATGTTTAATTCCTTTGTAGGACTTGTTGATAAAGACCAAATGAAAAGCAACGATCTACATGCATTACCCACACACTCTGGCAAGGTATGTTAGGTGTAAAGGCTGATTTATGCTTCTGCAAACATGCACGGGTGTCGCCCGCAGACGTCCGCATGGGTGTTTGCCAACTTACTTGCATGTAACGTTAACGCGTGCAGTACGGGGCAGTGTCACATTTACTAAAACTAAAGAATGTACAGAAAATGGAGAAGCACCCAGAAATGGAAACCCGTTTCCACCTCCAGTAAAAGTGTAAACATTCTGTTTGAATGTTTTGGTTCTTTGTTTTAGTTCCGGATTTGGGTCTGGGCCCAACCCTCAATGCTACCAGATATACTTCCCTGCTCAACCAATCAGCGTTTGTTTGACGCACATGACCACAGCTACGTGCGACGCATTGTTGAGATTTTGGAGGGGTGCGCATCGACCCCTCGGCGAGCCTATGCGGGCTACGGTTACCCATAAACCCCTTCTCTGCATAGCTATGCAGAGACGCTTACGTGCATCTTCGTAGAAGCATAACTCCGGCTTATGTGATCATTGTCTCAATAAACCAACAAAAAAAAGATAATTCATTCAGAAATACGGATTGATTAATTCCTTCGGAATTAAAGATCGATTAATTTTCTCAGAAATACAGATTGATCAATTCGCTCAGAAATAGAGAGAGATTCATTACCCCAGAATTAGAGATAGATTAATTACCCCAGAATTAGAGATAGATTAATTACCCCAGAATTAGAGATAGATTAATTACCCCAGAATTAGAGATAGATTAAATCCCACATAATTGGAGAAAGATTAATTACTGTACCCCAGAATTGGAGATAGATTAAATCCCCCATAATTAGAGATAGATTAATTCCCCCACAATTAGAGATAGATTAAATCCCCCATAATTAGAGATAGATTAATTCCCCCACAATTAGAGATAGATTAAATCCCCCAGAATTACAGATAGATTAAATCCCCCAGAATTAGAGATAGATGAATTCCCTCAGAATTAGAGACAGATGAAATCCCCCAGAATTAGAGATAGATTAATTCCCTCAGAATTAGAGACAGATTAAATCCCCTAGAATTAGAGAAAGATGAATTCCCCCACAATTAGAGATAGATTAAATCCCCCACAATTAGAGATAGATTCATTCCCCCGCAACTAGAGATAGATTAAATCCCCCAGAATTACAGATAGATTAAATCCCCCAGAATTAGAGATAGATTAAATCCCCCAGAATTAGAGAAAGATTAAATCCCACATAATTAGAGAAAGATTAATTACCCCAGAATTAGAGATAGATTAAATCCGCCAGAATTAGAGATAGATGAAATCTCCCAGAATTAGAGATAGATGAAATCCCCCAGAATTAGAAATAGATTCATTACCCCGCAATTAGAGAAAGATTAATTACCCCAGAATTAGAGAAAGATTAATTACCCCAGAATTAGAGATAGATTAAATCCCCCAGAATTAGAGAAAGATTAAATCCCCCAGAATTAGAGATAGATTAAATCCCCCAGAATTAGAGATAGATGAAATCCCCCAGAATTAGAAATAGATTCATTACCCCGCAATTAGAGAAAGATTAATTACCCCAGAATTAGAGAAAGATGAATTACCCCAGAATTAGAGATAGATTAATTACCCCAGAATTAGAGATAGATGAAATCCCCCAGAATTAGAGATAGATTAAATCCCCCAGAATTAGAGAAAGATTAAATCCCACATAATTAGAGAAAGATGAATTACCCCAGAATTAGAGATAGATTAATTACCCCAGAATTAGAGATAGATTAAATCCCACATAATTAGAGAAAGATGAATTACCCCAGAATTAGAGATAGATTAATTACCCCAGAATTAGAGATAGATTAAATCCCACATAATTAGAGAAAGATGAATTACCCCAGAATTAGAGATAGATTAAATCTCCCAGAATTAGAGAAAGATTAAATCCCACAGAATTAGAGAAAGATTAAATCTCCCAGAATTAGAGATAGATTAAATCCCCCAGAATTAGAGAAAGATTAAATCCCACATAATTAGAGAAAGATGAATTACCCCAGAATTAGAGATAGATTAATTACCCCAGAATTAGAGATAGATTAAATCTCCCAGAATTAGAGATAGATTAAATCCCCCAGAATTAGAGATAGATGAAATCCCACATAATTAGAGATAGATTAAATCCCACATAATTAGAGAAAGATTCAATCCCACATAATTAGAGAAATATTCAATCTCCCAGAATTAGAGATAGATTAAATCTCCCAGAATTAGAGATATATTAAATCCCCCAGAATTAAAGAAAGATTAAATACCCCAGAATTAGAGAAATATTAAATCCCCCAGAATTAGAGAAAGATTCAATCCCCCCAGAATTAGAGAAAGATTAAATTCCCCAGAAGGAGAGAAAGATTAAATCACCCAGAATTAGAGAAAGATTAAATCTCCCAGAATTAGAGATAGATTAAATCCCCCAGAATTAAATCCCCCAGATTAAATCCCCCAGAATTAGAGATAGATTAAATCTCCCAGAATTAGAGAAAGATTACCCCAGAATTAGAGAAAGATTAAATTACCCAGAAGTAGAGATAGATTAAATCACCCAGAATTAGAGAAAGAATAAATCCCCCAGAATTAGAGATAGATCAAATCCCCCAGAATTAAATCCCCCAGAATTAGACATAGATTAAATCTCCCAGAATTAGAGAAAGATTAAATCCCCCAGAATTAGAGAAAGATTAAATCCCACATAATTAGAGAAAGATTAATTACCCCAGAATTAGAGATAGATTAAATCTCCCAGAATTAGAGATATATTAAATCCCCCAGAATTAAATCCCCCAGATTAAATCCCCCAGAATTAGAGATAGATTAAATCCCCCAGAATAAATCCCCCAGAATTAATTCCCCCACAATTATAGATATATTAAATCCCCCAGAATTAAAGAAAGATTAAATCCCCCAGAATTAGAGAAAGACTAAAGACCCCCAGAATTAGAGAAAGATTCAATCCCCCCAGAATTAGAGAAAGATTAAATTCCCCAGAAGTAGAGATAGATGAAATCACCCAGAATTAGAGAAATATTAAATCCCACAGAATTAGAGAAAGATTAAATTCCACATAACTAGGGCATTGCCCGTACATGGGTGCCCGTTCCTTGCCAAAAAAAAAAAAAACGCTACCCGTACGCTCTACCCCGCCCGTATGCCCGTACGCCCGTAAACAAAAAAAACAACGCTCTTCGCTTCCGCCCTTCGCTCTGACTGAATTGGGAGAAATAATGCGCATAAGAAATCGAGAAATTATTATTTTCTCCGGAAGAAATCGAATTACGAACCGTAATGGCGCATGCGCTCAGCTCCGCTCGCTCTCACATCGGCCACGCCTACGCAACAAAGCGTTCTGTGATTGGCTGCCGGAAGTGAAGTCTTCACTGTCCGGAAGGTCGCAAATCGCAGTTACGAAGAATCGCAAATTAGTTTGAAAACATAGTTTAACGGCAACATAGTTTTCCAACGTGAAATAAATGAATACGCTCTCAAATGTGCCGTCCGAGGCAGAGTCTGTTCGCCACGTTCGGCACACGTGATAGCTCGCTGCTCTCTGATTGGTTGAAGCGTTTTTTGGACATAGCTCGGTAAGTACTTCTCCGATTAATTTAAAACCTTGAAAAGGCACATCCTCGGGTCCCCAGCAATATACCTGGCAAGTTTCAAGTATATCGGACCGGTAGTTGTCGAGAAACAGCGGTCGCATACAAACACACAGACATACACACATACACACACACACACACACACACACACACACACACACACACACACAGATTGCTGGAATTATAGATAGATTAGAGAAAGATTACCCCAGTATTAGAGGTAGATTAAATCCTCCAGAATTAGAGACAGATTAAATCCCCAGAATTAGTGAAAGATTAATTCCCCCACAATTAGACATAGATTAAATCCCCAGAATTAGTGAAAGATTAATTCCCCCACAATTAGACATAGATTAAATCCCCCCGAATTAGAGATAGATTCATTCCCCCACAATTAGAGATAGATTAAATCCCACAAAATTAGAGAAAGATTAAATCCCCCAAAATTAGAGATAGATTAAATCCCCCAAAATTAGAGATAGATTAAATCTCCCAGAATTAGAGATAGATGAAATCCTCCAGAATTAAATCCCCCAGATTAAATCCCCCAGAATTAGAGATAGATTAAATCCCCCAGAATAAATCCCCCAGAATTAATTCCCCCAAAATTAGAGATAGATTAATTCCCTCAGAATTAGAGACAGATTAAATCCCCTAGAATTAGAGAAAGATGAATTCCCCCACAATTAGAGATAGATTAAATCCCCCAGAATTAGAGATAGATTAAATCCCCCAGAATTAAATCCCCCAGATTAAATCCCCCAGAATTAGAGATAGATTAAGTCCCCCAGAATAAATCCCCCAGAATTAATTCCCCCACAATTAGAGATAGATTAAATCCCCCAGAATTAAAGAAAGATTAAATACCCCAGAATTAGAGAAAGACTAAATCCTCCAGAATTAGAGAAAGATTCAATCCCCCCAGAATTAGAGAAAGATTAAATTCCCCAGAAGGAGAGATAGATTAAATCACCCAGAATTAGAGAAAGATTAAATCCCCCAGAATTAGAGATAGATTAAATCCCCCAGAATTAAATCCCCCAGATTAAATCCCCCAGAATTAGAGATAGATTAAATCTCCTAGAATTAGAGAAAGATTGCCCCAGTATGAGAGAAAGATTAAATTACCCAGAAGTAGAGATAGATTAAATCACCCAGAATTAGAGAAAGAATAAATCCCCCAGAATTAGAGATAGATTAAATCCCCCAGAATTAAATCCCCCAGATTAAATCCCCCAGAATTAGACATAGATTAAATCTCCCAGAATTAGAGTTAGATTAAATCCCCCAGAATTAGAGAAAGATTAAATCCCACATAATTAGAGAAAGATTAATTACCCCAGAATTAGAGATAGATTAAATCTCCCAGAATTAGAGATATATTAAATCCCCCAGAATTAAATCCCCCAGATTAAATCCCCCAGAATTAGAGATAGATTAAATCCCCCAGAATAAATCCCCCAGAATTAATTCCCCCACAATTATAGATATATTAAATCCCCCAGAATTAAAGAAAGATTAAATCCCCCAGAATTAGAGAAAGACTAAAGCCCCCAGAATTAGAGAAAGATTCAATCCCCCCAGAATTAGAGAAAGATTAAATTCCCCAGAAGTAGAGATAGATGAAATCCCCCAGAATTAGAGAGACGAAATCCCCCAGAATTAGAGAAATATTAAATCCTCCAGAATTAGAGACAGATTAAATCCCCAGAATTAGTGAAAGATTAATTCCCCCACAATTAGACATAGATTAAATCCGCCCGAATTAGAGATAGATTCATTCCCCCACAATTAGAGATAGATTAAATCCCCCAAAATTAGAGATAGATTAAATCCCCCAAAATTAGAGATAGATTAAATCGCCCAAAATTAGAGATAGATTAAATCTCCCAGAATTAGAGATAGATGAAATCCTCCAGAATTAAATCCCCCAGATTAAATCCCCCAGAATTAGAGATAGATTAAATCCCCCAGAATAAATCCCCCAGAATTAATTCCCCCAAAATTAGATATAGATTAATTCCCTCAGAATTAGAGACAGATTAAATCCCCTAGAATTAGAGAAAGATGAATTCCCCCACAATTAGAGATAGATTAAATCCCCCAGAATTAGAGATAGATTCATTCCCCCGCAACTAGAGATAGATTAAATCCCCTAGAATTACAGATAGATGAATTCCCCCACAATTAGAGATAGATTAAATCCCCCAGAATTAGAGATAGATTCATTCCCCCGCAACTAGAGATAGATTAAATCCCCCAGAATTACAGATAGATTAAATCCCCCAGAATTAGAGACAGATTAAATCTCCCAGAATTAGAGATAGATTAAATCCCCCAGAATTAGAGAAAGATTAAATCCCACATAATTAGAGAAAGATTAATTACCCCAGAATTAGAGATAGATTAAATCCCCCAGAATTAGAGATAGATTAAATCCCCCAGAATTAGAGATAGATTAAATCCCCCAGAATTAGAGATAGATTAAATCCCCCAGAATTAGAGAAAGATTAAATCCCACATAATTAGAGAAAGATTAATTACCCCAGAATTAGAGATAGATTAAATCCCCCAGAATTAGAGATAGATTAAATCCCCCAGAATTAGAGATAGATTTAATCTCCCAGAATTAGAGATAGATTAAATCCCCCAGAATTAGAAATTGATTCATTCCCCTGTAATTAGAGATAGATTAAATCCCCCAGAATTAGAGATCGATTAAATCCCCCAGAATTAGAGATAGATTAAATCTCCCAGAATTAGAGATAGATTAAATCCCCCAGAATTAGAGAAAGATTAAATCCCACATAATTAGAGAAAGATGAATTACCCCAGAATTAGAGATAGATGAAATCCCCCAGAATTAGAGATAGATTAAATCCCCCAGAATTAGAGAGATTAAATCCCACATAATTAGAGAAAGATGAATTACCCCAGAATTAGAGATAGATTAATTACCCCAGAATTAGAGATAGATTAAATCCCACATAATTGGAGAAAGATGAATTTCCCCAGAATTAGAGATAGATTAAATCTCCCAGAATTAGAGATAGATTAAATCCCACATAATTAGAGAAAGATTAAATCTCCCAGAATTAGAGATAGATTAAATCCCTCATAATTAGAGAAAGATGAATTACCCCAGAATTAGAGAAAGATTAATTACCCCAGAATTAGAGATAGATTAAATCTCCCAGAATTAGAGATAGATTAAATCCCCCAGAATTAAATCCCCCAGATTAAATCCCCCAGAATTAGAGATAGATTAAGTGCCCCAGAATAAATCCCCCAGAATTAATTCCCCCACAATTAGAGATAGATTAAATCCCCCAGAATTAAAGAAAGATTAAATACCCCAGAATTAGAGAAAGACTAAATCCCCCAGAATTAGAGAAAGATTCAATCCCCCCAGAATTAGAGAAAGATTAAATTCCCCAGAAGGAGAGATAGATTAAATCACCCAGAATTAGAGAAAGATTAAATCCCCCAGAATTAGAGATAGATTAAATCCCCCAGAATTAAATCCCCCAGATTAAATCCCCCAGAATTAGACATAGATTAAATCTCCCAGAATTAGAGTTAGATTAAATCCCCCAGAATTAGAGAAAGATTAAATCCCACATAATTAGAGAAAGATTAATTACCCCAGAATTAGAGATAGATTAAATCTCCCAGAATTAGAGATATATTAAATCCCCCAGAATTAAATCCCCCAGATTAAATCCCCCAGAATTAGAGATAGATTAAATCCCCCAGAATTAATTCCCCCACAATTATAGATATATTAAATCCCACAGAATTAAAGAAAGATTAAATCCCCCAGAATTAGAGAAAGACTAAAGCCCCCAGAATTAGAGAAAGATTCAATCCCCCCAGAATTAGAGAAAGATTAAATTCCCCAGAAGTAGAGATAGATTAAATCCCCTAGAATTACAGATAGATGAATTCCCCCACAATTAGAGATAGATTAAATCCCCCAGAATTAGAGATAGATTCATTCCCCCGCAACTAGAGATAGATTAAATCCCCCAGAATTACAGATAGATTAAATCCCCCAGAATTAGAGACAGATTAAATCTCCCAGAATTAGAGATAGATTAAATCCCCCAGAATTAGAGAAAGATTAAATTCCCCAGAATTAGAGATAGATTAAATCCCCCAGAATTAAATCCCCCAGATTAAATCCCCCAGAATTAGACATAGATTAAATCTCCCAGAATTAGAGTTAGATTAAATCCCCCAGAATTAGAGAAAGATTAAATCCCACATAATTAGAGAAAGATTAATTACCCCAGAATTAGAGATAGATTAAATCTCCCAGAATTAGAGATAGATTAAGTCCCCCAGAATAAATCCCCCAGAATTAATTCCCCCACAATTAGAGATAGATTAAATCCCCCAGAATTAAAGAAAGATTAAATACCCCAGAATTAGAGAAAGACTAAATCCTCCAGAATTAGAGAAAGATTCAATCCCCCCAGAATTAGAGAAAGATTAAATTCCCCAGAAGGAGAGATAGATTAAATCACCCAGAATTAGAGAAAGATTAAATCCCCCAGAATTAGAGATAGATTAAATCCCCCAGAATTAAATCCCCCAGATTAAATCCCCCAGAATTAGAGATAGATTAAATCTCCTAGAATTAGAGAAAGATTGCCCCAGTATGAGAGAAAGATTAAATTACCCAGAAGTAGAGATAGATTAAATCACCCAGAATTAGAGAAAGAATAAATCCCCCAGAATTAGAGATAGATTAAATCCCCCAGAATTAAATCCCCCAGATTAAATCCCCCAGAATTAGACATAGATTAAATCTCCCAGAATTAGAGTTAGATTAAATCCCCCAGAATTAGAGAAAGATTAAATCCCACATAATTAGAGAAAGATTAATTACCCCAGAATTAGAGATAGATTAAATCTCCCAGAATTAGAGATATATTAAATCCCCCAGAATTAAATCCCCCAGATTAAATCCCCCAGAATTAGAGATAGATTAAATCCCCCAGAATAAATCCCCCAGAATTAATTCCCCCACAATTATAGATATATTAAATCCCCCAGAATTAAAGAAAGATTAAATCCCCCAGAATTAGAGAAAGACTAAAGCCCCCAGAATTAGAGAAAGATTCAATCCCCCCAGAATTAGAGAAAGATTAAATTCCCCAGAAGTAGAGATAGATGAAATCCCCCAGAATTAGAGAGACGAAATCCCCCAGAATTAGAGAAATATTAAATCCTCCAGAATTAGAGACAGATTAAATCCCCAGAATTAGTGAAAGATTAATTCCCCCACAATTAGACATAGATTAAATCCGCCCGAATTAGAGATAGATTCATTCCCCCACAATTAGAGATAGATTAAATCCCCCAAAATTAGAGATAGATTAAATCCCCCAAAATTAGAGATAGATTAAATCGCCCAAAATTAGAGATAGATTAAATCTCCCAGAATTAGAGATAGATTAAATCCTCCAGAATTAAATCCCCCAGATTAAATCCCCCAGAATTAGAGATAGATTAAATCCCCCAGAATAAATCCCCCAGAATTAATTCCCCCAAAATTAGATATAGATTAATTCCCTCAGAATTAGAGACAGATTAAATCCCCTAGAATTAGAGAAAGATGAATTCCCCCACAATTAGAGATAGATTAAATCCCCCAGAATTAGAGATAGATTCATTCCCCCGCAACTAGAGATAGATTAAATCCCCTAGAATTACAGATAGATGAATTCCCCCACAATTAGAGATAGATTAAATCCCCCAGAATTAGAGATAGATTCATTCCCCCGCAACTAGAGATAGATTAAATCCCCCAGAATTACAGATAGATTAAATCCCCCAGAATTAGAGACAGATTAAATCTCCCAGAATTAGAGATAGATTAAATCCCCCAGAATTAGAGAAAGATTAAATCCCACATAATTAGAGAAAGATTAATTACCCCAGAATTAGAGATAGATTAAATCCCCCAGAATTAGAGATAGATTAAATCCCCCAGAATTAGAGATAGATTAAATCCCCCAGAATTAGAGATAGATTAAATCCCCCAGAATTAGAGAAAGATTAAATCCCACATAATTAGAGAAAGATTAATTACCCCAGAATTAGAGATAGATTAAATCCCCCAGAATTAGAGATAGATTAAATCCCCCAGAATTAGAGATAGATTTAATCTCCCAGAATTAGAGATAGATTAAATCCCCCAGAATTAGAAATTGATTCATTCCCCTGTAATTAGAGATAGATTAAATCCCCCAGAATTAGAGATCGATTAAATCCCCCAGAATTAGAGATAGATTAAATCTCCCAGAATTAGAGATAGATTAAATCCCCCAGAATTAGAGAAAGATTAAATCCCACATAATTAGAGAAAGATGAATTACCCCAGAATTAGAGATAGATGAAATCCCCCAGAATTAGAGATAGATTAAATCCCCCAGAATTAGAGAGATTAAATCCCACATAATTAGAGAAAGATGAATTACCCCAGAATTAGAGATAGATTAATTACCCCAGAATTAGAGATAGATTAAATCCCACATAATTGGAGAAAGATGAATTTCCCCAGAATTAGAGATAGATTAAATCTCCCAGAATTAGAGATAGATTAAATCCCACATAATTAGAGAAAGATTAAATCTCCCAGAATTAGAGATAGATTAAATCCCTCATAATTAGAGAAAGATGAATTACCCCAGAATTAGAGAAAGATTAATTACCCCAGAATTAGAGATAGATTAAATCTCCCAGAATTAGAGATAGATTAAATCCCCCAGAATTAAATCCCCCAGATTAAATCCCCCAGAATTAGAGATAGATTAAGTGCCCCAGAATAAATCCCCCAGAATTAATTCCCCCACAATTAGAGATAGATTAAATCCCCCAGAATTAAAGAAAGATTAAATACCCCAGAATTAGAGAAAGACTAAATCCCCCAGAATTAGAGAAAGATTCAATCCCCCCAGAATTAGAGAAAGATTAAATTCCCCAGAAGGAGAGATAGATTAAATCACCCAGAATTAGAGAAAGATTAAATCCCCCAGAATTAGAGATAGATTAAATCCCCCAGAATTAAATCCCCCAGATTAAATCCCCCAGAATTAGACATAGATTAAATCTCCCAGAATTAGAGTTAGATTAAATCCCCCAGAATTAGAGAAAGATTAAATCCCACATAATTAGAGAAAGATTAATTACCCCAGAATTAGAGATAGATTAAATCTCCCAGAATTAGAGATATATTAAATCCCCCAGAATTAAATCCCCCAGATTAAATCCCCCAGAATTAGAGATAGATTAAATCCCCCAGAATTAATTCCCCCACAATTATAGATATATTAAATCCCACAGAATTAAAGAAAGATTAAATCCCCCAGAATTAGAGAAAGACTAAAGCCCCCAGAATTAGAGAAAGATTCAATCCCCCCAGAATTAGAGAAAGATTAAATTCCCCAGAAGTAGAGATAGATTAAATCCCCTAGAATTACAGATAGATGAATTCCCCCACAATTAGAGATAGATTAAATCCCCCAGAATTAGAGATAGATTCATTCCCCCGCAACTAGAGATAGATTAAATCCCCCAGAATTACAGATAGATTAAATCCCCCAGAATTAGAGACAGATTAAATCTCCCAGAATTAGAGATAGATTAAATCCCCCAGAATTAGAGAAAGATTAAATCCCACATAATTAGAGAAAGATTAATTACCCCAGAATTAGAGATAGATTAAATCCCCCAGAATTAGAGATAGATTAAATCCCCCAGAATTAGAGATAGATTAAATCCCCCAGAATTAGAGATAGATTAAATCCCCCAGAATTAGAGAAAGATTAAATCCCACATAATTAGAGAAAGATTAATTACCCCAGAATTAGAGATAGATTAAATCCCCCAGAATTAGAGATAGATTAAATCCCCCAGAATTAGAGATAGATTTAATCTCCCAGAATTAGAGATAGATTAAATCCCCCATAATTAGAAATTGATTCATTCCCCTGTAATTAGAGATAGATTAAATCCCCCAGAATTAGAGATCGATTAAATCCCCCAGAATTAGAGATAGATTAAATCTCCCAGAATTAGAGATAGATTAAATCCCCCAGAATTAGAGAAAGATTAAATCCCACATAATTAGAGAAAGATGAATTACCCCAGAATTAGAGATAGATGAAATCCCCCAGAATTAGAGATAGATTAAATCCCCCAGAATTAGAGAGATTAAATCCCACATAATTAGAGAAAGATGAATTACCCCAGAATTAGAGATAGATTAATTACCCCAGAATTAGAGATAGATTAAATCCCACATAATTGGAGAAAGATGAATTTCCCCAGAATTAGAGATAGATTAAATCTCCCAGAATTAGAGATAGATTAAATCCCACATAATTAGAGAAAGATTAAATCTCCCAGAATTAGAGATAGATTAAATCCCTCATAATTAGAGAAAGATGAATTACCCCAGAATTAGAGAAAGATTAATTACCCCAGAATTAGAGATAGATTAAATCTCCCAGAATTAGAGATAGATTAAATCCCCCAGAATTAAATCCCCCAGAATTAGAGATAGATTAAGTGCCCCAGAATAAATCCCCCAGAATTAATTCCCCCACAATTAGAGATAGATTAAATCCCCCAGAATTAAAGAAAGATTAAATACCCCAGAATTAGAGAAAGACTAAATCCCCCAGAATTAGAGAAAGATTCAATCCCCCCAGAATTAGAGAAAGATTAAATTCCCCAGAAGGAGAGATAGATTAAATCACCCAGAATTAGAGAAAGATTAAATCCCCCAGAATTAGAGATAGATTAAATCCCCCAGAATTAAATCCCCCAGATTAAATCCCCCAGAATTAGACAGAGATTAAATCTCCCAGAATTAGAGTTAGATTAAATCCCCCAGAATTAGAGAAAGATTAAATCCCACATAATTAGAGAAAGATTAATTACCCCAGAATTAGAGATAGATTAAATCTCCCAGAATTAGAGATATATTAAATCCCCCAGAATTAAATCCCCCAGATTAAATCCCCCAGAATTAGAGATAGATTAAATCCCCCAGAATTAATTCCCCCACAATTATAGATATATTAAATCCCCCAGAATTAAAGAAAGATTAAATCCCCCAGAATTAGAGAAAGACTAAAGCCCCCAGAATTAGAGAAAGATTCAATCCCCCCAGAATTAGAGAAAGATTAAATTCCCCAGAAGTAGAGATAGATGAAATCCCCCAGAATTAGAGAGACGAAATCCCCCAGAATTAGAGAAATATTAAATCCTCCAGAATTAGAGACAGATTAAATCCCCAGAATTAGTGAAAGATTAATTCCCCCACAATTAGACATAGATTAAATGCCCCCGAATTAGAGATAGATTCATTCCCCCACAATTAGAGATAGATTAAATCCCCCAAAATTAGAGATAGATTAAATCCCCCAAAATTAGAGATAGATTAAATCCTCCAGAATTAAATCCCCCAGATTAAATCCCCCAGAATTAGAGATAGATTAAATCCCCCAGAATTAATTCCCCCAAAATTAGAGATAGATTAATTCCCTCAGAATTAGAGACAGATTAAATCCCCTAGAATTAGAGAAAGATGAATTCCCCCACAATTAGAGATAGATTACATCCCCCAGAATTAGAGATAGATTCATTCCCCCGCAACTAGAGATAGATTAAATCCCCCAGAATTACAGATAGATTAAATCCCCCAGAATTAGAGACAGATTAAATCCCCCAGAATTAGAGATAGATTAAATCCCCCAGAATTAGAGAAAGATTAAATCCCACATAATTAGAGAAAGATTAAATCCCCCAGAATTAGAGATCGATTAAATCCCCCAGAATTAGAGATAGATTAAATTCCCCAGAATTAGAGATAGATTAAATCCCCCAGAATTAGAGATAGATTAAATCCCTCAGAATTAGAGATAGATTAAATCTCCCAGAATTAGAGATAGATTAAATCCCCCAGAATTAGAAATAGATTAATTCCCCTGCAATTAGAGAAAGATTAATTACCCCAGAATTAGAGATAGATTAAATCCTCCAGAATTAGAGATAGATTAAATCCCCCAGAATTGCAGATAGATTAAATCCCCCAGAATTAGAGAAAGATTAAATCCCACATAATTAGAGGTAGATTAAATCCCCCAGAATTAGAGATCGATTAAATCCCCCAGAATTAGAGATAGATTAAATCTCCCAGAATTAGAGATATTTAGATCGGACGAACCGATCGAACCCATCTATGAGACTATGGACTCTCCCGACGCTCCCATCGCCGAAAGTCTACCGACCCTCCCCTCACCGAGTCTACCAGGGCCCGACGACTTGGCGTTACACCCTTCGTCACCCGACCCTGGTGGCGCCTCTGACGCCGGGGACACAGGGATACGTGATGCCGTCCCCAGGGAATTTCGGACACGTGCTGGCAGAGAAATTCGCCGCCCGGCCCGGTACGGTTGGGTCGACTGATGCCCTGTTCCGCACCCTGTTCGTGCTGACGCTCGCTTGCTTCTAGCCGCACTGCCGTATAATTCTGACGGGGGGGGGGGGGGGGGGGGAGAATGTAGTGAAATCGTATTCGTACTGAACCCGGGGCTCTCGCTGGTCGAGCTCGCTGCTTGTTGCTCGCTGCTCGTTGACACCGCTAGGGGCGCGACTATAAGACCCGCTGCTGCGGACGGTGCTCCGAGACTTCTCCTGTGACACGTTACATCTGGTAGACTCGCTAACGGTACGCCAGCATAGAATATTCAGCTTGCTTACATTGCTTACATTGAATGTTATGAATGGTCCCATGTGATGCCATATCTTATGCTTATTGCATTTCCTGCATTACAGGATGATGTCATGATCTAAATGGAATTAAACCAGAAGTTGGACTAAAGTTGTGTGGACCTGATTGGTTTTCCACAACACTCAGGTGGATCGACGACAACCGTTGACTACCTGATGGTGCGTAGGCGAGATATGGGGCACCTCCGGGACACAAAGGTGATCCCGGGGGAGGAGGCTGTTTCACAGCACCACTTGGTTGTCTGCGACATGAGGGTGAAAGGTGCGAGGAGAGCTCGGCGGGTGAAGTACCAACCGAGAATGAAGGTGTGGAGGTTGAAAGAGGTGCCAGTAAGGGAGGCATTAAAAGAGAGGCTGAGTAGGGTAGAGGCTGATGTGGTTGAGCTTGAAAGTGATTGGATGTCAATGAAAGATAGTCTGTTGGGAGCCGGTGGTGAGGTATGTGGATGGACAAAAGGACCACCGAGGCACTTGGGAACATGGTGGTGGGATGATGAAGTTGGAAAGAGGATTGACGAGAAGAGGAAGAAGTTCAAGGAGTGGCAGAAGGCGAAGGGTACGGGAGCAGAAAAAGCAGAGCATGAAAGTTATAAGGCAGTCAAGAAGGCTGCAAAGAAAGAGGTAGCAAAGGCTATAAGGCAGCCAAGAAGGCTGCAAAGAAAGAGGTAGCAAAGGCACAGGAGGCATGCAGGAAAATGTTCGGAGAACGCTTGGATTCGGAAGAGGGTCAGAGAGCGGTATTCAGGATTGCAAAGCAGATAGCGAAAGAGAGGTGTGATGTGATGGGGGTGAGTTGCTTGGGACAAATCGTTGTGGACCCAGATGGAATTAAAGGAAGACGGAAGAGATGTATGGAAATGCTGTTGAATGCAGAGAATGAATGGCATGGCAACATAGAGAGTAACCCAGTTTTAGGACCGGCAGAGAAGATAACTGAGAAGGAAGTTGAGGAAGCGATAAAAGCAATGAAGAGTAGAAAAGCAGGAGGGCTGACGGGAGTTGTGGGAGATGTGTTGAAGGCAGCAGGAAGTTGGGGTGTGAAGAGAATGACAGAGATCTGTAATCTGGTGGTGAAAGAAGGCCGCATTCCAGTGGATTGGGAACTGAGTACCCTCGTCCCTCTATACAAGGGGAAAGGTGACCCTCTGGAGTGTGGCTCGTACCGAGCGATAAAGTTATTGGAGCATGGAATGAAGGTATTGGAAAGGGTGTTGGAGAGGAGGATAAGGAAGAAAGTGCAGATCGACGAAATGCAGTTTTGGATTTATGCCAGGAAGAGGAACGACAGACGCGCTTTTTATTGTGAGGCAGTTGCAGGAGAAGTACATGGAGAAGAGGAAGAAGCTGTTTCTTGGGTTTGTTGATCTGGAGGAAGCATTCGATAGGGTTCCACACGAAGTATTGACACGGGCATTGAGGAAGTTAGGAGTGGAGGAATGGTTGATCAGAATAGTGATGGCAATGTACAAAAGAGCGCGTACAGCTGTAAGGATGAAGGATGGGAACAGTGGTGAGTTTGAGGTGAAGGTGGGAGTGCATCAGGGGTCGGTACTAAGGTCACTACTATTTGTAGCTGTGATGGAGGTGCTGGCTCAGAACGTAAAGGAGGGTTTTTTTTGGGGGGGGTGGGGGTTTGTTTTTTTGTTTACAGAATCGAGGCTTGTGAAAGAGCTAACATTTATTTCACAAACAAATCTAACAAACAAAATATATAAAAAGAGGGAGCAGTAGACAAGATGGGGAGAGAAGGGGAAGCACACAAACACAACATTTGAGAGCAGGGACATCGGGAGATGTGTGGGAGGGAGAGGGCTTGGGGGGAGGAGGCGTGGGAAGGGGGGGGGGGGTGGGAGAAGTATAAAACACAAGGACACCAAGGACTTCCAGCACAGAAGTTGGTATTTCAAAAAAGTGGATTTGGGGTGAAATTAGCAGGGGTAGAAAAGATCAAGGTTTTGGATGGGGGAAGATAAGAGATGGTGGTGAACAGCTGTTTTAAAGACCTGGAGGGAGGAGTGGGATTGAAGAGAGTGAGGGAGTTTGTTCCAGAGGCAGGAGAAAAGAGGAATGAAGGAGTGAAGGTGAGCAGAGTCTTGATTTTGGCAGTTTAACCATAAGAGGGTTGCAGGCAGATCTTGTGCGACCTGCAGGAATATTTGGGGGACAGAGCCCAGAGACAGCTGGGAGGGCAAGGCCGGAGAGGAGTCGGTAGAAGACGGAAAGACCACCAACCTGCCGGCGGTGAGTGAGTGAAAGGCCCTTGGAGTTAGCTTCATCGCGGGAGATTCCAATGATTCTGAACGCTTTGGTTTCAACCGCGTGAAGACGAGCTAGGTGTGAGGCAGGAGCACCAGCCCAGAGGGGAGAGTAGTATTCCATTGAGCTGCAGATGAAAGCCTTGTATGTGGTGAGGAGCTCAGGTGTGCCAAGGAAGGACTTCGCACGACGGAGGATGCCCAGTCGGCGGCTGGCTTTGGAGGCCAGATTTGAAATGTGGTTTTCCCAGGAAAGATCATGGCAGATAGTGAGACCCAAAAGCTTGAGTGACATAACGTCGTGGAGAGGTTTGTTGACAAAGTACATGGGAGGGTTGTCCGGACGGTCTTTTCGAAGAGACATAGTGATAGTGTGAGATTTTTCAGGATTGAAATGTTCCACTTGTTTGCCCAGTCTGTGATTTTGTCGAGGTCTGCAGAGAGTGAGGAGGCTGCTGCCTGCCTATCTGAAGGAATAGGTATGGAGTGGCAGAGAGTAGAGTCATCAGCAAAGAGATAGAGAGGATTTTCCAAGAGAGTCAGAGAGATCATTGATGAAGACCAGAAAACGCACAGGGCCCAGAACACTGCCTTGGGGAACTCCAGCCTGAACAGGAAGAGGAGATGAGATAAACCCATTCAGGGCCACACGTTGACTACGACTAGAGAGGAAGTCCGCCAGCCATGCGTGGAGATTTCCATGGATACCAAAGGAGGAGAGTTTGGTGAGCAGAGGGTGGTGCCAGACCGTGAGTCCCAGTGAGTCGCAGAAGTCCTTTGCTGAGGAGCCATGGCTTGTGATAGAGGTACCCACACCCAGCCAACTGGCATGGTGACAATTGAAATCACCACATATGAGGAAGAGAGAGTTGGGATGGGTAGATAGAAGTTGGTCCATATTATCAGACAGCGAGATGTATATGGAGTCATCACTGTTTGGTGGACGGCACAACACACATATGAACAAAAGGTGGGAGCGAAGGGGAAGCCGTAGCCAAAGGTATTCCTGGGGGTGAGGTGGAGAGAGGGCAGTGCAGGGCGAGTGAGGAAGAGTTTTTTTTATAAAGATAGCAACCCCACCTCCAGGACATGGCTCAGGTCTAACCTTCCTGGAGGTGCGAATAACCTGGGATAGATACCAAGGAATCAGAGACACCATGAGGTAGGAAAGTTTCTGTTAAGCAGATCACGTCTGGTTTGTCAGAAGCAACCTGTATGGAGAGATCAGTCAAGTTTGAGCGAAGGCCCCGGATGTTTGAGGTCCATACCGTTAATGAAGAGGAAGGGGGAGTGAAAACATTTTGCTACCTCGGAGACATGTTGAATGTAGAAGGTGGATCAGACTCAGCAACGGTTGCTAGAGTGAGATGTGCATGGAAGAAGTTTCGGGAACTGAGTGGCGTGCTGATGAGGAGGGTAGTGTCGTTGAAGCTGAAGGGAAAGGTGTATGCTGCATGTGTGATAAGTGTTATGATTTATGGGAGCGAGACATAGGTAATGAACGTAGAGCAGCAACGAAGGCTGGAAAGGGTGTAAATGGGAATGGTTCGGTGGATGTGCAGAGTATCGTTGAGAGAGAGGAAGACAAATGATGAATTGCGAAAGATGATGGGAATAGAGCCTGTGATTGATGCTGTGAAGAGAAACAGGTTGAGATGGTTTGGTCATGTGTTGAGGAAGGATGAAAGTGACTGGTTGAGAAGAGTGATGGAAATAAATGTAGAAGGAAGTAGAGGACTATTAATGGTCAGTGCCATGAAACTTTCCAAAGTGCATGTGTGAGACGCTTGGTCTCCTTCAAAATGATGGAGAATGGCATTTTGCATTGACAGATGCAGATTGCAGAAGCAATACAAATGTGCCCACAAATCAGGGAGCTCTTTGTGACCCTCCTACTCTACTCTTTTGAAACCCTGCTGACCCAGTTATGGTCTTCGACCATCACCATATGCACTGGTGGGATGACTTTCTTCCTCGGGTTCCTCAATAAGCAAGCTGATCATCAACTCCTGCGTGCAATGGTATCGCTGGACGTTGAGCATCGCCTTCAACACCACGACAGACAACTTTCTGAGTTTCATCTGCCAAATGTCACAAATGATTTGCGTGCAACAGTGCAAGCAATCAATGGAAATATTGCACAACCACAACTGCCAATGATTATTCAGGAGGAACTTGAACTTGCTTATGATTTTAAAACTTTGAGAAACATTGTAAACCAACGCTTGCATGGCCCAAATGCACTTCTACCCTCTCAACGTGAGGTATATGTATATGACACTGTTATAGTTGCTTTACAGAAAAAGGAACCATTGGCTATCTTCCTGGATGCAAGAGGTGGGACAGGTAAAACCTATACACTGAACACTCTGCTAGCTGCTGCACACACCCTGCACAGTGACAAAATGAATGTTTCTCTAGCTGTTGCCTCAAGTGGTATTGCGGCTACACTTCTGCTGGGTGGACGTACATTTCATTCCAGGTTCAAAGCCCCCATCATGGTCACTGACTCAACAACATTATCAATATCGATATCTCACCAAAGTGTTCTTGCTGACCTAATTCGTAGAGCAAACCTTATTGTATGGGACGAGGCTCCAATGAGTCACAGGCACCTACTTGAGGCACTTGACCACCGTACATTACGAGACATCACCAACCAAGACATACCTTTTGGGGGAAAAGTAATAGTTCTCTGCTGGACACTTTAGACAGGTGCTTCCTGTTATTAAACATGGATCACGTGCCCAGATTGTCAATGCCTCTCTGAAATATTCTCTGTGTTGTGGCAACATTTCAAGATATTCCACCTTACCGAGAATATGCGTGTGCTTATGAATGGACATTGGACATTATAAAAAATCGAGGGAGTTTGATCGTTGGCTACTACAACTTGGCAACGGACAGCTACCCTACAACAATGAGGCATGCATTGAAATACCAGAGGAAATGTGCATGCAAATTGACAGCACCTCACGTGAAACAATCAAGTAGATCCATGAGTGAAGTCATTGACTGGGTCTTTCCTGACTTTCACCGACACCACACAGATCATAAGTGGATGGCAGATCGTGCAATATTAGCACCAAATAACACATTGGTGGATACCATCAACGAGGTCATGTCAGATACATTTCCTGGAACACCAACACTTTGTCAAAGTGCAGACAAGACGGTAAATGATGATGATGATGACGATGCCACACGTTTGCCAACTGAATATCTCAATTCCCTTAACATTGCCGGAATGCCACCTCATCAACTCTCACTCAAGGATGGCATGCCGTTAATCTTGCTCCGCAACCTCAACGCGAAGCCAGGACTCTGCAATTAAATGGGACACGGTTAATCGTGAAAGAAGTTATCTGTGGCCGCCTCCTAAAGGCTATTATTGCTAATGGTGACAATGCAGGTCGCAGTGTGTTTATCCCTCGCATCACTCTTCAACCTACAGATGGGATTTTCCCATTCCATTGGCAACGACGTCAGTTCCCAGTGAGAATTGCCTTTGCCATGACCATAAACAAGAGTCAGGGGCAGAGTTTGTCTAGGGTGTGCTTGTGGCTAGAACAACCGGTCTTCACACATGGTCAACTGTATGTAGGATCATGACGCGTTGGCCACCCTGACAATATTCGTTTCGCTATCAAGCAGTTGCCTCACCTTCCAAGAACTGCGACATGTTGTTGTATTGTTTACAGTGAAGTGTTATCACTATCCTGAACTTAAATTGCTTATAAAGATGTAACATCACTGATATTACAAATAAATTTGAGCAGAAGAAATGTTTGCATTATCATTGGCTTAAATCATGACGACACAACAACTCATATAGTCATTATCCTAAGTTCAAACAAACTTGTGCCTCTGCAGCGATGTATAGTGAGGCAAGCACAGCATCCCGATCCACGCTATTCGATTTATGTCAACATATTTTATCTATCTTTATATATATATATATATATATATATATATATATATATATATATATATATATATATATATATATATTGTTGTGGATATGAGAATGTTTTTTTTATTTTATTGTTGTGGTAAAATGTTGTTGTAAAAGGTTGTTGTAAAATATCACCCCTCCTCCCTCCGTTTGTGGTTGTATAAAGGTCAAAGGGCGTTCCCGTAGTTAGTCCATAAAACATACATGCAGGACACGATATATCTTTTTTGACAGTTATATCCTTATTATGTGTATTAGTGTAAGGCTGTGTCTTCCATTAATTGAAATACTCCATTGCACCAGTGAAAGAGAATAGATCCCCTTTCCTTCCCATCCCCAAAATCTCCCTTTCCTTCCCATCCCCAAAACCTCCATTTCCATATTACATCCCCTCTCGTCACTGCTGAGCCCTCGATTCCCAATCACCTCCCCTCCAATAACCGCCATTGACCATGTGCTTTGAGTCGGAGAAGAAAGGCGTGTCTCCACCTCGTCAGAGGGGAGGAGGGGCGCGCCCGCCCGTCGTCATCCAGGGCGGAGCCCGAGGGTCGCGCGACCAACCAGGGCCGAGGTGAGCACCCCGATGGGCGTGTCCAAAACGCTGGCGGCGTAATCGCTGGAGGCGCTATAAAAGGCGCAAACGGAAGTGGTCACAGTGAGTTGGTCGGAGATGCACTTTGAGTTGGTCACAAGGAGTTGGTCTGAGTCGGTTGCCAGAGGAGGGTCAGTGGTTGCGTTGGTTGCGGTGGTAAGGAGTCGGTGGTCAGTTGGTTGCGGTGAGGAGTCGGTGGTGAGGAGTGAGAGAAACAAGAAAGAGTTGAGGGTTTGGACCAGACGAGTGGGACAAGGCCTGGCAAAGCACGCGACGTAAACAGCAGCCAAAACAGCAGCGTGGGGCCTGGCCTGAACGGCGGCTGCTAAACGCGCCGGTTGTGCTGCGGGACCCCCTTGGACCTCCCTCTCCCTCCAGCCATCCACATCCTGCCATTCCTGCAATTCCCCGCGTGAGTCAGTGTCTTTTGTTTGTTCTGTCCTGGGTTAATTAAGCTGTATAAGTTAATAATTGCACTGTGTCTCTAATCCTTCTGTATATTATTTTATTATCTTTCCTTCTCCTTGGTTACTTTGAGCATGTAAATAGTAGGAATAAATTTAGTGGTATTTCCAACCTTTTTGTCTTCTGCTTCTTCTTCTTCACATCCGTGTCGCCTTTGTCTTTTCCCTATTGACTAGCTGTGGTGCCATCCGGCCAAAGTCCTGGGTGAATCGGGTGAGTCAGGGATCCTGTTAGGTCGCGGCAATACCAAACTGCTCGGTAACTAACATCTTAAACCGCGATCAGTAACAATATATATATATATATATATATATATATATATATATATATATATATATATATATATATATACATACATACATACAGGGGGCTGCAAAAGTAGGTATACAGTTATGAAGAAAAAAAACGTGCGCACAAAACGTATTTTATTGATTATACAAGCATATCAATAATAACATATCAATAATAAACATATCAATAATAAACATATTAATCCCTCAAATGTCCCTCAAAACTATTTCCCTCAAAATCCCTCAAAACTATTATAATACTGGTAATACTGGTATAATCCTTACTGTATACCTACTTTTGCAGCCCCCTGTATATATATATATATATATATATATATATATATATATATATATACATACATATATATATATATATATATATATATATATATATATATATATATATATATATATATATATATATATATATATATATATATATATATATATATATATACACACACACAGCATATCTATAAATATATCTGTGCAGTGTCTTGTCACTTGTCTTGTCTTGTCACTGAATTACTACCTCAAACTTTTGTAAAATCGTACGAAACTTCGGGTATGAACCTATCTCTCCTGTGTGTGTCTTCAAGGGTCTTTGTTTTGAAATTTTTTGAAAAAAACAACTTTTGTTGAAAAACAAAAATTGAAAAAGATGTATTTTTTCAACTTAAGTATTCAACTTCAATTGTTTATGAAATGTAATATCACGTATATGACAAAAACATTTATGCAAAATAATTGTTTGTTATGATTGGTGTCCACCATCAAAACAGCAACTCAGGCACACTTGGTCATCGATTTATATATCTACATATCTGGGCAGTATCTGTGTTGTCACTGAACTACTCCCTGAAACTTTTGTTTCCGTGGTTGTGAAGTGTTTTTAATAACGTGGTGGTGGTTTTGAATCATGTGGTGGTGAGGTGTTTTGAATTACGTGGTGGTGAGGTGTTTTGAATTATGTGGTGGTGAGGTGTTTTGAATTACGTGGTGGTGACTGGTGAGGTGTTTTTAATTACTTGGTGGTGAGGTGTTTTGAATTAAGTGGTGGTGACTGGTGAGGTGTTTTTAATTACTTGGTGGTGAGGTGTGTTTAATTACGTGGTGGTGAGGTGTTTTGAATTAGTTGGTGGTGAGGTGTTTTAAATTAGGTGGTGGTGGTGAGGTGTTTTGAATGACTTGGTATTGAGGTGTTTTTAATTATGTGGTGGTGAGGTCTTTTGAATTACGTGGTCGTGAGAGGTTTTGAATTACGTGGTGGTGAGGTGTTTTGAATTAGTTGGTGGTGAGGTGTTTTAAATTAGGTGGTGGTGAGGTGTTTTGAATGACTTGGTATTGAGGTGTTTTTAATTATGTGGTGGTGAGGTCTTTTGAATTACGTGGTCGTGAGGGGTTTTGAATTACGTGGTGGTGAGGTGTTTTGAATTAGTTGGTGGTGAGGTGTTTTGAATTAGTTGGTGGTGAGGTGTTTTAAATTAGGTGGTGGTGAGGTGTTTTGAATGACTTGGTATTGAGGTGTTTTTAATTATGTGGTGGTGAGGTCTTCTAAATTATGTGGTCGTGAGGGGTTTTGAATAACGTGGTGGTGAGGTGTTTTGAATTAGGTGGGGGTGAGGTGTTTTGAATTAGGTGGGGGTGAGGTGTTTTGAATTAGGTGGGGGTGAGGTGTTTTGAATTAGGTGGGGGTGAGATGTTTTAAATTACGTGGGGGGTGAGGTGTTTTGAATTACGTGGTGATGAGGTGTTTTGAATTACATGTGGATGAGGTGTTTTTAATGATGTGGTGGTGAGGTGTTTTGAATTACGTGGTCGTGAGGGGTTTTGAATTACGTGATGTGTTTTGAATTACATGTGGATGAGGTGTTTTTAATTATGTGGTGGTGAGGTGTTTTGAATTACGTGGTCGTGAGGGCTTTTGAATTACGTGGTGGTGAGGTGTTTTGAATGACGTGGGGGTGAGGTGTTTTGAATTACATGGTGGTGAGGTGTTTTGAATGATGTGGTGGTGAGGTTTTTTGAATTACGTGGTGGTGACGTGTTTTAAATTACTTGGTGATGAGGTGTTTAAATTAGGTGGGAGTGAGGTGTTTCAAATTATGTGGTGGTGAGGTGTTTTAAATTATGTGGTGGTGAGGTGTTTTAAATGACGTGGTGGTGAGGTGTAATCGTCCCAAACTTCCAGTCTGCAACTACCCCTCCCCGATGTATGTGCTGAGGGGTTCTTTCTTGAAAAAAAACATTCAACCGAAATTGCCTATAAAAATGTAATATCACAAACACAACAAATACATTTGTGCAAAATAATTGTTTGTATTGTTGCGAATATGGAATTTGGCCTCCATATCCGCTTGTAAATATTCCCCTATTTTCTCCAATACTCCCCAACTTTCCCCAATCCCCCATTCCCTAGTCCCATTGCATGTAAACAACAATCAGTAGAGCCGACCTTCCCCTTATTCCCCCATTAAATGTCGTGCCCAGGTCCACCGCACCACACGTAGACAACTTTCGGACATCTTGCTAGTTATTCTTAGTCTATGTCAGTTAAGGCCTCGTTTCCATTAATTATGACTCTTCGTTGCACCAGAATGTGATTATATGGCACCAGTAGTGAGTTTAGGACCTTTCCCATACCTCCTCCCATCTTCTTCCCCGTCTACAACAACAGAGGGGCACGGCGCTGCGCGGGGGGGAGTGTGCGTCCTCCCACCGGCTCGGTTAGCCGCCATCGACAATGCGCTCCAGACAACGCGCTCCAGACCATGCGCTCCACGGGGTTACCACAAAGGGGCTCCTTGTCAGCTCCTCGTCAAGGGCGGAGCCTGGTAAACCCCCCGCACGCACCCAATGAGAAGCAACGTGCCGATTCCACGAGGCGGAGCTAACGAGCCGAGGGCGTGTCACTCCCCGCCGGATATACGCGGCCACGTAGCGGACGTGACGTCAGATGCGCCTCAGCTTGGAGAGAGAAGCCACCGCCACCCCCAGCGCGACGATACCTCCCCGCATCTTTGGACCGGACCGGACCGTACTGTACCCTGTCCTTGAGCCAAGAGTGCACCTTGAGCCATCGATACCTGCCTTTCCTTGCCATCAATCCCCGTGTGAGTCAGCCATTGTCCCGTTTATCTGTCGTCTGTCCGGGGTCAATATAAGAGTGTGTCTAAGTGCCTGTCTTCCTATGATGTACCTCTCGTCCCTGTAATCTAACCTTTCCGTACGAATATAATCTCCTCCGGAGGTCTTGAGAATTGAAACATTGGTGTCGTATTGTGTTATTGTAATCCAGCCGGGTGTCTTCTTTTCCTTTATTGATCCAGCGTGGCGCGGCTCCGTCAACGTCGAGTATAATCGGTAACTTGTGCAGACGTGGTCATACCAAAACCGCTCGGTAAACTAACATCTAAGCCACGTCTGTAACAGTATTATGATTGGTGTAAATCATGACAACACAGCAACTCAGGTGCAGTCATTATCCTCAGCTAAAATAAGAGCCTGTTCCTCAGTAACGACACTCGGCGAGCCGAGCCAAGCTAGTATATATATACTAGTGGGGTCACCCGTGGGAATCCCACGGGCATGGACGTGTGTGACATTTCGACATATTGAGTTGGATGCTGCACCTGTTTCACAATAACACACACACACACACACACCTCGTTTTTTCATTTCTGTATCTCACAATTCGGTCTCTCTCTTATTCACACACACACACACACACACACACAC